>NW_011494960.1:2655257-2656091 GCF_000754665.1 Bison bison bison | reverse complement strand
ATGGGTTTGGGTGGACTTTGGGAGTTGGTGATGGACAGGGAGGCCTGGCGTGCTGCCGTTCATGGGGTCGCAAAGAGTCGGACACGACTGAGTGACTGAACTGAACTGAATATCCTTATCACCAAAAATAATACTATAAAATAGTATTATATAATACTATATAATTGATGCCTGATAAATACTTCTTGAAAGAACTTATAAATTAAAAGTGAATGAACAAATTACATTAGTTTACTTGTACTGTGTAACTTGTTATTTTACCTCAAGACTTTTGTCCTTTACTCCTAAAGATGCATTATGAAAACAACATACCTTCAGTACTTACTGATGCCAGCTATTATGTTCAAGGTTTTAATAGGCATCCCTTCATCTACTGCTCAAAACAGTTTTATGAGGGAGTCACTATTATTTTCATTTTTTAATCACTAAATACAGGCTTAGAAAAAATAACTTACTGAAGGTATTAAGGTTAGTAAGTTGTAGAACCAGCATTATAATTCAATTACAAAAAAAGAGACACATATCAGAAAAACTTAGACACCAAGAAAAAAGCAATTTGACCACCCTAACAAACCTAACATAACTACTTAGTAACTACTTAGCAATAACTACTTAAAACTATTAACATAATAACAATTTAACATAATTTCTTCCCTGATAACTCAGTTGGTAAAGAATTCACCTGCAACGCAGGAGATCCAAGTTCGAATCCTGGGTCAGGAAGATCAGCTGGAGAAGGGACAGGCTAACCACTCCAGTATTTGGGGGCTTCCTTTGTGGCTCAGCTGGTAAAGAATCTGCCTGCAATGCGGGAGACCTGGGTTTGATCCCTGG
>NW_011494960.1:2653140-2654946 GCF_000754665.1 Bison bison bison | reverse complement strand
AAGGGCAGTGTCATATGCATATCTGAGGTTATTGATATTTTTCTCGGCAATCTTGATTCCAGCTTGTGCTTCATCCAGCCCTGGCATTTTGCATGATGTACTCTGCATATAAGTTAAATAAGCAGGGTGACAATATACAGCCTTGACATACTCCTTTTCCAATTTGGAACCAGGCCACATCAGTCATTCCAATTAATATTCAGGGTTGATTTCCCTCACAATTGACTGAGCTCCCACAAATGCCTCACATTTGTGACATCACAAATTTGAATCCTGACCAGTGGTACAACAGAGCTCTTTCTTAATCACCACGCTTAATCAATGTTGTCTTCCATATTCCCACCCTCCTAGGTCAACTTTTTGTTTCTCCTCCTCTTTGTATCTATACCTTTCTTGGCATAATGTTTCCAATCATGATCTCAACCATTTTGTGATTATAATTTTGATTTTCCACTCTAGCAACACACTTGATGTGGTCCAAAGACATGCTTATTATACTGGCACCCCAATCAAGAGCAGAGATTTTGATCTTCAAGCCTGCCCCATTCCCCAAAACAAACGGACCACACATCTTCTCACTTTCTAATGCAAAATAATCTAGACTCTGTTAGACTTTCCTGGAAAAACAAATCAGGCTTTAAGGAGATTCCCATTAATACAAGTAAGATTAAGCAAAAATAGAGAAAGAAGAGTTGGCCCTTAGATTGTAGATGCTACATGAGCATCCTTCTGTCACAAGTCATATTATATTTATCTCAAATTTCAAGGGATTTCTCCCCTCTTTTAAGACTAGTCACTGACATTTTAAGTATAAAAATGTTTCCAGACTTACTTCCTTTTTTATAGCTTTGTTATATACCTTTCCCTGAACTATTTCCCTCACGTTGGAAGACAAGCACTGAGACTTTTCTTGAATTCACTGCATAAATGTCAGATTAAAACCCAAAGTGGCTGTAAAATATCCAACTCATTAGTTTCCATTTTAAAAACTTTTGCCAGTTTTATTAAAGTATTCTTTTAATCCCAATCTCAAATATTTAGTAAATACCTCCAAAAATATGGCAAGCACTTATAAAGGACATTTACTGAGTGCTTACTATATGCTAGGTACTTGGGTAAAAGCTTTACATGATTAGTACATTTATCCTCACAACAGCCCTATAATATAAGGTATTTCCATTATCATTACCTTTAGGATATTAAAGGGTAGGTTCCCAAAGTTATTAAGGCCTGAGTTTAGACAATTCATTTTCAAAGCCTAGAAAATCATCCATCACACTATACCTATTTTTCTATCTTTAGTGATAGCGATAGTGATATTGAAGTCACTCAGTCGTGTCCGACTCTTTGCAACCCCATGGGCAGTAGCCAACCAATCTCCTCTGTCCATGGGATTTTCCAGGCAAGAATACTGGAGTGGGTTGCCATTTCCTTCTCCAGGGGATCTTCCCGACCCAGGGATCGAACCCAGGTCTCCCACATTGTAGATATACACTTTACCATCTGAGCCACCAGGGAAGGCTATCTTTAGCCCACATTTATTGGTTAAGGGAAAACAGATTTTTTTAATGTTGGTAGATGAAGTCATCCGGAGAAGGCAATGGCACCCCACTCCAGTACTCTTGCCGGGAAAATCCCATGGATGGAGGAGCCTAGTAGGCTGCAGTCCATGGGGTCGCTGAGGGTCAGACACGACTGAGCGACTTCACTTTCACTTTTCACTTTCATGCATTGGAGAAGGAAATGGCAATCCACTCCAGTATTCTTGCCTGGAGAATCCCAGGGATGGGGGAGCCTGGTGGGCTG
>NW_011494960.1:2646471-2653040 GCF_000754665.1 Bison bison bison | reverse complement strand
ATTGGAGAAGGAAATGGCAATCCACTCCAGTATTCTTGCCTGGAGAATCCCAGGGATGGGGGAGCCTGGTGGGCTGCCGTCTATGGGGTTGCACAGAGTCGGACACGACTGAAGTGACTTAGCAGCAGCAGCAGCAGCAGGCCTCCCTGTCCATCACCAACTCCTGGAGTCCACCCAAACCCATGTCCATTGTATCAGTGATGCCATCCAACCATCTCATCCTCTGTCATCCCCTCCATACACCTTCCTAAAGCTAACTTCCCCACCTCACAAACTCTCCATGAACGCTGAGAGAGTGATTCCAATATTTTATATTCTTGGCCACACTTTAAATTCCAGAATTTGAATCCATACTTGAAGATTACATTTTATTCACAGGTATTCCACTATTTTCTCAGTCCCCTTTCAGCACTCTGTCATTATTGAGTTGAATATTTGCCTATATTGCTTCCTTTACTTGATGGGATCCCTTCTGTGCTTATTCGCTCAGTCATGTCCGACTCTTCGCAGTCCCATGGTCTGCCAGGCTCCTCTGTCCACAGGGATTCTCCAGGCAAGAATACTGGAGAAGGTTGCCATGTCCTCCTCCAGGGGATCTTCCCAACCCAGGGACTGAACCCAGGTCTCCAGCATTGTGGGCAGATTCTATTTCATACCACTCTTCTTGCCATCTAGCAACAAGGACTCAACTATATAAAAGCTTACACAGAGTCCTCAGTTCAACATTCCACCTGCTGTAAGTCAAGCTAATACTACGTGTACTCAGCTGCTCCCAAAGAAAATTTTACACAATTAAAATCTGACAGCTGGCCCAATCGTGAAGAGTTTGTCTGGCATCTTTGTACCACAGTTAATCTGTTGAAAACCACACTCCTAAGAGGACTTTTCCCACCTGTACCTCTCTGACTGCCCAGGAAAACATTCCACCATAGTCCTTTGACCTCAGGAGCTCACTTCTTCCTCAAAGAAAAGTTGTAATAACATAACCACAAAACAGGGTGTTCTTCATTTTCCACCCCAGCAAACTGTCCCATAGAACCACTGTTATCATAAATGTTCCCATTCATGCCAGCATTGTTTTATTAGCTACACAATTTGTTTTGTGGCAAGTAGGTGTTGAAGAAAGGAACCACAGAAAGTCACCGAGTTTTCTGGAAGTCTCAAGAGCAGTTACCCTGATTCTCTCTGGTATGTCCTTTCCACACATGATGAACCACTTTTCTTCCCTTTTTCTTTAATGGCACTGAAGAAGTGAAACATCAAGACTCAGCTAATATGATAAGTGAGTGATGTCTGGGGATCTATATGGATTTTTTTTCACTTTATAAGGCCCAAACCCACACAGTGATTCTCTGCCATTCAAAATGTGTGTGTTTACAAGGGGCGGGGAATGTGGTAGGTGGGTAGAAGTGCACACATTTGTGTTTAGCATTCAAGTGTACTTAACAAGAACTAGCATCTTTTTCCCTAACAGAACTTAGAAAAACCCAACAGAAGCCATCCAGTATCTTAGTCCCTAAATCCCAGCTGGACTAACAGATTAATGACATTTCTTAGTCAATAACTAACCTTATATCTGTACCTTCCATTCCTCTCACTCTTACTGTCCCTCCTGTATTTTTTGTCATGAAAGCAAAACTTTGATTTACCAAAGTTAAATTTAATGAAAGAGATATGATAGACCAGATGTAAGTATCAAAAATGATAAGCAGGAGGAAGGAAGCTGGACCTCTGTTTTATTTCCAAAGCACTTTTTCCAACCCTCTATACTAGCACTTACTATATTGAATTGTAAATATAATGCAATGGCTTGCCCAGCCGTGTTTGATAAGTGATGGATGAACAAATGATACAACACGGATTGTTCAGAGCTTGAACGTTTCACAGTACCATGAGCAACTGAATTCAGTGCTGAATAATAACTAAGAATTGGGTCATCCAGATGTAGAAAGTGACATGAATAAAGATAGAGAAGAGGAAATGAATCTGACTCAGTAAAGGGACAGGACTGTGTGCTGGTCCCAGCCTGTCATAAATGTGGGTAGACATGTTCTTGACTGTAAGATGCCCTCCGCATTAACCATTAGGAAACTTTGAAGGGGAAAAAAGGTTTCTTACCTGTATGTACTTGAGCATAAAAGGCACTCCTAGGGGCATATGGAGAGGTTATGGATAGAGCAGACAGACAGCCTAGGTTTTGTTTTTTCTTTCTAAAGGAAGAAGGAACTTGGGGTTCTACTTTATTGGATTCAAGGGTAGGGAGCCTAGGGTTTCATGGACTTGCTCTTCATTGGTGAATGTAAAATATAAAAGTGGGAATATAATGTGAGAGAGAAGTAAAAACAAGGGACTCAAATGGTCAGTTATCTAAATCAACCAATGTCTCTAAATAATACAGCCAGGGGCCAGGCAGGAATGGCACACCTGGCATTCTAACCAGACCTGTGGATGGCAATCTGTTTATTCAGGATAGCCATCTTTGAAGTAAATGCCTCTTTGAAGTGGATATTTCAGCAATCAAAGCTTTTGTCAGAATGGCTACCCACTCCAGCATTCTTGCCTGGAGAATCCCATGGACAGAGGAGCCTGGCGGGCTACAGTTCATGGGAACACGAAAAGCTGGACCCGACTGAGTGACTAACACTGCATTTCAAAGCAAAACAAAAACTGTCACAGTTACCCTGCCGACAGTGGATTAGTCCAGGCACAGAAATAAAGATACTTTTAGAACCCTTCTTCAGAATTTGAACAACCTTTTTTTTCTACTTTTACCAACCCAATACTTCTAGGGAATGACTCTGGTCCTCTCAGCTCTTGGTGGCTGCCAGTTATATGGAGGTTACAAAGAAATGTGAATAAACAAAAGGAAAACCTGGAAGGGTACATATATCACAGTTCAATTAAAAGTCTTACTTACTAGGAAACAAAGCTATTTCATTAATAGTTTCGTTAATTATTAAGAAAATGTAAATAAGTTGGGAAAGCATTACCTGGATAACTTGGGAGATGCTAAGTGATTAGTTACACTTTCTAACTAGAAATTTCTAGTAGGAAAATGTCACCTGGAATGTTATCATTTAACACTCAGTAATGAACACAGAAACTAATAGGAACTTTCATGCAATACCAAAGAATCAGGGAAATAAATGTCACCAGAATGTAGAAAATAAGATCTCTTTTGGCTTCTATCATTTAATTTGATTTTGCTTCTACCCTAGCCTTTAAAAAAAAAATGAATAGCCCCTAATCACAACCTCTAAGTCTACTGAGGAAGCCACTGTCTTCATTAACTTCCTATTACACAGCAGAAGATGTCAGTATTTCTGAGAAGTCGTTGCCTCAGGAGAAACTTGGTAACACATTCATTTCCTTAATCAATCTACATTCACTGAGTACTTACTATGTTCTGAGCACTGAAGGTTTCTGCAGAAGGAAAGAAAATGGCAGTGATGACAAGGCCAATTAGGACTCAGTTGTCCACTTTCTTAACAGTTGTCCAAGAGCCCTCCAGATCTGAGACTGAGTTTTGAGCTTAGCATTTAAGAAAATATTTTAAAGTATTTCATGCTCTTGTTAAGACATCATCCTGCATCCCAGGGCATCTACTGCGTATGTTGGATTGGCGCTAAACTGCTCCTTCTCTCTCATGTTTGCCCTTACAAGACCCATTTCACAGGGACATAGATTTGTTCAAACCTCCTTTAGAAGGCACGATTCTGTCAGTTCTTCCTCTCTGTCCTCATTGCAGAGTCTGGGCTCATGCTTTTGTTCTCTCTTATACTCTTAATGATCTGCTTTGATCTTATCCTCTTAATGAATTTATTGTCAGCACCTTCTCCTGGGGCAAATGTGTATGTGTGTATGTGTTTCATAAGCATATCAATTTTATACAAATAAATTTGGAAGTGATTGCCAGTTACCTTTGAACCCACCATTCATTTATTCATTCAACAAATTTGCACTAGGGTCATAATTATGAGCAAGATAAAAATAAATTTTGCCAATATATAGCTTAGCTGCTAAGTCACTTCAGTCGTGTCCGACTCTGTGCGACCCCATAGACAGCAGCCCATCAGGCTCCCCCATCCCTGGGATTCTCCAGGAAAGAACACTGGAGTGGGTTGCCATTTCCTTCTCCAATGCACTAAAGTGAAAAGTGGAAGTGAAGTTGCTCAGTCCTGTCCGACTCTTAGCAACCCCATGGTCTGCAGCCTACCAGGCTCCTCCATCCATGGGATATTCCAGGCAAGAGTACTGGAGTGGGGTGCCATCACCTTCTCCGATATAGCTTAGAGTCTAATATATATTCAAATATGTAAAATCTAAAACTCCCTTTTCACTGAGAAACCTACAAAATATATTTGTCTTTACCAGAACAGAACTGTAAAGAAATTCGCTGCCTGGTACTCCACCTATACTCTGTAAACCCTTGACTATTCCTAGGCTTAGAGTATTAGTGTTTAGAGATCAAAAGGGCTAAATAACCTCACAAAATTAGTTTAGGTTACTGGAACTAGCAATACTAATACATTATTTAATACTAACATACTATGTGATAATAATTATTATTATTTTAATTGTTATTATTATTATTAATAGGGGTAAAGGTATTTATCTCATAGAGCTGCTAGTGTAAAGAGTAAATGTGTGTATATATATATAATACCCAGCATATAGAAGTCAAAAATGTTGACGCAAAAAATGTTGATACATTTTTTGTCCTAATATTCATCAAAAAAAGAATTAAATATCACAAATCAATGTAATACTACAGTGTTTCATCAAATTATGTTCTTTAAATATATCAATCCATAGCATTCTTGGTCAATATTTAAAGTTTTTGATATCAGAATTATCACAGAATTAACATTTGATTTAAAAATCAAATAATTTTTCACCCTATCTGATTTTTGATTCATAAGAGTAAAGAACATCTGAGGATGTTGTACCTCTGCACCCCACTGAGATAACTGCTTCAGCTTATAATAAAATAAGGAAGCTCACAAGCAATACATATGAGTGCACCTGTCTGAGCTTCAAATGCCTAGAACTAAGGCTTCTGGAAAATATTTCTTACAGGTTTCAAACATAAGAATTTAGATTTTCTTTTTTTTCCTTTTTTTATTATAAAAAAACAGAATTTAGATTTTCTACTTTTCTATTATAAAGACTCGTGAGTTCATCAGACTCCTCTCAACCTTGTCAGATTCTGATTCCATCAAACTACACATTTCAGAAGATGTTCACAATGATACCTATTATTCCATGGTCTGCGTTTATCTGAGGTTTCAGAAACACTTGGCACCCCTTTCTGTCTTGAACTTTCCTCCTGCCCTCTAACATAGTCCTGTCCTTCCACAAGATATGGGGGATTTTGACTCTCCCCAGTTTCACTTGTGGTGAAGCCAGCTGCCATTTCCTAATGCCATTCCCAAATAGCCATGTCATCTGGCAGATGACATTCAACAGGTGTGCATCACGTCTTACAAGGTCTGTGGCCGCCAGAGGAGACATAGCTAGAAAAAGATCTAACACTTGTGTTGATCTGCAGGCATCTGTCATAGCCTGGCAGTCCGTCATGGCCAAGGGTAGAGATCCAAATACAGAACAAGAGGGCGTGCTGCCATCTCAGCAGATGGGTATGGAGAAAAGTAGCCAAGAGTCTCTATAATAAGTGCCATGGACACAGCAGTGGGACAGGATGTGCAGCCAATAACATTCAATTGGCTCTTTATCTGTTGCCTAGAAACCTTGGGTTCCTGAGCAACATCCTTTTCTAATTGTGACTTGAGCTGGGGACACTGCCCTCCTAAGAACCAGCATCTGTGATTACCATGGGAAAGTGTTGGGCAGCAGCAGGCCAGCTGGATCTTTGAAACCAACTGAGCCAGCAATTTAATCTGCACTTGGGATGAGACTTGCCTCTCCCATAGCTAGGTCAACAAAGGCAGTCTGCTCACTGGAGCTGAGAGGTAAGGAATAAAGATGGATCATTGCATGTTTGTGATCTTTTCCCCTGCTTTCACTCTGAGCCAAAAAGCAGGCGAGGCACAAAATGGTCAAGAATAGATCCATCCTGTAATAACAGTCCAGATTCAGCTGGCCTGAGTCAGGCCTAGAAAGGATAGAAAAATAAATGAGAGAAAACTGGCCTCTAGAAAATCATGAGGCCTGGACTCAGAAGTCAGATCATCCACTTTCAATACAGCACCCCACTTATTAGCTTGGTAACTATGGTTAAGTTACTAAACTCTCTGGGCTGCTCTCTACCATTTGTTTTAGGGGTCATGGTCGATATTTATAACTAAACATTTGGGCCACTTGCTTTTTCTCTTTCTGGGCCTTTAAGTTTCCAATATCATGTTTTAAATTCACCAATAAAGAGTGAGCCCTCAAAACTCTAGGTCTGCACCCTTGACCTCAATAAAAGCAGAAGCCCAGACCTGCACATGTCTTCTCTCTCTGTACCAGCAAACTTGTTGTGTGACCCTAGACGGACTGTGTAATTTGCGAGATTTGTATAAAGTAAACTTGTCTCTTCCAAAGTTTCCTGATGCTTATTGCTAAGG
>NW_011494960.1:2639850-2646371 GCF_000754665.1 Bison bison bison | reverse complement strand
AATATAACTACCGCACCAAGAAAATATCATCTCCATTCTGGATTATTAGAATGGCCTTTTCCCTTTCTCTATTGTTTTAAAAATTAACTTGATATTTTTAAGTTTCCATTTTATCTTCTTTATTGAGCAATTAGCCCTACCTCTTTGTATTTTTTTTTCAACTATTGCCTTAGGGTTTTACTGTATACATTTACTATATATAACATCTAAGTTTTTTCTTTTTCTTTTTTTTGCCTTACTGCCAGCTTGTGGGATTGTATTTTCCTGACCAGGGATTGAAGCCGGGCCCTCAGCAGGGAGAGTGCGGAGCCCTAACCCCTGGACCATGGAAATTCCAATACACATTTTAACTTATCATAGTCTATATTCACACAATATTTAACACTGCACATATAGTATAGGAATGTTGACCAATAGACATTCATGTTCTCAATCATCTACATTGTGGTATTATGATACATTTCATATCTATATAGTTATAATTTACTATTTTTGCTTTAAACAATTATTTTTAGAGAAATTAAAAATTAGAAAAATTGTATTATACCATTTCCCACATATTTACCATTTCTTGTGTTCTTTATTCCTTTCATTTCAGTTCACTCACTCAGTGGTGTCTGACTCTTTGTGACCGTATGCACTGCAGCACACCAGTCTTCCCTGTCCATCACCAGCACCTGGGGCTTGCTCAAATGCATGTCCATCGAGTTGATGATGCCATCCAACCATCTCATCCTCTGTTGTCCCCTTCTCCTCCTGCCTTCAGTCTTTCCCAGCATCAGGGTCTTTTTCAATGAGTCAGTTCTTCGCATCAGGTGGCCAAAGTATTGGAGCTTCAGCTTCAGCATTAGTCCTTCCAATGAATATTCAGGACTAATTTCCTTTGGGATGGATTGGTTGGATCTCCTTGCTGTCCAAGGGACTCTCAAGAGTCTTCTCCAATGCCACAGTTTAAAAGTATCAAGTATTCAGCTCTCAGCTTTCTTTATGGACCAACACTCACATCCATACATGACCACTGGAAAAACCATAGCTTTAACTAGATGGACCTTTGTTGGCAAAGTAATCTCTCTGCTTTTTAATATGCTCTCTAGGTTGGTCATAGCTTTTCTTCCAACGAGCAAATGTCTTTTAATTTCATGGTTGCAGTCACCATTTGCAGTGATCTTGGAGCCCAAGAAAATAAACTCTCTCACTGTTTCCATTGTTTCCCCATCTATTTGCCATAGGTGATGGGATCAGATGCCAAGATCTTTGTTTTTTGAATATTGAGTTTTAAGCCAGCTTTTTCATTCTGCTCTTTCACTTTCATCTAGAAGCTCTTTAGTTCCTCCTCACTTTCTGCCATTAGGGTGCTGTCATCTGAATATCTGAGGTTATTGATATTTCTCCCAGCAATCTTGATGACAGCTTGGGCTTCATCCAGCCCAGCATTTCACATGATGTACTCTGCATGTAAGTTAAATAACCAGGGTGACAATATAGAGCCTTGACATACTCCTTTTCCTATTTGGAACCAGTCTGTTCCATGTCCAGTTCTAACTGTTGCTTCTTTGCCTACATATAGATTTATCAGGAGGCAGGTCAGGTGGTCTGGTATTCCCATCTCTTGAAGAATTTTCCACAATTTGTTGTGATCTACACAGTGAAAGGCTTTGGCGTAGTCAATAAAGCAGAAAAAAATGTTTTTCTGGAACTCTCTTGCTTTTTCTATGACCCAATGGATGTTGGCAATTTGATCTCTGGTTCTTCTGCCTTTTCTAAATCCAACTTGAACATCTGGGAGTTCTTGGTTCACGTACTGTTGAAACCTTGCTTGGAGAATTTTGAGCATCACCTTGCTAGTGTGTGAAATGAGCACAATTGTGCGGTAGGTTGAGCATTCTTCGGCATTGCCTTTGGGACTGGAATGAAAACTGACCTTTTCCAGTCCAGTGGCCACTGCTGAGTTTTCCAAATTTGCTATTATATTGAGTGCAGCACTTTCACAGCATCATCTTTTAGGATTTGAAATAGCTCAACTGGAATTCCATCACCTCTTCTAGCTTTATTCGTAGTGATACTTCCTAAGGCCCTCTTGACTTCCCACTCCAGGATGTCTGGCTCTAGATGAGTGATCACACCATTATGGTTATCTGGGTCATGAAGAACTTTTCTGTATAGTCCTTCTGTGTATTCTTTCCACCTCTTCTTAATATCTTCTGCTTCTGTTAGGTCCATATTGTTTCTGTCCTTTATTGTTCCCACCTTTACATGAAATGTTCCCTTGGTATCTCTAATTTTCTTGAAGAGATTCCTAGTCTTTTCCATTTTATTGTTTTGCTCTATTTCTTTGCATTCTCACTTAGAAGACTTTCTTATATCTCCTTACTATTCTTTGGGACTCTGCATTCAAATGGATATATCTTTCCTTTTCCCCTTTGCCTTTAGCTTCTCTTGTTTTCACAGGTATTTGTAAGGCCTCAGACAACCATTTTGACTTTTTGCATTTCTTTTTCTTGGAGATGGTTTTGATCACCACATCCTGTACAATGTTATGAACCTCTGTCCATAGTTCTTCAGGCACTCTATCAGATCCAATCCCTTAAATCTATTTATCCCTTCCACTGTATAATCATAAAGGACATATTCATATATATATATATATATATGAATTTCCATCTGATATTATCTTCCTTAGTCTAAAGAACTATCTTTGCTACACTTAAAACAAATAATCAACAAGGACCTACTGTATAGAACAAAGATCATTGCTTAATACTCTGTAAAAATCTTATTTGGGAAAGAATTTGAAAAAAAATCAGATACATGTATAACTGAATCACTTTGTTGTATACCTGAAACTAACACAACATTGTTAATCAACTATGCTCTAATATAAAATAAATTTTTTTAAAAAATTTCTTGAGTGTAGATCTGCTGCAAAGGAATTTTTGCAGCTTTATTTGTCTGGGGGAAAAAAAAAAACCTATATCTCCTTTATTTTTCAAAGCGTATTTTTCAGGTTGCAGAATTCCACACTGACAGTTTTTTCTTTCAGTTTATTAAACATATAATTCTATATTGTATTCTGATTGTGAACCATCTTTGCTCCTTAGTCTGTAATGTATTATTTTTCTTAGGCTGCTCTTAAGATTTTCTTTTCATCACTGGTTTTCAGCAAGTTGATTATGGGGTATCTTAATGTAGTTTTATTTATATATAGTCAGCTTAGAAATCATTGGAGTTTTTGGATATGTGTGTTTATAGATTTAATCATCATATGTGGAAATTTTTCAGCCTTTTTTTTATTCAAATATTTTTCTCCCTTCACCTCTTTTTCTATATACTCCACATAAATGTATGTGGTTAACCAGAAGAAGAAAAAGAACAATCTGATGCTAATTTGAGACAGTTAGGTGTTATTCAAATCTAGATATCAAGTATGAACTTAGAAATATATACTTGGAGCTCGGTATGGGTCTAATGAGGAATTAGAAATCTTCACATAATATCCAAAGTTAGGTTTGAAGGAACATTAGTTCTGTAAGATGTTCTTCTAAAAAAGGGCTCCACAAAAAATAGGTTTGAGTAAGGCCTCAAACTGGATCTTCTTGAAAGTGATAGTCACTCAATCATGTCTGGACTCTTTGTGATCCATGGACTGTAGGCTGCCAGTCTCCTCTGTCTATGGAATTCTCCAGCCAAGAATACTGGAGTGGGTAACCATTCCCTTCTCTAGGGGATCTTCCCAACCCAGGAATTGAACCCAGGTCTCCTGCACTGCAGGCAAACTCTGTACCGTCTGAGCAACCAGGATTTTATAGTGAGTAACAATATTTACTATTACGCTAAAGGCCATACAGAGATCTATTGTTAAAAATCTATTTTATTCCTCCTTCTGATGAATGTGTATGGCATCTAGAAAGACTGTACTGATGAACCTGTTTGCAGGGCAGCAATGGAGACGTAGACATAGAAAACTGAATTGTGGACACAGTAGAGGAATGAGAGGGTGGGACAAACTAAGGGAATTGCGTGGAAACATACATATCACCATATATAAAATAGATAGCAAGTAGGAATTTGCTGTTTGACACAGGGAGCTCAACCCAGTCCCAGCTCTGGGACAACCTAGAGGGATGGGATGGGTTGGGTGATGGGAGGTGGTTTCAGGAGGAAGGGGACATGTGTATACCTATGACTGATTCATTTTGATGTATGGCAGAGACAAACAAAAGGCTGTAAACCAATTATCCTCCAGGAAAAAAGCTTCTATTGTCTTCCAAACTTACTAGTACATATACTTTATAAATCAGCAGTCCTCTTTCTATTCCTCAGAATACCGTATTTGGGAATTATCAACTTTAGGTGAAAGAGCAATATTCCCCAGGAAGACTTTGACAAGTGAAGTGGTAAAACAGAATTAAAAAGATTTTTCTACAGTTTGTTCTGTTATACTGAGAACAAATAAAGTGGGAAAGATATGCTCAACTAGCATGCCCTAACTAAAGGAAGAGGAGAGTGAAAAAGTTGGCTTAAAGCTCAACATTCAGAAAATTTAAATCATGGCATCTGGTCACATCACTTCATGGGAAATAGATGGGGAAACAGTGGAAACAGTGTCAGACTTTATTTTTTGGGGCTCCAAAATCACTCCAGATGGTGATTTCAGCCATGAAATTAAAAGACGCTTACTCCTTGCAAGGAAAGTTATGACCAACCTAGATAGCATATTCAAAAGCAGAGACATTACTTTGCCAACAAAGGTTCGTCTAGTCAAGGCTATGGTTTTTCCTGTGGTCATGTATGGATGTGAGAGTTGGACTGTGAAGAAAGCTGAGCACCAAAGAATTGATGCTTTTGAACTGTGGTGTTGGAGAAGACTCTTGAGAGTCCCTTGGACTGCAAGGAGATCCAACCAGTCCATTCTGAAAGAGATAAGTCCTGGGTGTTCTTTGGAAGGAATGATGCTAAAGCTGAAACTCCAGTACTTTGGCCACCTCATGACTCATTGGAAAAGACTCTGTTGCTGGGAGGGGTTGGGGGCAGGAGGAGAAGGGGATGACAGAGGATGAGATGGCTGAATGGCATCACTGACTCAATGGACGTGAGTTTGAGTCAACTCCAGGAGTTGGTGATGGACAGGGAGACCTGGCGTGCTGCAATTCATGGGGTTGCAAAGAGTTGGACACGACTGAGCGACTGAACTGAACTGAACTGAACTAAAGGAAGGTAAGTATACCAATGTGGAAATATAGGGAAGCATAATGAAGAAAATTCCTCTCCGAGGGATACAGCTACCTAATCTATCTTTTCTGAAGTAGCTGGAAAATGACCCAGAAAGCAGCTGTTGTAGATCAGGGAGACAGTATCTCACAGTACTTAAGAGCTGATCTAAGCAGTGGGTGACAGTAAGCAAGTTTCTTAAACTCTTTAAGGCCCAAAATCCTCATCTGTAAAATGAAAATAAGAATAGTCCCTAAATTATAGAGTTTCAGCCAGAAATTAATGAAGCAATGAGTGTAAAACACTTTGCATAGGTTTTGTCTTGTGGTGAATGCTCATTAAATATTAGCTTCTATATATTTTTTACAAAGAAACATGGAAGACACAGAATAAAGAGAAACTCATAGCTTTAGACTTAAGAAGGTTTTACTAGCAAACAAGAGCATATAATCATGAAATTAAAAATAAAGACAAGAACAAGCAATGTATCAAAATACAGAGACAGAAGTTTGAGTCCTGTAACTTTCCATGGTATCCTAAGGCTTGCAAGAAAGTCAGCTCACTTATGTATTTCTCAGTTTCTTCTTCTTCTAAAAGTTGGAATAAAACTACTCTCTTGTTAAAAAATTAAATGACATTGAAAATGCAAAAAGTCTTTGTAAAAGTGAACACATGATATAAGAAATATTAGACAAGGAAATTTGTATTAGTCGAGATTCTCCAGAAAAATGGAATCCATAGGAAGTATTGTCGGAGAACATAATGGCAAACCACTCCAGTACTCTTGCCTGGAAAATCCCACGGACAGAGGAGCCTGGTGGGCTGCCATCTATGGGGTCACACAGAGTCGGACATGACTGAAGCGACTTAGCAGCAGCAGCAGTAAGTATACAGGTATTGACTCATGTGGTTACAGAGGCCAAGAAGTCTCATGATGCACTGAAGTCGTCAGGCTGAAGAACCAGGAAAACTGGTGGTATAATTCAGTCTAAGTTTGAAGGCTTGAGAATCAGAGCATCAGTCTCAGTACTGGACTGAGCCCAAAGGCCTATTGTCAGAGAGGTGGAGAAGATGGATGTCTCAGCTCAAGCAGAGAGGAAAAAATCGCCTCTCCCTTCACCTTTTTGTTCTATTTAAGTCCTGGATGGATTAGATGCCTCTTATCTGCCTTGGTGAGGGTTATCTTCACTCAGTCTGCTGATTCAAGTGCTAATCTTTTCTGGAGATACTTTCATAGACACATTCAAAAATGTCTTATAGCTATCCAGGCATTCTTTAGTCCAATTAAGTTAACACATTAAAACAACCATCAC
>NW_011494960.1:2620490-2639699 GCF_000754665.1 Bison bison bison | reverse complement strand
ATATATATATATATATATATATATATAAAAGTGTAAAGTGATGCAAAAAGAGGTTCAGTGGTTAAACAAGAACTCCCAGACATGCAGAGAAAGAGCCAAGGCTAGAATTTCAGATTCTTTGGCCTCTTACCCAGTTCTCCCTGTACAGACTTGGAACCATTACAGCTCTTCCTAAATCTGTACAGAGATGACACTTTACATTCTGGTCATGAGATAATCCTCTCTGCTGCTGTTTTGATGCTTTGCTGCTGGCTGAAGGGCCTACAGCTACACTGTAACAAAACCCACATATCTCCCCTGAGGTCAATGATATTGACAGTTTCTGCCTGATTTGGAGGTGCTTTATCCACATGCTACAATAAATCTGATTTAGTCTCTTTCTCCATACCACTGATAATTCGGACTTTGGCAGGGGCATGCATCATGCCATAGAAACAGAGTGAAGAAGAAGAACTAGATTCTGAGATATAAGTGTGATATATGATGAAAGATTTTGCAGTTAGGCTTCTTTTTTGTTGTTGTTTTGTTTTTTTTAACTCTAGAAAGAGGTTACCTCCAAAGAAACTTAGAACTAATTTTTTTAACACACTAGATCAAATCCCACACAAATAGATTTTTATCAACACCCAATCTGACCTACTAATAGCCCGTTCAACCAACTGTGCAAACTTAGCCACAAAAGCAGCTTTGTGCATGGTGACATAGGATGGAGGAAGAGTTATGAAGGGTAAAATAATAAAGTACGTCTTAAGAGAAATTCCATAAAGTACCTCAGCAAACAAGGTAAAAACCTAGTTGAGAGGTATAGAAATAGCAATTATCTTTTTTTTTTTTATTACTCAAGATTTGTATTCAATCAGTTCAGTTCAGTCACTCAGTAGTGTCCGACTCTTTGTGACCCCATGAATCGCAGCACGCCAGGCCTCCCTGTCCATCACCAACTCCCAGAGTATTACGCATCTCCATTCATGATGCATGAACCAATCATGAATGTGCACATAACTCCCAAAACAGATTGAAAAAGAAACACAGAAACAGCCTCAACCTACCTGCTTCTGCTAATTTGTAGTGCTGATCTCTTTTGCTATTCTCCACTCTTCTGGTAACAGGAAAATGCTGTTTCTACTCAGAATCAATGTTTTCACATTCCACGTGGTCTTGGTGTGGCTCTCAGTTATAAATATGCGCATGAGATTAAGGCCAGTCAATCAGAGGACTCCATGTCTCTAGTTACAGTGATTGGGTTAAGAATGGACACATGGCCTAAAGAAGTATAAGCCTTCCAGATAATTGCTCTTTGGAGACTGATGAGACTGCTTCTTTTTTTCTTAGATAGAAAGGCTTAGAACTGAACCTACATGTAGAAGGAAGAAGAGCTGAAAGATGGAAACAGGAGAGACAGATGACAAAGAAAATGTCAATAATATGATATATGTCCCTTAATTTTGATATGCAGAGTCAAGTGGTTCAAGATATATAAACCTATATACTCTCCTTTTAGCTATAGGAGTTTAGATTTCTGCGGCTTTTGGCTAAAATAGTGCTAAGGCAGTATATCTTACATACTGTAATACAGTATATATTGAAGTCTTTCATGATCATAATCTCTAGGGCCATGTTTTAGCCGTACAAAACAAATATAAACCAACTTGCTTGTGATACTCCTTTTGACTAGGAGACATGATTTAGACTAAACTAAGAATATGAGATAGAGGAATTCTTTAAACATTGCTGATCTGAATCACCTCAAAAAGTCTGTCTTTAAAAGAACACCAAGGAACCAAATTCAGTAGATGCATCATAGAGGTAGCAATGAATACTGATGACCATCACTGCTTAAGGGGTAACTATCCTCTCTCTACCCTTATGAATAGCATTGATTAAAGTTGATAAAAGATTATTTCATCAACTGCATTTTTCTACATAAGTGATGGAAATGCAAAGTTATTTTGAAATATTAATCAATGTTTTTATCCAAGATACTTCTCATTACCCAACCCCTTCTCCTAATTAGAGCAACTAGGCTTCTTGTCTTTACTAATCCAGTGATGGGAACAATCCAACAGAATGGTTCATTCAGCTTGCAGCTTTCGAGCTGTAAATACCTAGACAGAAAAAAGTCAGAGGGGATAGAAGAAAGCTGAGAGGGGTGATATTTCTGAGAAACTTTTCCCAGAAATCCTAAAATAGAAACTGCTATGGGGTACATGCCTGTATAGCCCCGACCTCATCCCATCCCTTGGTTTCCCATAGCTTCAGAGTAGACAGAGAGAGCAGTCAATTGTTTTCCATGCTCCCAGGAGGGGCTCAGAGGCAGCATAAAGAGTCGACCTGGAGCAAAGGACAGCACAGCAACAATTTTCAGGAATCAATGGCCAAGGACTAGGCCAGATGACTGATATCACAGAAGATATCTGCATGTACAGATGACAGTCAGGGCCCAGATAGCACTGTGCCCTGCAACAGGAGCTACGGAATTCAGCGACCACCCTGGGGGAAAGGCAGGACCTTGAATTGATTGAGATTTAGCTCCTATCATCAGGGGAATGAGCTCTTGAAACAGAACACTGAGTTACAGAAAAACAAAGATTACATTTCTGAACCACTAGACAGAGACTCATTCACTACTGAGTGTTAAAATTTTTTCAGAGTAAAATAACCAACAAAAATTTTAAGTCTTTTATTTAATATTTGCATTTGAAATTATGGATCACTAAGTTTAAAGTTCTGTGTTAAGTGGAGGGTTCAGGATGGGAAACACAGGTATACCTGTGGCGGATTCATTTAGATATTTGGCAAAACTAATACAGTATTGTAAAGTTTAAAAATAAAATAAAATTAAAAAAAAAAAGTAACTTATGTTGAAGACAGTACAGAACTCTGAATTACCATGGCCTCGAAGCATCTGCATTTCTTGGACTTGTGCCTGGAGATATTTCCTCTTTCTGTTATCAAAGAATCTTCTATCATAAGCCAGCATATCATTAAGGAACTGTAAGGTTTCTTATGTTAACAATAAGGAAAGCTAAACTCAAGAACATGGCCCACTCAGCATTCCTTCTGTATAACTGTCAACTCCAAACCTACCCCTTCCTCCAACAGAAAGTCAACAGAACCCATCTGCATACAAAGTGAAGCCCTGAGCAGTAGGGAAAAGCAATTATCTGTGCTCCATGGGGTCGCAAAGAGTCAGACATGACTGAGTGACTAAACACACATGCATGCCATGCCAGGTTAGAATTGTCTACTACAAAGAAACAGCATGTTTGTCTTATTCAGCTGTGATGCCACGTTATTCATTGTGCTGTGCTATATTGCTCAGTCATGTCTGACTCTTTGCAACCCCATGGACTCTAGCCCACCAGGCTCCTCTGTCCATGGGATTCTCCGGGCAAGAACACTGGAGTGGTTTAGCCATGCCCTCCTCCAGGAGATCTTCCCAACCCAGGGATCAAACCCAGGTCTCCCACATTGCAGGCAGATTCTTTACCATTTGAGCCACCAGGGAAGCCCACGTTATTCTTTTTTTCTATATAATTTTAATAAGGAAATAATATTTGTTGGACACCAAATATCCATCAGGAGTTAAAGCACATCAATGCTTTATGTATGTTACCTCATTTAATCCTATCTGGTAGGTTTTACGATTTCCATTTTAAAATGAGATCAGTGAAGCTCATAGGGGATTAGTGACTGATCTTAGGTCATGTAATTGATCAGGGGAAGATTCTGAATTGAAGTAAAATTAGCCTGGCTTTGAAGCCTGTGCACTTCAACTTCACCACACATCTCCCAAATCAGAACCATATTAAAAGGTTCAAATTTTGAGTCAACCGAAAATTCATTAAACACAGTGTGAAGTCTGAGCAATGCTCACACTTGATATTCTCTGACCAAGCATCCTCTGCCCCTATGCATTCATAAAGCTGAGTTTCCTCATCTTCACATCTAAGCTAAAATATTACTTCCTAAGAAAGACCGACCCTGATGACCATATTCAAACTGGACAAGCAGCCATCTAGCCCCTAGCCCCTGTCACATCGGTGGTGTTGTTCTCTGTATTTATCACTTCTGAGATGATCTTCTCATCTATTTCCCATCTCCTCCGACGGGAAATTCCCCATGTGCCCTTTAGCAGATTTCTGATTTCCATTCTTGCTCTCTATCCTGATACCATAAGAGACAGAAGAATACTTTTAAAATATAAGCCAATTATTACATTCCTCTACTCAAAGTCCTTAAAGCCTTCCTAACCCCATTCAGAGTGAACACCAAGTACTTATTTCTTTCTGTGTCTGAGAGCCTCTCCCTCTACTCTCTCCAACTCGTCTGCTCCCATCACCTCTCCCTGAACTAGTCTCAGCGTCTGAGCCCCTGCAACTCACCTGCCTGGAACAGTACTTTCCCTGACATCCTCACTCCTCATTCTCTCACTTCCTTCAGGTCATACCTCATCATGGTCCCTGGTGTCTTAAAATATTAAAGAGTAACATAACAACTTTTCACTTTTATATTTAAAGTTACTTTCCAGGCATCCTCACAAGGCTAACTGTTTGATTCTACTGAACTTCAAGGATGCAAGCTTCTAAAGGAGGAAGTAAAAATTGGCTCATCTTGCTATTTCTAGAAGGAGAAAAAAAAAAAGACAGAATTGAATATACCATCTAGTGGCCAAAGATTTAAGTAACCTCATTCGGCATTTTTATTTCCACCATTTTACTTTTCTTTCATTTCTCTAAAGGAACATCTATATATTTCCTTCATTGGTTGATATACTTATTCATTCTTTTATTTGATGTACAGTTTCAAAAACCTTTAAGTAGTCAGTAGTGGAGATACAAAAATGAACAAGAGCCAGCTCCTGTCCTCAAACACCTCACAAAGTCAAGGAAGAGGCACTCCTAGAAACTATTAGAATGGACATCTTGCCACGTGCCATCTGCTGTTTCCATGGTTCATTAAGCTATGCAAGAAACTCAGAATTACACAAGTAAAAAGAATATTCTGCAATCTCATTTTTAGAGAGCTAGTAAGAGATACCGAAGAAGGCAATGGCACCTCACTCCAGTACTCTTGCCTGGAAAAACCCCATGGACGCAGGAGCCTGGTAGGCTGCAGTCCATAGGGTCGCTAAGAGTTGGACACGACTGAGCGACTTCACTTTCACTCTTCACTTTCATGCACTGGAGAAGGAAATGGCAACCCACTCCACTGTTCTTGCCTTGAGAATCCCAGGGACGGGGGAGCCTGGTGGGCTGCTGTCTATGGGGTCGCACAGAGTTGGACATGACTGAAGCGACTTAGTGGCGGTGGCAATAAGAGATATACATTGAAGAAATTTAGTGTTCATACAAAATTCAGTTCAGTCCAGTCCCTCAGTCGTGTTCGACTCTTTGTGACACCATGAACCACATGCCAGGCCTCTCTGTCCATCACCAACTCCTGGAGTTTACCCAAACTCATGTCCATTGAGTCAGTGATGCCATCCAACCATCTCATCCTCTGTTGTCCCCTTCTCCTCCTGCCCTCAATCTTTCCCACCATCAGGGTCTTTTCTAGTGAGTCAGGTCTTCTCATCACGTGGCCAAAGTACTAGAGTTTCAGCTTCAGCATCAGTCCTTCCAATTAACACCCAGGACTGATCTCCTTTAGGATGGACTGGTGGGATCTCCTTGCAGTCCAAGGGACTCTCAAGAGTCTTCTCCAACACCACAGTTCAAAAGCATCAATTCTTTGGCGCTCAGCTTTCTTTACAGTCCAACTCTCACATCCATACATGACTACTGGAAAAACCATACAAAATAGTATGTTCTTTTTATATATATTTATATAATTTATAAGTATATTACATAATTTATATATAAGTGTCTCAGTCATAGAGATTTGATTATGGCTCAATACTTTTCTTAATCTACAGTTTGGCTCTGTCTAACCTGTCACATAATTGATACCTTTGATTGAAATCTAAAGGAAAAGAGTAGGAGAAGGCTAGAGCCAAATCTAATATTTGTTTATTTATGATACTACATAGCTAAATCATACATTTCTGCTGATTCTTGGGCCTGCCTTCCACCCACCCCCAAAATTCCTCTTGACTTCGTGCTATTGGTAAACTTTCCTCCCAGTGCAGGAGACATAAGAGATGCAGGATCAATTCTTGGGTTGGGAAGATCCGGAGGAGTACATGGCAACCCACTCCAATATTCTTGCCTGGAGAATCCCATGGGCAGAGAAGTCTGGCGGGCCACAGTCCATAGGGTCTCAAAGAGTCAGACATGACTGAGTGACTTTCACTTCAAGTCAATTTATATCAAAATATTTCCATATAAATAATATATTACGTAAATCTGTGTTTGTGGGTGTGTATACTATGCATGTTTATGTGTGCAAATTAACTTTAATTTGCACCCTAGGGACAGCTACTTAGTACTTCAAGAACTGCAATCAAGAATCTATGTTTCAAAGTGACTATGCTAGCATTTCAAATATTTTTCCTAAATATATTCTAATAACAGGCGTTAGTTTACAAAAGGAATGTTGATTTCCCCCAGTAGTAAAAATAAGAGGTGTTCAAGATCTCTTGACAAGAAATATTTTATAAGCTCCAATGCCTTTTCATGAACCAGATATCCAAAACAGCGAAGTGCTCAATACCTTGAAAGCATCACTTTAGGTCTAGAACTTCTTTAGGACCTGGGTGCCCCTAGTCTAACAGATACTTTTATCACCTTATCCAGGTAGAAGGTAATTCACCTAGTGTCCATTTTAGAATGAATCATTCAAGCATGGTACATTTGGAGTGCTTGCAGCCATAGAATGGGGTGTTGCATGACAGAAACAATAGTTTGTGTCTGATCAGAAGTAAATGTATAAGTGATATAAGAATATGGTAGGAGAGCCTAGAACATCTCATGAACTGTGAGGTTGTGGCCAACGGAACTATACAAAGCCTACTGTCTCTAACCTCAGAGGCTTCTGCTGCAAACTGCCTAAGAGACTTAGATCAGTTTACACAATAGGCTTTCACCAGGGGCCACTGTCTTTTTTTTCTTTTCCTTTTTGCTATTAAATTTATTTTGTATTGAAATATAATTGCTTTACAATGCTGTGTTAGCTTCTGCTGTACAACGAAGTGAATCAGCTATACATATACATACATCCCTTCCTTCTTGGACCACTCCCACCCAGCCCCCACCCACCTAGTCCATCACAGAGCAGCAAGCTGTTTCCTGTGCTTTGTAGGAGGTTCCCACTAGCTATCTGTTTTACACTTTCTTTAGTCTACTTTGAATCATAAGTCTGGGGCATGGAGCTACAATAAACAATTCCTCCTCATTTACAAAAATGTTTTATAGCTTTGGAGATCATTTTAAACCCATGGCATGTGTGCATGCTAAGTCACTTTAGTTCTGTCCTGTTCTATGGGATCCTATAGACCGTAGCCCACCCGGCTCCTCTGTCCATGGGATTCTCCAGGCAAGAATACTGGAGTGGGTGGCCATGCCCTCAACCAAGGGACTGAATCTATGTCTCATGGATCTCCTGCATTGCAGGTGGATTCTTTACTGCTGAGCCATCAGGCAAGCCCTTTAAACCCGTACAGAGGAGTGAATGCCTCACAAAGCATCAGTTACCTGAGACAGTTCTGAGGGATCATCTTCCTTGAACAGGATCTGGGGGCCAATGGAACTAACATAATCTAGATTAGACATATCTCCATTATCATTTAAGAAAACCTAGTGTAATGCCTCTTGATTGATGCTGTAAGAAGTAAGTGTACAAAAAAAATAATAATCTTTTAAAATGTCTGTTAAAATAAGCACAAACCAATCCTCAGTTATTTAAACAGGTAATCTCAAAGAAGTACATTTTCAGTTAAAAGTTTCTATAGAACAAACATTATCTATTTGTTCTCCCAATTTCCTAGACTATATTAGTGGGAAGCGGGTTGGGGGGCAGGAGTGGCTTAACAGGAAAAAAATAAACAGAATGGTATTTTGAAACACCTTAAATCTTCATAAAGTTTATCTGCTTCCAAAATGATGTAATTAGAGGGGCTAAGGACAAACAACAGGAGAATGAGATTTCTCCCTTAAGGTAATTGGTATGTGATTATTACTTGAATTTGCGTGCTGCATAATTTCTTATTGTTCATTGCTGCCACTTCATTAGAATCTGAAAAGAGTGAAACAAATCCAAAAATAAACGTCAAATTCCTTAAAATGCTAAATTATCCTAATGGCACTAAATAGCTTTAGATGTTTTGGTAATCAGTAAAAAAAAAAAAATGAGGTTTGAAGGCTAGGGTTATATTAAAAATCATCTTTATTGTATGATTTAAGTTTAAGTTAAACTGAGTGTGTACAAAGTAAAAACATCCTAGATAAAAGCACAATGCACACACAGAAAGCACAGTTTGGTGATTAACCTGTTGGAACAGAATTGCAAATAGAAGAATTCCAGCCTAGGAATTGAATTGTCATGTCACATTTATCTACAATGCTCAAGCCAACTACATAATCTCTTAATCTTTATTGTGAAGCAGAGGATTAGCCAAGGTTCTCCAGAGAAATAAAAGCAACTGGAGATATATATTTATATGATGAGCTTTGTTATAGGAATTAGCTTATGCAATTATGGAGGCTGAGAAGTCCCATGATCTCAATATCTGCAACCTGGAGAACCAAGAAAGCCAGTGTTGTAATTTAATCTGAGTCTGAAGGTCTGAGATCCAGGAGCCCTGGTGTCTGAGGACAGGAGATCAATGTCTCATCTTAAGCAAATTCAGCCTGCTTCTGCTTCTCTGTTCTCATCAGGCCCTCAATGAATTGGATGATGCCCACTAACACTGATGAGGGTAATCTTCTTTATTCAGTCTCCTTATTCAAATGCTAATCTCTTCTGGAAACACTCTCACAGACAAATCCAGAAATGATATTTTACCAGCCATCTGGGCATCCTTTAGCCCAGTCAAGCTGACATGTAAAATTAAACATCACAAGCAGTGTAAAGCATAGAATTGAAGCAATTCCCCAGATAATTCAAATTTGAAAGGGAAACATACACACATTTTAGCTTAAAATAATCAGAGATATAGGTATATTCTAAATAAATAAAGCTAATTCTTTCATTCATAAGTAAGCAACATAGGGTGGAATTTCTGTGATAATTCTGGAAGAGTGACTCATAAAGACATTCAAAACAGCCATGCTTCTCTAAATCTATTATTTTTCAGATCTGGAACAATTCCTTTCAACTTAAAAATTTGACTTGGGTAGTTGTAGGACATTAAGACTTTTTACTCTGTCCACATTAACTTTGTTTCTAAACAGAATTTTGTGATTAAAGGTGAACAATTAAAAGAGCTTACTGGTCCTTATTTTTGTCTTTTGGTTGTTGTTATTGTTGCTGTAGACAAGAGTAGAATCATACTGGGAGCAGGTTTAGTGTTTTATATTGGTTTTCAAATGGATATTGATTAACAACAGGGTATTGAATATTAAGTATCGTAACTGCACAGCATCTCCCAACCCGCTCACTCTCCACTCATTTCAGGCAAAAGCAATCCCTTGTCTTTTGAACTGCACCAGTAGAACTGCCATGCTTCTATATTACTTGACTTCTGCTTCAACTTTTCCTTCTACACGCTGAGTCAGTCAGAGCCCTTACCTGAGATTTATGGGAATCTGAGATAGAGTAGCAGAAGCTTAAAAATACAAAACTCAGAAGCTGTTGCTGCTGCTGCTGCTAAGTCGCTTCAGTCATGTCCAACTCTATGCGACCCCAGACGGCAGCCCACCAGGCTCACCCGTCCTGGGATTCTCCAGGCAGGAACAGTGGGTAGCTGTTACTGGCCTTTTAATTG
Organism: Bison bison bison; assembly: GCF_000754665.1. Classification (NCBI taxonomy): domain Eukaryota; kingdom Metazoa; phylum Chordata; class Mammalia; order Artiodactyla; family Bovidae; genus Bison; species Bison bison. The sequence goes on along the minus strand of NW_011494960.1, from coordinate 2,629,834 downwards.
CCAGTCAGGAGAAATCCATCTACAGTTGGGAAAAATTAAGTTAACCCAAACAGCAAGTAGGGGAAAATAAAAAAATAAAAAGGGAGAGTGAATTCTGGTAGTAATTGAGACTCAGCTCTATTCCTTTCCTTTCCTTTCCCAATTTTATGTTGAACCATTCCTTGGATCCTTTGAGTCAATAAATCTATACTTTAGCCAACTGTGAATTGGGCTTACCAATCTGCTGCTGCTGCTACTGCTAAGTCGCTTCAGTCGTGTCCGATTCTGTGGGACCCCATAGATGGCAGCCCACGAGGCTCCTCCGTCCCTGGGATTCTCCAGGCAAGAACACTGGAGTGGGTTGCCATTTCCTTCTCCAATGCATGAAAGGGAAAAGTGAAAGTGAAGTCCCTCAGTCGTGTCCGACTCTTCGTGACCCCATGGTCTGCAGCCTACCAGGCTCCTGAGTCCATGGGATTTTCCAGGCAAGAGTACTGGAGTCAGGTGCCACTGCCTTCTCCATACCAATCTGCACCTAATCTAATATAAATAGACACATAAGACCTGGATTATCTTATCAATACCAGCATACACCAATCAAGGATAACACATTTATTACAACATGGAAAGAAATCTCCATGAAATCACATTTTAATCTGCTCTAAAACTGACATATAAATAAGATGAATCTCGTTACACACACCCCTGCCCCAAAATAAAACAGGCTGTTTAATACTTCACATCAGGTTGTGTTACCCTAAAGTCTGAACATGCAATTAGAATTTTCAAGATACTGTAAATTTGGATTTAATTCCGTATTTATTTAAATTTGCAAAGGTTTAAATTTTTTAATGCCAAGCTTGTTTCTACCTCAGGGCATTTCCACAAGCTGTTTCCTCTCTCCAGAATATTCTTACCTGGATACTTTCGTGGCTCATTCTACCTCATTAAGTAATAATAAAATAGCACTATCTTGGAGAGACTTTTTCATATCAGTTACACAAAGCAGACTATTCCTACCTCTAGCTAGTTTCTATTATGCTATCCTGACTTTTCATTATAACACTTTCTGAAATTCTTACCTACTTCTTATTTTTTCATCTCCACTTTGTCTAGACTACATATTTGATATAAAGAAACATATCTGCCTTGTTTATGAAGCATCTAGAACCCTGCCTGGCACTGTAGGCATTCAATAAATATCTGCTAAATGAAAGGAAGGGAAGAAAGAAGATGGAAAATCAGAATGCAAATTTGATGAGCTTGATTTTTTTTTTTTTTTTAAATTGAAAAGATTTCAATATTGGGAATGCATACTGGGATTACTATCCAAGATTATCAGCTGGCTACCTGCAAAACCTCTGAGGGACTGCATCTCTCAGGACACCATATTTTCAGAGTATGGATTTCCCATCTTAAAATTCCAGAAGCTGCATATTCTTATTTATCCAAGTATGATCCAATATTCAGTGGTAGCCATTGAGTAAGTTAATCACATGAGGCCATTTTAGCATCCACATGCCACCATGTTGATTATAATGGATGAGAGTCATGCTTAAATTCCATCCCAGTTTCCCAACCTTCCCACATTTCATATCTAACCTCACTTTCTACTAGTATAATGGTGCCAAGTAGGTCGACTGAATAATCAAACTATTTATTGATTAAAACAAAATTCAAGGAAATGTTTTAGTCCTAGGAAGCTACTGAAACCTTAGCAAATGCAATGTATCAAACTTAGCTATACCTGAGAATGGTTAGGACTTTCCAGGTGGCACTAGTGGTAACAGAATCTGCTTACCAATGCAGGAGACATAAGAGACGCAGGTTCGATCCCTGGGTTAGGAAGATTCGCTGCAGAGGGCATGGCAACCCACTCCAGTATTCTTGCCTGGAGAATCCCATGGACAGAGGAGCCTGGTGGGCTACAGTCCATGGGGTTGCAAAGAGTTGGACATGACTGAAGTGACTTAGTATGTATACAAGCACGCAAACTGTTAAGAGATATACCAGCGATCCAATATACTGTATTCCTTTCCTGCAAAACACTAAATATATACTTTTTAACTCTTTTCTCTATGTAAGGCTTTTCTCTTATGTCAATATGTTCTTCCCTTCATAAGTATTCTTTTTACATCCCTATTCACCACAGGATTTATCATTCAGAGTTGAATTTACTTAGCTAATTCCCATGGTACAAAGCACCCCATAACTTTAGCCTATACAAATTAATTTTAATAGCCATCTTTTAAAAAGCCTAATAAAGTCCTTATGATCTTAGATACTGTTGGGGAGAAGGAAATTTTACTCTACCCTTTTAGGTTCTTCTGGCTAGTCTAAGAATTAAATTGACATGGCACAGATTAAAAAGAGAAAATCAAACAAAGTTTGATAACATATATATGGGAGAAATTAAATTAAAATTTAAAGATGCTTGCTTCTTGGAAGAATAGTTATGACAAACCTAGAGAGTATATTAAAAAGCAGAGGTATCAATATGCTGACAAAGTTCTGTATAGTCAAAACTATGGGTTTTCCCGTAGTCATGTATAGATGTGAGAGGTGGACCAGAAAGAAAGCTGAGTGCTGAAGAATTGATGCTTTCAAACTGTGGGCTAGAGAAGACTCTTGAGAGTCCCTTGGACTGCTAGGAGATCCAACCAGTCAATCCTAAAGGAAACCAGTCATAAATATTCATTGAAAGGACTGATGCTGAAACTCTAATATTTGGCTACCTGATGCAAAGAGCCAACTCATTGGAAAAGATCCTGATGCTAGGAAAGACTGAAGGCAGGAAGAGAAGGGGGCGACAGAGGATGAGGCAGTTGGATGGCATCACCGACTGGATGGACATGAGTTTGGAGAAATTCAGGGGGATAGTGAAGGACAGGAAAGCCTGGCATGCTGAAGTTCATGGGGTCACAAAGAGTCAGACACAGCTTAGCAAGTGAGCAACAAAATACATGGGAGAGACCCAAGAGTACTGAGTAACTTTCCAAAACGGGTGAAACTCTCACTTAAAATAACATCTTCAGCTAAACACAAAAGAGGATGGTGGGGGCAGGGCTTTGGGGCTACACAGGGGAGAAAGGCAGTTCATATGAAGATGGAAAGGAAAGTGTCTGGTAAATAAATGTTTGCTGAGCCTTGAAGAGACAGTGGGACATAGAGAAGAATTTTTAACAAATAGACTACTGGGTCCTCTTTGTCTAGCACACTAGTTCATACTATAGTTATCTATGGTGACAGTATATCTATTCCTGAAATAGACCGTCTACCTAAATTCCTCAAGCAGTTAGGGGGAAGGTCCAACATTCTTCCCAAAGTTTTTTGGGCCTTGATTGTTTTCAGCTTAAAATAATCCACATGCCAAAGAGATAATTTGGGGTGGCAAATTTAGTTTTCCTTGACTTACAATGAAAACTGACCTTTTCCAGTCCTGTGGCCACTGCTGAATTTTCCAAATTTGCTGGCATATTGAGTGCAGCACTTTCACGTCATCATCTTTCAGGATTTGAAATAGCTCAACTGGAATTCCATCACCTCCACTAGCTTTCTTCGTAGTGATGCTTTCTAAGGCCCACTTGACTTCACATTCCAGGATGTCTGGCTCTAGGTCAGTGATCACATCATCATAATTATCTGGGTCATGAAGATCAGTTTTCATTTCGATCCCAAAGAAAGGCAATGCTAAAGAATGCTCAAACTATCGCACAATTGCACTCATCTCACATGCTAGTAAAGTAATGCTCGTAATCCTCAAAATTCTCCAAGCCAAGCTTCAGCAATATGTGAACTGTGAACTTCCTGATGTTCAAGCTGGTTTTAGAAAAGGCAGAGGAACCAGAGATCAAATTGCCAACATCCGCTGGATCACAGAAAAAGCAAGAGAGTTCCAGAAAAACATCTATTTCTGCTTTATTGACTATGCCAAAGTCTTTGACTGTGTGGATCACAATAAACAGTGGAAAATTCTGAAACAGATGGGAATACCAGACCACCTAACCTGCTTCTTGAGAAACCTATATGCAGGTCAGGAAGCAAAAGTTAGAACTGGACATGGAACAACAGACTGGTTCCAAAAAGTACGTCAAGGCTGTATATTGTCACCCTGCTTATTTAACTTCTATGAAGAGTACATCATGAGAAATGCTGGACTGGAAGAAGCACAAGCTGGAATCAAGATTGATGGGAGAAATATCAAAAACCTCAGATATGCAGATGACACCACCCTTATGGCAGAAAGTGAAAAGGAACTAAAAAGCCACTAGAAAGTAGAGAGTGAAAAAGTTGGCTTAAAGCTCAATATTCAGAAAATGAAGATCATGGCATCTGGTCCCATCATTTCATGGGAAATAGATGGTGAAACAGTGGAGACAGTGTCTTTTGAGCTCCAAAATCACTACAGACGGTGACTGCAGCCATGAAATTAAAAGACGCTTACTCCTTGAAAGGAAAGTTATGACCAACCCATATAGCATATTCAAAAGCACAGACATTACTTCGCCAACAAAGGTCCGTCTAGTCAAGGCTATGGTTTTTCCTGTGGTCATGTATGGATGTGAGAGTTGGACTGTGAAGAAGGCTGAGCACTGAAGAATTGATGCTTTTGAACTGTGGTGTTGGAGAAGACTCTTGAGAGTCCCTTGGACTGCAAGGAGATCCAACCAATCCATTCTGAAGATCAGCCCTGGGATTTCTTTGGAAGGAATGCCACTAAAACTGAAACTCCAGTACTTTGGCCACCTCATGTGAAGAGTTGACTCATTGGGGATGACAGAGGGTGAGATGGCTGGATGGCATCACTGACTCGATGGACATGAGTCTGAGTGAACTCCCAGAGTTGGTGATGGACAGGGAGGCCTGGTGTGCTGGGATTCATGGGGTCGCAAAGCGTCGGACACGACTGAGTGACTGAACTGAACTGAACTGACTTACAGTGGGGATATATCCCAATAAACACACTGCTAGTTGAAAATGTATTTAATGCACCTAACCTAGCAAACATCATAGCTTAGCCTAGTCTATGTTAAATGTCTTCAGATCAGTTACATTAGCCTACAGTTGGGCAAAATCATCTAACCCAAAGCCATTGTATAATACAGTGGGTTTTGTTGTTGTTCAGTCACTCAGTCGTGTCCGACTCTCTAACCCCATAGACTGCAGCACGCCACACTCATCTCCCAGAGCTTGCTCAAACTCATGTCCATCAAGTCAGTGATGCCATCCAACTATCTCATCCTCTGTTGTCCCCTTCTCCTCCTGCCTTCAATCTTTCCCAGCATCAGGGTCTTTTCCAGTGAGTCATCTCTTCACATCAGGTGGCCAAAGTACTGGAGCTTCAGCATCATCCTTGCAATGAATATTCAGGGTTGATTTCCTTTAGGACTGTAACATCTCTTATAATTGACTGAATGCTATACTAAAGGTGAAAAGTAAAAGGTTGTATGGGTACAGAAAGCTTTCAGTGTGTTTACCCTCATGACTGTGTGGCTGACTTGGACCTGTGGTCTACTGAAACTGCCCAGGATCACAAGAGGGTATTGTACCACATACCTCTAGCCTAGGAAAAAATCAAAATTTTAAACTCCAGGTATGGTTTCTACTGAACGCACATTGCTTTCACACCACCATAAAGATGAAAAACCCTCAACTGAACCATTGAAAGTCAAAAACTATTTATAAATACAACATGAACAAATAATACATACAACTCTAAAAACTCTTCCACCCAGTTATATTCCACCCAATCTGTCTCCTCTAACTTCACCTCTTTCCTGTATTGTTCTTGCTCCCTTAATACTAATCAACCCAATAGGATAAAAACAAGTGTCATTAAGTGAGAAATTAAAGCAATATTTCGCAGTTTGTCTCTTTAATAAAATTTTGTTTTTAGAATTCTAAGCAATTGTCAGAAACAATGAATTAGAGCTACATACAGCAACAGATTTTTAAACTGCAGGATTATTTAAAGAAATAAAAAGTGTATATTATTCAGGTAAATTAAAACACATATATACATAAAATATTGTATGAATGCTTATATGTAAACTTACATAACAATACTGCATGGATTTTCAGTGAGATATACATATGCAAAGGCATATATACAAAACATTAGAGTAGATGTCAGATGGATGGGGGATGGGAGTAAAGCATGGAAGTGTGTATCAAGTCAAAACAGGGTAAAGCAAGAAAAGATGGATGTTACTTATCTCTCATAAACTATAGAGTATGCTTGACTAATATGAGTACATCTTTGATCTCCTCAAAACTTAAAATATTTAAATAAGAAAGATGTACATAAACTGATTTTTAAAGATGTCTGAGTTAAAGTCAAAGCTATGGTTTTTCCAGTAGTCATATGGATACAAGAGTTGGACCATAAAGAAGGCTGAGTGCTAAAGAATTGATGCTTTTGAACCGTGGGGCTGGAGAAGACTCAAGAGTCCCCTGAACTGCAAGAAGATCAGACCAGTCAATCTTAAAGGAAATCAACCTCAAATATTCATTGGAAAGACTGATGCTAAAGCTGAAGCTCCAACATTTTGGATACCTGATGCAAAGAGCTGACTCATTGGAAAAGACCCTGATACTGGAAAAGACTGAGGGCAGGAGGAGAAGGGGACAACAGAGGATGATATGGTTGGATGGTATCATTGACTCAATGGACATTAGTTTGAGCAAACTCCGGGAGATGGTGAAGGACAGGAAAGCCTGGTGTTCTGTAGTCCGTGGGGTCACCAAGAGTTGGACATGACTAAGTAACTGAACAACAATTGAGTTATAAAGTAAAAGAGGTAATTGCAGAGTAGTTTGATCCCGTTTATGTAAAATAAATACTTACATATGCACACATAACTATGATCATGTGTGTTCAGAAAATTTCTGACCTTGCACAAAAAAACTTAAAATTTATGTTTGGTGAATAGATCTTGGAGGCAAAATTTCAATTTTATGCATGTATCAATATAATCTTCTGAATTTTTTTTTTATCTAGGAGTTAATATAAGTATAATAAGCTTTTTTAAAAGTAACCAAAGAAATTTGAAGACCAAGCTAATTCAGAAGATACAGACAGAGAATTGTGCTTCACTTAAAACTTTGGAAACTCAATTCCATAAACATTTACTTCAGATTCAATAGAATGGGTGAGAAGTAGGGGTAATATGTGCCAGTTTATGTGGGTGATGTATTAATTTAAAACTTAAAGATATTTGTGCCCATGAAAAAGCTAAAGGAAGTAAAAAGATAATGAGAAAACTGCATGTTTTCCCCATGGGGTTAGGGTCAGGTGGGCTAAACTGACAAATACATATAACAGTATGCTGCTGCTGCTGCTAAGTCACTTCAGTCGTGTCCGACTCTGTGCGACCCCATAGATAGCAGCCCACCAGGCTCCCTGGGATGCTCCAGGCAAGAACACTGGAGTGGGTTGCCTTCTCCAGAATCTTATTCTTCCTGGCAATCACTTCTCCCAAATGCATTAAGAAATCGCTCAGGAAACACAGAACAACATGCTATATAAGTAAACATACTACTCACACACAGTAAAGAATACCTCCTGGGGTGGGACTGGAGAACTCACAGAACTTCAACAAGGGAGATCCCCAGGAGATGGGAATTTTGGCAGGACCGCTGATCTTGTATGTTGCCCATGTCCAAAATCACAGGTCATGTTGATCCTGTGTGTGTGCTAAAACATATTTTAAGTGTCTTGATACTCATTTTTAATACATGAATACATACAAAATACTAAAACAGTGCCTGACATACAAAAAGTGATCAATCAATTCAATTGCTATGCTAAGTATATATTCCATGCCTACTACTTACCAGGCATTGTTTGAAGGTCTATAGAAATACTGATGAACAAAATAAGCAAAAATCTAGAACTTCATCAAGGTTCCATTTAATAGGAAAACAAACCCTAAATAAATAACTAAAATATATTGTACATTAGATGGTGATAAGTGTATGGAGAATGATGATTAAAAAAAAAAAAAAAACAGTTAAGGCAATAGTAACTATAAGGCCAAGGGGGGACTTCAATGTAAACAGAATGGATGATGACACTGGACTAAACACCTAAAGAAGGTGAGGGACAGTCACTTCGATTTGTGCTTTGAGGGTTCCTAGTCATCGAGCACACATCTTTGAACATAGGCTAATCCATGGCACTGTGCCAAGTCCTATGTGCAAAATCATAAAATTGGCAAATATTGAGCATTTACTATGAGCTTGGCACTGCACTAGAATATGCAATATCTTACTTAATCTTCATAAACATGGTTTATGAAAGAAGTAGAACTTAAAGAAGCTAAGTGTTTCACACAAAGTCACTCAATTACCCAGAAACAGCACCAGGATTTGACCTGAGGGCTTAGACACCAAATCTGTTATCTGAACCTCATGTTTATTTACTGAGCACCAGACAGTTCTGTGCTCCCAGAGAATCTTATATTTTTCCTGGATGGCACTTAACATTATATTTAAAGTATCACTCATATAATTACTTCTTGAGTGTTCGGAGTATTTTTCAAACTACATTACACACAGTAGGAAGGCAGGGACCTACTGAACTTCTCTTGCTCACCACTGAATTTGTAGCACCCAACATCAAGTGAAAGTACACAGGAGGTGCTCAATTCATGTCTTAGGAATTAATCAATCCAACATACCTAATCATCACAATTTCTTTGCAATATGTTAGTGGTTGCAACAAGAACATGTTACTTTTCCCATTTTTCAAAGAAATATTTAATGTAGAAAAGTTAAAGGTACCAAGTGGCCTTGACATTCTGAGAAACATGATCAAAGTAGGGCTTTTGGAAGATTATCCCGTAAGTGTTTGCAGTTGATTAGTTTCGTCTGCTCAGGATCTATTCTTCAGATATAATACCCCAATTGTTCTTTGGAATACACCTTTCTCTCATAATTGCTCCCTTTGTGGGAGTCTACCCCATCATTTAGCTTCAAGGATGCTTGAACAGCAGTTCTAACACCCACCCCAAAGAAAGGCAATGCCAAAGAATGCTCAAACTACCACACAATTGCACTCAACTCACATGCTAGTAAAGTAATGCTTAAAATTGTCTAAGCCAGGCTTCAGCAATATGTGAACCATGAACTTCCTGATGTTCAAGCTGGTTTTAGAAAAGGCAGAGGAACCAGAGATCAAATTGCCAACATCTGCTGGATCATCGAAAAAGCAAGAGAATTCCTGAAAAACATCTATTTCTGCTTTATTGACTATGCCAAAGTCTTTGACTGTGTGGATCACAATAAACTGTGAGAAATTCTGAAAGAGATGGGAATACCAGACCACCTAATCTGCCTCTTGAGAAATCTGTATGCAGGTCAGG
>NW_011494960.1:2612533-2619720 GCF_000754665.1 Bison bison bison | reverse complement strand
TGAGTCTGAGTGAACTCCAGGAGTTGGTGATGGACAGGGAGGCCTGGCATGCTGCGATTCATGGAGTCGCAAAGAGTCGGACACGACTGAGCGACTGAACTGAACTGAACTAACACCCACAGATCTATCCTCTGGCCTCAAGTGTACCCATCATAAAGCAGGCTAAAAAGACTCAATCTTAGATATTCAAATAAACTTTGGAAAAGAGACACTTTGCTTCTTTGAGTTGCTAACATGTTAGAATGTATATCTGGAGTTATTCCTACTCATCTATGCAAAATCATGAGAAGAATCTGCCTGAAGAAATAAACCTGAAAAGGGGAAATGAAGGTATCATTTATCTTCTATAAAAGATATGGGAATAAGCATATTCCTAGCAACAATTGTTTGTACCTAAATATATCCATCCTTTTTTAAAATTTTTAATGAAATATAGTTGATCTACAATGTTGTGTTAATCTGCTGCACAGCAAAGTGACTCATACATATATATATATATATATATTATTTTTAATATTCTTTTCCATTATGGTTTATCATGTGATAGTAAATATAATTCTCTGTGCTACAGAGTAGGACCTTGTTGCTTATCCTATATATAAAGTTTGCATCTGCTAATCCCGGACTCCCAATCCTTCCCGCCCCCAATGCATCCATCCTAAAAGCCATGCCCCCAGAATTTTCCATTATGTGAACAATAGATACATTCTTTTTTTGTCCTTGAACCCATTTGAATTAGCATATTAGTTAACAAATGTTTGCAACGCTCATAATGAATTACCCCAATTTTAATGGCTTAACACAACAAAAATCACATTAAATCTCACAGTTTCTAGTAGTTAAGAACATAACGTGGCTCAGATGGAATTTTCTGGCTCTGTGTCTCTCATATTATTGCCCATAGGTCTGATGCTATAGTCATCCAATGGCTTGACTGAAATGGGGAATCCCTTTCTAAGATAACTCACTGACATGGCTGACAGGTTCATGCTGGCTGCAGGCTAAAGTAAGGGGTCTCAGTTTCTTTCTTGAGGGCCTATGCATAGCGCTTCTTGAGTGCCCTCATAGCATGATAATGAGCTTCTCTCAAAGTGAGAGAAGAGCCTAAGACCAAGGCTGAAATGTCTTTTACAACCTAACCAACTAAACTTGAAAGTCAAACCATCACTTCTGCCATATTCTATAGGTCACACAAGGTCAGCCTTAATTCAGTGGGGGAAAAACGCTCAAAGAAATGAATACCAGAAGATGAAGACATTTAAGAGTCAACTAGAAGACTGATTACCAAAACTAGTTTTCACTGTCTGAAAATTAGAACACTGCCTAACATCATACACAAAGATAAATGCAAAATGGATTAAAGACCTAAATATAACATCAGAAACCATAAAACCCTTTGAGGAAAACACAGGCAGAACACTGCACGAAATAAATCATGGCAAGATACTCTATGACCCATCTCCTAGAACAATGGAAATAAAACAAAAATAAACAAGTGGGACCTAATTAAACTTAAAAGCTTTCCACAGCAAAGTAAACCATAAACAAGGTGAAAAGATAACCCTCAGAATAGAAAAAAATAATAGCAAATGAACCAATTAACAAAGGATTAATTTCCAAAATGTACAAACAGCTCATGCAATTCCATACCAGAAAAAATGAACAACCCAATCAACAAGTGGACTAAAGAGCTAAACAGACATTTTTCCAAAGAAGATATATAGATGGCTAATAAACACATCAAAAATTGAACTGAGTGAAGATGCTTAACATCAGTCATTATTAGAGAAATGCAAATCAAAACTACAGTGAGATTTCACCTCACACCAATCAGAATCAGTTCAGTTGCCCAGTCGAGTCCAACTCTTTGTGACCCCACGGGCTGCAGCATGCTAGGCTTCCCTGTCCCTCACCAACTCCAGGAACTTGCTCAAACTCATGTCCACTGAGTCCATGGTACCATCCAACCATCTCATGCTCTGTCATCCCCTTCTTCTCCTGCCTTCAATCTGCACCAGCATCAGGGTCTTTTCCAATGAGTCACTCCTTTACATTAGATGGCCAAAGTATCGAAGTTTTAGCTTCAGCATTGTTCCTTCCAATGAATATTCAGGACTGATTTCCTTTAGGATTGACTGGTTGGATCTCCTTGTGGTTCAAGGGATTCTCAAGAGTTTTCTCCAACATCACAGCTTAAAAGCATCAATTCTTTGGCACTCAAATTTTTATACGCTATGTCTCACATCCATACATGACTACTGGAAAAACCATAGCTCTGACTAGGGGACCTTTGTTGGCAAAGTAATGTCTCTGCTTTTAATATGTTGTCTAGGTTGGTCAAGCTTTTCTTCCAAGGAGCAACCATCTTTTAATTTCATGGCTGCAGTCACCATCTGCAGTGATTTTGGAGCCAAAAATAATAATAAAGTCTCTATTTCCATTGTTTCCCCATTTATTTGCCATGAAGTGATGAGACCAGTTGCCATGATCTTAGTTTTCTGAATGTTGAGTTTTAAGCCAGCTTTTTCACTCTCCTCTTTCACTTCCATCAAGAGGCTGTTCAGTTCCTCTTCACTTTGCATATCTGAGGTTATTGATATTTCTCCCGCCAACCTTGATTCCAGTTTGGGCTTCATCTAGCCCAGCACTGTGCATGATGTACTCTGCATATAAGTTAAATAAGCAGGGTGTCAATATACAGTCTTGGCATAATCCTTTCCCCATTTGTAACCAGTCTTGTTCCATGTATGGTTCTAACTGTTGCTTCTTGACCTGCATACAGATTCCTCAGGAGGCAGGTCAGGTGGTCTGGTGTTCCCATCACTTGAAGAATTTTCAACAGTTTGTTGTTACCTACACTGTCAAAGACTTTGGCGTAATCAATAAAGCAGAAATAGATGTGTTTTTTTTTCTGGAATTCTCTTGCTTTTTCTATGATCCAATGGATGTTGGCAATTAGATCTGATAGAGTGCCTGAAGAACTATGGATGGAGGTTCATGACATTGTACAGGAGGCAGTGATTAAGACCATCACCAAGAAAAAGAAATGCAAAAAGGCAAAATGGTTGTCTGAGGAGGCCTTACAAATAGATGAGAAAAGAAGAGAAGATAAAGGCAAAGGAGAAAAGGAAAGATATACTCATTTGAATGCAGAGTCCCAAAGAATGGCAAGGAGATATAAAAAAGCCTTCCTCAGTGATCAATGCTAAGAAATAGAGAAAAACAGTAGAATGGGAAAGACTAGAGATCTCTTCAAAAAAATTAGAGATACCAGGGGAACATTTCATGCAAAGATGGGAAGAATAAAGGACAGAAATTTGTATGGACCTAACAGAAACAGAAGATATTAAGAAGAGGTGGCAAGGGTACACAGAAGACATATACAAAAAAAGATCTTCATGACACAGACAACCATGATGGTGTGATCACTCACCTAGAACCAGACACACTGGAATGTGAAGTCAAGTGGCCCTTAGAAAGCATCCCTACAAACAAAGCTAGTGGAGGTGATGGAATTCCAGTTGAGCTATTTCAAATCCTAAAAGATGATGCTGTGAAAGTGCTGCACTCAATACACCAGCAAATTTTGAAAACTCAGCAGTGGCCATAGGACTGGAAAAGGTCAGTTTTCATTCCAATTGCAAAGAAAGGCAATGCCAAAGAAGGTTCAAACTACTGCACAATTGCACTCATCTCACATACTAGCAAAGTAATGCTCAAAATTCTCCAGTCAGAATGGCCATCATAAAATAATCCACAAATAAAAAGTGCTGGAGAGAGTGTGGAGAAAAGGGAACCCTCTTGCACCGTTGTTGGAAATTTAAATTGATACAGTCACTATTGCAGACAGTATGGAGATTTCTTAAAACCTCAGAATAAAACTATCATACGACCCAGCAATACCACTTCTAAGCATATACCCTAAGGAAAAAGACATATGTACCCCAATGTTCATTGCAACATTATTTACCATAGCTAAGACATGGAAGTAACCCAGATGTGCACTGACAGATGAATAGATAAAGAAGCCATGGTACATATATGCAATGGAACATTATTCAGCCATAAAAAGGAACACAATTGAGTCAGTTCTAATGAGGTGGATGAATCTAGAGCCTGTTACACGGAGAGAAATAAGTCAGAAAAACATATCATATATTAACAAATATACGAAATCTAGAAAGATGGTACTGATGAATCTATTCGCAGGGCAGCAGTGGAGACCCAGACACAGAGAACAGACATGGACACAAGGGGACAGGTAGGATGGAGAGGGTGAGACTGATGGAAAGAGTAGTATAGAAACATATACACTACCATGTGTAAAATAGATCATGAAAATCTGCTACATGACTCAGGGAACTCAAACTGGGGCTCTGTAACAGCCTAGAAGTGGGGTAGGGAGGGAGGTGGGAGAGAGGTTCAACAGGGAGGGGACATATGTGTACCTACGGCTAATTCATGCTGATGTATGGCAGAAACCAAAGCAAACTGCAAAGCAGTTATCGTTCGATTAAAGGCAAATACACTTTTTTTTAAGTCCGTCTGAATTTATAGGTTACACAAGTTTTATAAATGTCATATGTATCCTGATAAAGGGTTCAAAGAAAGAAAACTAACCTCATCAAGGCCAGCTCCAGTGAGAAAGCATACTTGAATCAGGCCTTGAAATTTGTTTAATTTACTTTTTAGGTAAAGATGAAAAGAAGACATTTTAAGGCTGAGAAAAGATAAAGGCATGAAGTATTAATATAAAGTAGTCTGTTATGACTGAAGTGACCAGAGGGATCCTATTGGAAGATAATGCAGTCAATGAATGATGATACCACTTGTGTTAGGGCCCTGCATAGTTTTTAAAGAGTTTATATTTAATTTGGTAGCACTTTTCCTCAAGAAATAAAAGCAATATTAAGGTGATTGGAAAGGGAATGGGTAGGCCCAACCCTAGTATCTCTGAACAGACATTGCTACACTCAGATTTACCCGTTTCTCAGTAAGAAGGTTGTTGGTATCTTACATGATTCCTTGCAAAATCTCCATGGGCAAAGACCTGATTCTTATCTTTTCAATGCCAAAAGTTCTCTCTTATTCATTTATTCAAGGTTGATTAGATTCTTGGGGACTAATTAATGTGAATCAAACTCACTACCTATTGATTAGCAACTTGAAATCTAATTTCTTCACTTACAATGAGAAACATTATTGCCTCATGGACCAAGATTTTCAAGTGGATAGTGTATTCTTTTTCTAGTGGGCAAGATTTCTTGGGAAATAAATTAATATGAGAAAGTTGCTTGGTAAGTGCAGAAATGATGGAAAGGAAATATGATGATCTTAATGAATTTATAATTAATTGATTTTTCTCTGTGTTTATAGCACTTGACTTATTTGCTCACTCCACAAATATTTACTCAGCATCTTCTAGTCCCTCACTCCTATGAGTTGCTAAGGCATGTTAAACATATGAAACTCAGCCTCTGACATCGGTAGGAGGACAAATGGGGAACCAACATTAATCAAGATGTTAGTATGTGCCACACATTTTACTAGGTGATTTATGGCCATATCTCTTTGAATTTACATAACTCTAAAAGGAATTTACATTTTACCTTGCCCTTCAAAGATGAGAAAAATCTTTAAATTAAACATTCAATTTTAGCAACTTACACAAGATCACAGAAATAGTTTGATGACTAAACATGTTTGTCAAAACTCATTAGATTGTACACTTAACTTGGGACTTGTATCATATACTTCAACAAAAATGATTGAAGGAAACTATTTCAGACAGCCAAAGAGAAGATTTGTGAAGACACATTTTTGGAAAAAAAGGTTTTATATACTGTAAGTTCTCAACCCCCAACCAAGGAAGGAAAACAAAATGGTACTTCCTTTTCCTCAAGTCTACTTAAAGGCATATCCATGGTACCACTTAGAGAATCAGAAATGTATTCCTTAACATTCCCCAGATAATTAGCCCTATGCAATATTTAAGTTCATTTGTCAACTTGGCTAGACTGTGGAGCTCAATTAATTTTTTGGTCAAATACAATCTAGATTTGGCTGTAAAGGTTTTTTTTTTTTCCCTAAATGTGACTAATATTTAAATCAGTAGACTTTGGATAAAACAAATTAATCTCCATAGTATGGGTGAGTCCTATCCAATCAGTTGAAGTCCTTAAGAGCAAAGACAGAAGGTTCCCAGAGGAAGAATTCTGCCCCCAGGGTGCAACATAAAAATTCTGCCTGGGTTTCCAGCCTTCAGACTCAAAACTAGAATATCAACTCTTACTTGAATCTCTGTCAGTTTGCCCTATGGATTTAAGACTTGCTATGCACCACAATTATGTGAACCAATCCCTGAAAATCTCTCTCTTCATCTCTCTATGTATATGTCATATTTATATCTATATGTATATTCTAATGACTCTGTTTCTCTGAAGAACCCTAATACAGATTTTGCTACACAGAGAAGTTTTTGAGGGCCAGAATCTTAAGGATGAGTTTTTTGATTTGAGAAATCTAAATGCAATGAAGACAGTTGTATCCCAGGGTGCCAGGGACCAAGTACAGCCATTTAATTTCCAAAGGCAAAATGAGATATTACTTTAGTAGACAGCAGAGTCAATGCTGTAGTCGTAACAGTTGCCTCACAGAGATCTTCTAACATTAGTCGATTGATCACAGTGTCCCTAGAAGTTAAATATGAGTAGTCTACTTAATTCTCACTTGAATTTAGAGAACTTGGAAGAGTTCAAGGTCAAGTACACCAAAGTCTAGTTTGAATCAGATAAACAGATTTGAAAAATTCCCAAACTTGAGTCAGTTTACAGATCAAGAACGCCTTTAATGAAAGGGAGACCAGGTCCCCTTAAGGAAGGATCCAGCTATGCTGCTAAAAATGTATACTATTAATCTTCCTCCTAGCTTTTTTCCAAAGGGAAGGTCTGTTACCAAGGTGACTGTACAGTGGAGAAAAGAAAATTATCAGAAGCTTCAGAGAGATTAGTAGACCCTGGTTCTGAACTGACACTGATTCAAGGAGACCCAAAAAGTTGCTGGGATTCATTAAAGGCTTATAGAATTCAGGCGATTACTGGAATTTTAGCTCAGGTCCATCTCAGAGTACATCCAGTGGGTAACATGATGGCTAATTTTATGTGTCAATTTAGATGGACCACAGTGCC
>NW_011494960.1:2611870-2612433 GCF_000754665.1 Bison bison bison | reverse complement strand
CCCAGATAGATGGTCAAATATTATTCCAGATGTTTCTGTGAGGGTTCTTTTGGATAAGACTTACATTTAAACTAGTGGACTTTGAGTAAAGCAGATCACTTTCTATAGTATGGTTGGTCCTTATAAATTAGTTAAAAAGTACAACAGGCTGACCTCCTTAAGTAAGAGGGACTTCTGACTGCATTCAGACTTTATCTGCAATAGTAGTTCTTCCTGGTTTGCTAGCAGACCACCTCTGAACTCAAATACAACTCTTATCTAAGCCTCCAGTCTGCCAGCCTTCCTCATGCTATTTTAGACTCACCAAGCTTCCACAATCATATGAGTCAATTTCTTAAAATATACAGTTTTTTAAAATTTAAATATATTTACTTGGAATACGGAATGAAGCAGGGCAAAGACTAATAGAGTTTTGCCAAGAAAATGCACTGGTCATAACAAACACCCTCTTCCAACAACACAAGAGAAGACTCTATACATGGACATCACCAGATGGTCAACACCGAAACCAGATTGATTATATTCTTTGCAGCCAAAGAGGGAGAAGCTCTATACAGTCAACA
>NW_011494960.1:2610147-2610597 GCF_000754665.1 Bison bison bison | reverse complement strand
AAGCCTCTTGATGAGAGTGAAAAAGTTGGCTTAAAGCTCAACATTCAGAAAACGAAGATCATGGCATCTGGTCCCACCACTTCATGGGAAATAGATGGGGAAACAGTGGAAACAGTGTCAGACTTTATTTTTCTGTGCTCCAAAATCACTGCAGATGGTGACTGCAGCCATGAAATTAAAAGATGCTTACTCCTTGGAAGGAAAGTTATGACCAACCTAGATAGCATATTCAAAAGCAGAGGAATTACTTGGCCAACAAAGGTTTATCTAGTCAAGGCTATGGTTTTGCCTGTGGTCATGTATGGATGTGAGAGTTGGACTGTGAAGAAGGCTGAGTGCCGAAGAATTGATGCTTTTGAACTGTGGTGTTGGAGAAGACTCTTGAGAGTCCCTTGGACTGCAAGGAGATCCAACCAGTCCATTATAAAGGAGATCAGCCCTGGGATTTCT
>NW_011494960.1:2591441-2609983 GCF_000754665.1 Bison bison bison | reverse complement strand
TTGGAAGGAATGATGCTAAAGCTGAAACTCCAGTACTTTGGCCACCTCATGCGAAGAGTTGACTCGTTGGAAAAGACTCTGATGCGGGGAGGGATTGGGGGCAGGAGGAGAAGGGGACGCCAGAGGATGAGATGGCTGGATGGCATCACTGACTCAATGGACGTGAGTCTGAGTGAACTCCGGGAGTTGGTGATGGACAGGGAGGCCTGGTGTGCTGTGATTCATGGGGTCTCAAAGAGTCGGACACGACTGAGCAACTGATCTGATCTGATCTGATCTATGTATGTGTGCATATACATATTCCTATTGGCTGTTTCTCTAGTGACCCTAATAATACAGTCTCCAAACCCATCCTGTAGTTATTTCCCCAGGTCTGGAATGCATTATTAGAATAGAAATCTTCAGTAACTGACAGAACCAGAATGCTCATGTAGATTTCTTGACTTGTAGAGTTTATGCAATTATGGTAGGAAAGGCCAAGTGGAATCTTCTACCTAAGTAGAATTGTCTCTACCTGGGAAAAAAGTAAACCAAAAGCAATACCACATTACTAGAGGGATTGCAGAGATTAGTGGCACTATTCTATTGGTTTTGTTTCTCTGGAGAACTCAAGAGAATTCAGTTTGACTCAAACCTGGAATATAAAGCAAGCTGAGTTAGCAGGATACAGTTGGCTTTACCTGCATTTCCAATTTGTTGGGACAAGAAATGAATATTTCCCCTGGATCAATGTGGGTCACTTGAGGTCATCTTGGTCCTAATGAATAGGGCTACTTAAAAATGTAGGCATCCCTACTAGCTAGAGTGGACAGGGGATTCCAAAGAGTGTGAAAAGGAGTCAAAGTTTCTACCCAGAAAATGCGTAGGTCAAAGAAACTGTGAAATAAAAATCCCTGGTATTGGGAACTTTTCAAGAAACATAAGAAAGCACATCACCAAATTCAGTCCATAAATATTTACTGAACTCCTGTTCATGTGCATGCTCAGCAGTGTCTGACTCATTGTGGCCCCATGGACAGTAGTCCAGCAGGATCCTCTGTCCATGGAATTTTCCTGGCAAGAATACTGAAATGGGTTTGCCATATCCTACTACAGAGGATATTCCTGATCCAGGGATTTAACCCATGTCTACTGCATCTCTGGGACTGGCAAGTGGATTCTTTACCATTGCACACTTCAGTTCAGTCACTCAGCCATGTCTGACTCTTTGCAACTCCATGGACTGCAGCACATCAGGCTTTCCTGTCCATCACCAACCACTGGAGCTTGCTCAAACGCATGTCCATCGAGGCAGTGATGCCATCCATCTCATCCTCTGTCATTGCCTTCTCCTCCTGCCTTTAATCTTTCCCAGCATCAGGGTCTTTTCCAAGGAGTCAGTCCTTTGCATCAGGTGGCCAAAGTATTGGAGTTTCAGCTTCAGCATCAGTCCTTCCAATGAATATTCAGGACTGATTTCCTTTAGGATGGACTGGTTGGATCTCCTTACAATCCAAGGGACTCTCAAGAGTCCTCTCCAACACCACAGTCCAAAAGCATCAATTCTTCGGTGTTCAGCTTTCTTTATGGTCCAACTCTCACATCCATACATGACTACTGAAAAAGACCATAGCTTTGATTAGACAGACATTTGCCAGAAAAGTAATATCTCTGCTTTTTAATATGCTGTCTAGGTTGACATAGATTTTCTTCCAAGGAGCAAGTGTCTTTTACTTTCATGGCTGCAGTCAACATCTGCAGTGATTTTTGAGCCCAAAAACATAGTCTCTCACTGTTTCCATTGTTTCCCATATATTTGCCATGAAGTCGTGGGTCTGGATACCACGATCTTAGCTTTTTGAATGCTGAGTTGTAAGCCAGCATTTTCACTCTCCTCTTTCACCTGCATCAAGAGGCTCTTTAGCTCTTCTTTTCTTTCTCCCATAACAGTGGTGTCATCTGTGTATCTGAGGTTATTGATATTTCTTCCGCCAATCTTGATTCCAGCTTGGGCTTCATCCAGCCTGGCATTATGCTTGATGTACTCTGCAAATAAGTTAAATAAGCAGGGTGACAATATACAACCTTGGCATACTCCTTTCCCAATTTAAACCAGCCCATTGTTCCAACTCCGGTTCTAACTGTTGCTTCTTGACCTGCATACAGATTTCTCAGGAGGCAGGTCAGGTGGTCTGGTATTTCCAGCTCTTGAAGAATTTTCAACCGTTTGCTGTGATCCACGTGGTCAAAGGCTTTGGCATTGTCAATAAAGCAGAAGTAGGTATTATTCTGGGACTCTCTTGCTTTTTTGATGATGTAACAGATGTTGGCAATTTGATCTCTGGTTGCTCTGCCTTTTTCTAAATCTAGTTTGAACATCTGGAAGTTCACAGGCATGTACTGTTGAAGCCTGGCTTAGAGAATTTTGAGCATTACCTTGCTAGCATGTAAAATGAGTGCAATGGTGTGGTAGTTTGAACATTCTTTGGCATTGCCTTTCTTTGCAGTTGGAATGAAAACTGACTTTTCCAGTCCTGTGGCCACTGAGTTTTCTAAATTTGCTGGCATTCTGAGTGTAGCATTTTCATAGCATCATCTTTTAGGATTTGAAATAGCTCAACTGGAATTCCCTCACCTCCACTAGTTTTATTCATAGTGATGTTTCCTAAGGCCCACTTGACTTCACATTCCAGGATGTCTGGCTCTAGGTAAGTGATCACACCATCGTGATTATCTGGGTTATGAAGATCTTTTTTTGTATAGGTCTTTTGTGTAGTCCTGCCACCTCTTCTTAATATCTTCCGCTTCTGTTAGGTTCATACCATTTCTGTCCTTTATTATGCCCATCTTTGCACGAAATGTTCCCCTGGTATCTCTAATTTTCTTGAAGAGACCTCTTGTCTTTCCCATTCTACTGTTTTCCTCTATTTCTTTGCATTGATCACTGAGGAAGGCTTTCTTATCTCTCCTTGCTATTCTTTGGAATTCTGCATTCAGATGCTTATATCTTTCCTTTTCTCCTTTGCCTTTATCTTCTCTTCTTTTCTCAGATATTTGTAAGGCCTCCTCAGACAACCATTTTGCCTTTTTGCATTTCTTTTTCTTGGGGATGGTATTGATCCCTGTCTCCTGTACAATGTCATGAACCTCCATCCATAGTTTTTCAGGCACTCTGTCTATCAGATCTAACCCCTTGAATCTATTTGTCACTTCCACTGTATAATTGCAAGGGATTTGATTTAGGTCATACCTGAATGGTCTAGTGGTTTTCCCTACTTTCTTCAGTTTAAGTCTGAATTTTATAATAAGGAGTTCATGATCTGAGCCACAATCAGCTCCCAGTCTTGTTTTTGCTGACTGTATAGAGCTTCTCCATCTTTGGCTGCAAAAAATATAATCAATCTGATTTTGGTATTCACCATCTGGTTATGTCCTTGTGTAGAGCCGCTTCTTGTTTTGTTGGAAGAGGGTGTTTGTTATGACCAGTAAGGTCCCTTGGCAAAACTCTGTTAGCTTTAGACCTGCTTCTTTTTGTACTCCAACGCCAAATTTGCCTGTTACTCCAGGTACCTCTTGACTTCCTACTTTTGCATTCCAGTCCCCTATAATGAAAAGGACATCTTTTTTGTGTGTTAGTTCTAGAAGATCGTGTAGGTCTTTATAGAACTGTTCAGCTTCTTTGGCATTACTGGTCGGGGCATAGACTTGGATTACTGTGATATTGAATGGTTTGCCTTGGAAATGAACAGAGATCATTCTGTCATTTTTGAGACTGCATCCAAGTGCTGCATTTCAGACTCTTTTGTTGACTGTGAGGGCTACTCCATTTCTTCTAAGGGATTCTTGCCGGCAGTAGTAGATATAATGGTCATCTGAATTAAATTTGCCCATTCCAGTCCATTTTAGTTCACAGAAATTGCACACTTGGGAAGCCATTATTGAGCCCCTATATAGTATTAAGTACTATTTTAGATTCTAAGGATATACTAGTACACGAAACAGACATAAATCATTGCCCTCATAGAATCGTCATGCTAGCAAGGTGTGGGAGACATACATAATAAACATGAGAAGAAAAAGCAGGGCAAGGGGGTCAGAAATGTCAAAATAGATGAGGTAGGCATCATTGAGAAGGTAACAATCTGAGTAAATATGCAAATGAAGTAATGGAGTAACTCACAGAAATATGAGCAAGGTAGAGACAGAACATTCCAAACAGAAGAAGCAGTATAAGGACTCCAAAGATGGAAATCTTAAGTTTCACTGTTTTCTCAGCATGAACCAGTAAGGGGGAAGTCTTACCTTTGAATGAATACTGAAATGCTTAATTAATATCTTAGACTGGACAATCTAATCTCTAAATTAAAGCCACATTTACAACTTTAAGGAATCATAAATCAATTATCTGAGTGTAAGGCATTAAAAAGCAGAGACATTGCTTTGTCAGAGACATTACTGTGTCAATAGAGGTCCATATAGTCAAAGCTATGGTTTTTCCAGTAGTCACGTATGGATGTGAGAGTTGGACCATGAAGAAGGCGGAGCGCCGAAGAACTGATGCTTTTGAACCGTGGTGCTGGAGAACACTCTTGACAGTCGCATGGACTGCAAGATTGAACTAGTCAATCTTAGAGGAAATCAATTCTGAATATTCATTGGACAGACTGATGCTGAAGCTGAAGCTTCAATACTTTGGCCACCTGATGCGAAGAGCTGACTCACTGGAAAAGACACTGATGCTGGGAAAGATTGAAGGCAGGAGAAGGGGATGACAGAGGATGAGATGGTTGGATGGCATCACTGACTTGATGAGATGGACATGAGTTTAAGGAAGCTCTGGCATGCTGAACTCCATGGCGTGGCAGAGAGTTGGACATGACTGAGCAACCGAACAACAGCAAAGAAGTAAAGTCATAAGAAATATGCAAGTCTCTGTCCATCATAGAAATATTTCCCCTAGTGAATACAGCTGGAAAGAGCATTTAGAAACAAAACAAAGTTGCTAATCACTCTTACAGCATAGCAATTATCTTAGCAATTAGTTTATGCATTATAATCTTTTTCACGTATCTACTTAAGTTAATCCTCTTCCCACAACCATATGAAGAGAGAAACTATTAGTGTTGCACTTTTTTTTTTTTTTTTTGCAAAAAACTTTCAATTTTGAGGGAGTTAGCTAAAGGACAGAGCTCTTATGAATGTGAGAACAGTGAAGCTTAAGATTTCTCCAAGATTTCCTGCTCAACACTGAGCAAATTCAAATAACCAATTGTTCTCCATTGATATTTCCATTTTTACTGCAACCACAGGAATAAATGCCCTTGATTAGGTGCTTGGATAAATTGTGATAAGGCAAGCCGCTTAGGAAGATATTTGAGTGGCTCAAACCCTTACTTATTTTTCAGCCACAGCCCATCAGCTCCACTGATAAGCTTTAGCACTGACTTTGGGGTTGAAATGTCATGATGGTATACAACATTTTCCTTGATGGCTCGAAAACTCCCTGACTTAATTTACTTCAATTTTCCCTTTTTATTGTCAAGTTCTCTTCTGAAAAGATGCATCAGACTTTTATAACTGTATTAGAGGTGGAAATTATAATCCTTGCTATTACAAAGCACTCACAAAAAGCATCAAGTGCTGAGATCTAAAAAGAGCTGTCAAAATGATCTTGCAATAACTGGTGTTCTGGCTGCTTGAAGGAGCCTAAAAATATTCACCAGCATGCAAGCCCTCCTGCCCAGACATACGTAAGAGGATGATACAGAGTCAGAGGCCAGCTATTTGTTATTTAAATAGAACGCTGATGTAATAGAAGGTATTTGCTTGTTTCAGCAAGACTACTATCCTAAACTTTGTAGAGTAATACCTTACCTTTAATAGCACAGTTCAGGGATCATTACAGGCAACAGCCACAATATGTCTAGTATTGTAATGGACTGTAGTTCAAGTTAGAATTTCCCACCCCATATCAGGAAGTTTGTAAAGGTGACCTAGAATGATAAAAGCCTCAAATATCAGGTCCTCTACCATAGCACTCTGAGCTCAAAAACAGATTGAGAGCAGCAGAAATGATGCACTTTCCCAGCAGACTGTCAGGCTGTTTAACCTGCCAAAGTTCTTGGGACCTAGCTAGGACTTAGTTTCATCTCTCCTTGTTTTCTCATTATAGAAGATGAGACAAAGCCATTCCATCAAAGAGACTCAAATTTTTCTGCTTATCCTCAAGTGCAAGATGTAGAAGACCCAGACAAGAAATCAACCTTGATAAAACTGTATTGCAAAAGGTACACTGAATACCTGTTATGCCCATTTGGACCACTAGAATTGGTTTTGCTTTCCCTTCCTCTCTTTTAAAGAATATTTGTTTCTTTATATTTTAAATTCACACATTTTTCTTGTAGAAAACATAAGCATTTATAAAGAAAAAACAGGTTTCCCACAATATCTCTAACCCATGAAAACTCTTAGGCATATATGTCCAATATTTAATGTTTTATATGTAGACAAAGCCAAAAGTTGAAACTCTGGATACCACTAAGATAGTATTTGTAGATATTTTCAGAATTGATTATTCAAATATGACTAAGAGAGAAAGCAAAAGATATTTAAAATTAAAAAGAATATATGAAGAGCTGAATCTACTTAGTCTCTCACAAAGTAAAATCTGAATTAAAAGTAGGATGGAAGTAAAATTTTCAAACATCTATTAAGTAATAGGCACTATATATTATCTACTTTACTATTAATAAGCTAGTGAGGAAAAGGAGGATAACTTCAATATTTTAAATCAGGCAGTGTGCTAAGTATTTTATGAATGCTATTACTGAATATATTTAGTCCATATAACAATTCTAATTATAATCCTATTATATATTAGGCTTCCCAGGTGGCTTAATAGTAAAGAAGCTGCCTGCCAATGCAGGAGATGCTGGTTCAGTTCCTAGGTGGGGAAGATCACCTGAAGGAGGACATGGCAACCCACTGCAGGATTCTTGCCTCAAAAATCCCATGGACAGAGGAGCCTGGCGGGCTACAGCCCACAGGCTTGCAAAGAGTCAAACACGACTGAGCGATTGGGCATGTTATATGTTAGGGTGTCCACTTGCAAATGAGTAAACTTAGATTGAAAAGTTTTCAAGATCAGATCGCTAAGTAGACCTAAGATTATATACACACATCTAAGATAGCACTTAGTTACTACGCTTTACTGTTTCTTGTGAGCTATGTTTAATCACTAATTTTAGAGCTCAGAAATTGAGGGTCAGATCCATCATGACACACAGCCAAGGATAATTCGATTCCAGATCTGCTTTGCACCAAACTTCTAATTTAGCCAACCTCAAGGAACTAAATAAACAAATATTTCATTGTTAAAAACACATGTCTTGGGTCTAAAAATATGGATTAAAAAAAAATCTATCAAGAAATGCTAATTAAATGAATAGAAAAGAAGCCTCTGATTATTCTTCTAGGTAAGAAAACCAAAGGTCCTCACCTATTCCAAATTATAAAGATCATTTCTTCCATTCCAAAATAACCAGTCCTGAAAAAAACACCCACTCTTTAGGTCAGGATGTTAAATATAATTGATTATTTCTGTTTCACTGGGAGTAATTAGAACATGCAATCATCAACAGGGCAAGCCACTTGAAACAAATCCCTTAGAAATGCCAATGAAATAACAAGGAAATTCTGCTCCGAGCAATTGCCTGAAATATCAGTCCCTATAACAAGTGATAGTTCCACTATGTAAATTCTGATCTGCAGATTTTAGGATAGCTAGAATGCATTTAAGTATAAATACATGCCAAATATCTCTTTCAATAATGAGTCAGAAAAACTCTCTGTAAAAAGAACTGTACAGAGATCTAACATACAAAGTCAGAGGTTTTTATCAAAGTATAGAAATTAGAGATTAGAAATTTCTTTTTTCTTCTTCTCTTTCTTTATTTTTAATTTACTTTCCTCTCTCGTAGGCTTTATTAAGTCCGTTAGGCCAGGCCAGTTTTACTGCAGAACTGAATGCTGAAAAGACTGTATTCTTTTAAAAAAAAAAAGTTTTTTCACTTTTGGCTGCGCTGGATATTTATTGCTGCATGCAGGCTTTCTCTGTGGTGCATGGGAGGCTAATTTCCAGTCGCAGCATGTGGACTTCTCATCGTGGTGGCTTCTCTTGCTGAGGACCATGGGCTCTGGTTGTCCGGGCTTCAGTAGTTGTGGCACATTGACTCTAGGGCACAGTTCATTTGCTCTGTGCCAAGTGGAATTCTCCTGAACCAGGGATGGAACCCATATCCTCTGTATTGGCAAGCAGATTATTAACCACTGGACAGATTAACCACTGGATCACTGAAGTCCCAAGACTGTACAACTTAATAAATTCATAGGAAATGGCAAGCCACTCCAGTATTCTTGCCTGGAAAATCCCATGGATAGAGAAGACTGGCGGGCTACAGTCCATGGAGTCGAAAAGAGTCAGACATGACTGGAGCGACTCAGCACAGCACAGCACCCTAAAAGTGAATAAAATCTAAGCCAAGGAATATGTGGATTTAGATTTAAAATCCTCCAGATTTAAAATATAATTAAAAATAAAAACATTCTGAGAACTGAATTGGTTTGGGGTAATGTATATTTCACTTCCCATTTGAGTGGTGGACCTATTCCCAATCTTGAGTCCTAACTGATAAATAAAACATAGAAAAACTTTCATTGAAACTGCAACTTATATTAATTGATAATAGCTATCTCTAGTGTTTCCAATATAACTTTCTGCAGTGATAGAAATGTCCCATATCTGTGCTGACTGACTCAGTAGCAACTAGCCACATATACTTAATGAGGATTGGTCCTTAATGTTCATTAGTGTGGTTGAGAAATTAAATTTTAAATTGTATTGAACTTTACTTTCTTTGCATTAAATTTAATAAAAAATTTTACACCAGTAAATTTGACAATTTTAATAAAGTGGACAAATTCCTTGAAAGACCCAAAGTTTGCCCAGGAAGAAATAGAAAAGCAGAACATCCCTATATCTACCAAACAAATTTAATTTATAATTAAAATCCTTCCCTTAAAACTCAAGCTCAGGTGACTTCACTGGTCTACTAAACTTTTAAAATTAAAATAATTGTTAGTTGCATACAAATTTTTCCAGAAAAATTTAAAAGGAGGAAACATTTATACTTCATTTTGTGGGACCAGAGTTACCGATACCAAAACCAGACAAAAATATTAGAAGAAAACAAAAGCACGACAATATACCTCATGAACACAGATGCAAAAATTCTTAGCACATTTTCAGCAAATTTAATCCAACAATGTATAGAATGGGCAACAGATCATAACCCAAGTGAAATATATGCCAAGAATGTAAATTTGACTTAACATTTAATAAGTCAATGTAATTCATTGTATGAGCAAACAAGTCTACCCAAATGCATACAATTACATCAATAGATACAGAAACAAATTTTTTCATAATTCAACCTGGATAAATTCTCAGCAAAATAAGAATAGAAAGGATCTTCCTCAACTTGACAAAGCACATCTATGAAACATCTACAGATAACCTCATTCCTAATAGTGAAAGACAGAGGCTTTGCCAGTAAGATCAAGAATAAGGGAAGCATATTTGCCCTTTAATTTTTTTCTGCAAGTTTACACTTTTTGAGCCCCTTCACCCATTTCCCCTATTCTCCACCCCCACTCTGTTCTGAGTTCTATTCTTTTGGATTCTATTGTATTTCTGTTTCTCAGTATGACTTATTTCATTTAGCATAGCACCCACAAGGTCCATCCATCTTGTGTTAAATGGCAGGATTTCCATCTCTATAGCTGAATTTTTTATTACATAAATAAAAAAATTTATTACATATCACATTTTCTTTATCCACATTGATAGGCACTTAAATTGTTTCCATATCTTGGCTACTGAGCTTTTGCAGATAACACTGTAATAAACAAGGGCATGCAGATATCACTTCAGCATAGTGATTTGGCTTCCTTCAGATATACACCCAGAAGCAGAATTTCTGGATAATATGGCTGTTCTATTTTTAATTTTTTAAAGAACCTTTACTGCTTTTTGTAGTGGCTGCACCAATTTACATTTCCACCAGCAATGCACAGGGTTCCCATTTCTTCATATTCTTGTCAATACTTGTAATTTCTTGTCATTTTGATGGTAGCCATCCTCACAGGTATGAGATGTATCTCATCATGGTTTTGATTTGTCTGACAATTAGTGATGCTGAATACCTTTTCCTATATTAGCCCCTGATAGGCTAAATAACTTATGAATATTTTCTTCCATTCTATAGGTTGCCTGTTCACTTTTTGATAGTTTCCTTTGCTGTGCAGAAGCTTCTTAGTTTGATGTAGTCCCACTTGCTTATTTTTGTTTCTGTTGCCTTTGGTTTTGGTGTCAAAAAAATCATGGCCAAGACATGTCAAGGAGCTTATCTCCTACATTTAATTCTAGGAGTTTTATGGTTTCAAGTCTTAGACTCAAATCTTTAATCCATTTTGGTTTTGATTTTGTTTTTGTGTATAGTGTAGTATGTGGGTTCAGTTTTATTCTTTTGCATGTGGCTGTCCAGTTTTCCCAGAGCCATTTATTGAAGAAACTATGCTTTTCCCAATGTATATTCTTGGTTTCTTTATTGTCAATTAATTGACTATATATATGTGGGCTCTTTATTCTGTTTCATTCTGTTCCATTGATTTATACATTTGTTTTTATGCCAGTTCCATAGTGTTTTGATTACTATAGCTTTGTAACTTATTTTTAATTCAAGATTAAAATTGAATGGTAGGCACAAAAAACTTTGGAAAATGATAGATATGTTCCTGATTGTGCTATTTTTCATAGGTGTACATACATCTTAAAACTCAAATTGTAAACTTTGTGCAATTTATTGTATGTCAAAAAACCTCAAAAAGTGGTTAGTATTTTGTTTAAATAATCAAGTGTGAAGTGGGTACAGCATTAGATGGTGCAGATCTAGACTATCAAAGCATTCAGAGTTACTTACAAACTTAATGAAATGGAGCGTCACAATCAAATATGATACCTGCGCTGGATATGAGAGAGGAAAAGGAAGCACTGTGTTATGCTTGTCAGTACACATCATCATGGGACTTCTTCCAGGATTCCAATTACCTGCTGCTGGAATTCTGTATTCTGACCCAGTCATGGCAAAAATTTTCAGGCCATTCAAAAGGAAACTTTAAGTCCTTTGCCAGTGTAAACAGGGAAGTCTGGAGAGGCTGATAATGAAACAATCTTGCTAATCAACTTTAACACCTTTCTTGGCATTTTGAATGTCATCATTTTGCAATAAATCCTTATCATGGTCATAATTTTATAGAAACATGATTGGTGCTTAATTAATTTAAATATGGTACAAGTTTTAAAGAAATAATCCTACCTACCTAGAAATAGGCTAGTGAATCACGAAGTTTTTTTGTGTAGTTTACGTTTTCATTCTTATCCTCTAAAACATATAATAATCCTGGAAGGAATGAAGGAAGGAAGAAAAGAAGAATTTCATGACTATAAGACTGAGAAACACTGAAACAAGTTTACCTTGCAAAAGCTCTATCTTGCTTTTCAGGATTCATAAGAACTGACGTGTTAATGCTATAGGTAATATATGGGCGCTGCTGCTAAGTCACTTCAGTCGTGTCCGACTCTGTGCGACCCCATAGACGGCAGCCCACCAGGCTCCCCCGTCCCTGGGATTCTCCAGGCAAGAACGCTGGAGTGGGTTGCCATTTCCTTCTCCAATGCATGAAAGTGAGAAGTGAAAGTGAAGTCGCTCAGTCGTGTCCGACTCCTAGCGACCCCATGGACTGCAGCCCACCAGGCTCCTCCATCCATGGGATCCTCCAGGCAAGAGTAATGGAGTAGGGTGCCATTGCCTTCTCCGAATATATGGGTAAGGGAAGGCAATAGTAAAGGGTCTTATTTAAGTAAATCAAGAGTTAAATATTTTTTGAGAGTTTTTTTGAGAGTTAAAACTATAAAATAATCACATGGTTAAGAGCAGTATATAATGTCAATATACAGAGAAAAAATATAGCTTCCATGGCAGCAAGATGAGAGTGTAATCCAATTTAAGGTATTAGCATAACTAAAGAAATAATGTCAAGTATAAAAGCATCAAGCAGTGATGAAAACACAGAAAAATAAAGGCCAGGAATATTTTATTTTCCCAAGTCCTTCCAGCACTAGCCAGAGAAAGAGTGCCCTGTCAAGATAACTGAATATCTTCTTGCCTTCAAACTTACCTATTCCTGCTGCATATTAAAGCATCAGCATTCCAGAACTCAAGGAAAACAAAGCTGTTCTATCCAACAAACACTGCTCTCTTTTTCCTTGTTAAAATACACTGATTTTATTCAACTATCAGGCAGCCATATGTTTTAGAGAAATGTAAACCTGTTCCAAGCTCAAAAGGTAAACAATGATGGGCTTTAATATCAATAGGGAGGTTTGGAAAGTACAAGTGAAGCAAAGCACTCCCTTATTATCCCTAGAGATATTGTCATCCGGAGGCGACATGTGAAACGGTGGCAACTATCTTGACACCATGAGGTTGGTCAACTTGAGAGGACAAGCCAGGAAGACAAACTGATGAAAAGACATCAGATCTCTGATGATATCATATAGGCACTGAATTCAACAACTCTAGAACCTTCCTACCTTTATTTTAGAGCAGGATTACCAGTCTCACCACTATGGACACTTTTGGCTCTATAGTTTTCTGTTCTTGTTCTGGGAGCTGTCTGTGCATTGTAGGGTTAATAGGATGCTTAGCAACATCCCTGGTCTCCACTCACTAGACTATTAGCACACTCTGCCAATAGTAACAAGCAAAAGTGTCTCCATACATTGCTAAATGTTCCCTGGTGTCAAAACTGTTCCCAATACTGCCCTTGTGATCCACTGCAGTTGTGAACCACTGCTCTAGGTTTATTGTTCTATGAGATAATATATTTTCTCTATTGTTTTAGGCATTTTAACTGGATATGCAGCCAGAAGCATTCCAATCTAAAACCTTGTATCATCAGTCATAACTTTAATCTATTTTAAACCTCTTTATTTGTGTTCTGGTATCTCTGTTTGCAAAACCTTTTTTAAAAAATCATCTCATCTTTCCTCTTTTTTTTCTTGCTTTAGACTGTCCTCTTCATCTTTTCGTTTTCTCTCCTTCTCCTCATTTGTCTCTTCATTTGCTTCCTCCTGTCTCTCTCTCTCTCCTCCCCCTTTCTTATCAGGGAAAAAAAATACACAAGCCTGAATAAATAATTGTAAGAGTTAGCTTTGGTAAAGTTGACCCCATTATGATGCATGTATTAAATCAAAGAAGTTGGAGTGACAAGGTCATTTATCAACTGATTGTTGAATAGAACGGCAACAAATGAATTACTGCGTCTGCTCGTCTTTCTCAGAGGTAATGTCAAACATGAATCATATATGCTGATTCTGAATGTCCTGTGAAGTGTAACAAAATATTCTACTCACAAACTGGCTTGAGTCACTCCAGGCAAAGCCAGAGTAGACTGAGTATATCAGAGGAAGAAACAACACACAATGACATTGTTTAGGGGTCACTTCTGAAAGACTCTTACTCTCCTCTACTTCCACTGACCTCACAATGTCATAATCCTTTCATAATGATAACTATCGTCTTCACTTTTCTATATGTTTCTGAAACAGTTCTTACATGAAACCATGATGAAATTTAGCATTACTTTGAAAGGAGCTTGATGTGAGTTTAAGACATATATATATTGTACTAAGTGGCTGTGTTACAAATTAGAGAATATTCTTTCCCTAGAAGTCTTCTGTGACAGATATAATGTAGATATAATTACACATTGTCAGGAACAAATTTTGCTTCAATTTAAGATAATTAAAAGTAGTTCTGGCAAATTCAGTGTTCTTTTTTTTTGTAGCAAGGATAACTTAATGTCTTCTTCCTGTAGTTACAAAACTATAAGCCTAATGGAGCATTTCTGTTTCAGAATTAAATTGTCATGTTTGTCAAAGATGCATCTAAATCCAATGCCAAGGCTTTCATTAGCTATGTTATGGCAATTCAATAACAGCTCTACAATTTAGGAGGCAAGTAAATACCATATTTTTAATGGAATTTCTAAATAACTGAAATCTTAAAAGACATATATAGCTTTTCAAACACTCTATGGTTATAATACCCGGTAGATTTTATCACCCGAAGAAATTTCTGTTCATCTCTACAACAACTCCAGTAAATGGTCATTGAACCAGGATTGCAAAACTCTACTGTAAAGTACTGAATTCAATTTTTGGATACCTAGGATATAATTGCTTTCTTCCTCTCTTTTTCTTTCCTTCCTTCGTCCCATAGTACTTACTAAATGAAAATATGTGACCAGTTCTGTTAGGTCTACAGATATAAAAATTAAAAAGATAAAGTCCCTAACTTCAAGTAGCTTACAGCATATACTGAGACAAAGTAATATTATAAGGCAATATAGGATGAAAAGTACCAAGACAGAGACAATAATCTCAGGCATATTGGAAGTAAAAATCAGCAAATATTACTGGATATCTATTGTCACCTAAGCATTGTAGTTAGAGCTAGTGAGCTCACAGGACAATTCTTATACTAAGATAAGTAACTTTAATTCACTGCTCTCTAAAAACATGCAGGAAAATCCGCATCCTTTTGCCATGTTCAACAGTCTTGTCAAAGAAATGTTTTATCTTCTCTCTCTTTGGCAGGAATTCAACAGCAAATTCTGTATGATTATCCCCTAATGTTAATTTAAAATTTTCTGATGATGGGAAGAGAAGGAGGAAAGTTTGTTTGCAATTTTCCATCTTTATTTCAGCTTTGAAAACAAAGCACTGAAGATTATGGTCCTTTATTAATAAGTCATCCTCATAATCGACACAGAAGTCAGTGCTCAGATTAGCATTTGAGATCACTTGCTGCTCTTGCATTTCAGATGGTAAAAAGTGCCAAGTTCTTAGAGGACTAAGGTTATCAAAGTTGAATTTTCTGGATGACATACAATAGAGACGAACTTTCCTTCCTTTCCTTTACTTTCATAAACATTTGTAAAAGCATAACAGACAGTTTAGGATTTGACATATACATTGTTAAGAAATGTGAATTAACTGAATAAGCTATGGCTTGTGACTTAGGAGCCCTGGATTCTATTTCCAGTTATGCACTAACTAGATTTGTGACCTTGAGAAAGTCTCTTAATTATTCCAAGTCTGATATCATCAACTGATTAATGATGATATGAATCAAGGATCCCCTAACATCACATCCTATGATTTTGAAAAAACTTTATCAAATAAATAGGTAAGTCAGAGAATCATACGACAAACGTGTCTATAACTCTTTCCTACCCTTCCCCAACTGTCTCTCACTCAGTAAATCTAAGGAATTCTACATTTCCCCCACATATTTTAACTGAGTAGGCCACAGGACAAGGGTGGCTCAGCCAGAACTGAAAATAATTGTGTTCTAAAATACAAAATGACATGCTAGATTCCTGATAAACACTTTCCCATTCTATCTTGTAATCACTTGTTTTGTATTCCTTTGTCTCATCTTTCCCACACTATTATCATTGTGTTGTTTTAATTACTGAGTAACCAAATACTAGCTGACTTCTTATATGTGCTGGGAAACATTCTAAGTGTTTTATAGGCATTAGGCACAGGGCTTGGCATCTTTTAAATATTCAGTATCAAGCAAATTCATAAGTAAATTTAAAATTATTTCTCAATAATTACTACATTCTATGACAAATGCTCAAAATTCTCCAAGCCAGGCTTCAGCAACACGTGAACCGTGAACTTCCTGATGTTCAAGCTGGTTTTAGAAAAGGCAGAGGAACCAGAGATCAAATTGCCAACATCCACTGGATCATCGAAAAAGCAAGAGAGTTCCAGAAAAACATCTATTTCTGCTTTATTGACTATGCCAAAGCCTTTGACTGTGTGGATCACAATAAACTGTGGAAAATTTTGAAAGAGATGGGAATACCAGACCACATCACCTGCCTCCTGAGAAACCTGTATGCAGGTCAGGAAGCAACAGTTAGAACTGGACATGGGACAACAGACTGGTTCCAAATAGGAAAAGGAGTATGTCAAGGCTGTATATTATCACCCTGCTTATTTAACTTATATGCAGAGTACATCATGAGAAACGCTGGACTGGAAGAAACACAAGCTGGAATCAGATTGCCAGGAGAAATATCAATAACCTCAGATATGCAGATGACACCACCCTTGTGGCAGAAATTGAAGAGGAACTAAAAAGCCTCTTGATGAAGGTGAAAGAGGAGAGTGAAAAAGTTGGCTTAAAGCTGAACATTCAGAAAACGAAGATCATGGCATCTGGTCCCATCACTACATGGGAAATAGATGGGGAAACAGTGGAAACAGTGTCAGACTTTATTTTTGGGTCTCCAAAATCACTGCAAATGGTGACTGCAGCCATGAAATTAAAAGACGCTTACTCCTCGGAAGGAAAGTTATGACCAACCTAGATAGCATATTCAAGAGCAGAGACATTACTATGCCAACAAAGGTCCGTCTAGTCAAGGCTATGGTTTTGCCTGTGGTCACGGATGTGAGTGTTGGACTGTGAAGAAGGCTGAGCGCTGAAGAATTGATGCTTTTGAACTGTGGTGTTGGAGAAGACTCTTGAGAGTCCCTTGGACTGCAAGGAGATCCAACCAGTCCATTCTGAAGGAGATCAGCCTTGGGATGTCCTTGGAGGGAATGATGCTGAAGCTGAAACTCCAGTACTTTGGCCACCTCATGGGAAGAGTTGACTCATTGGAAAAGACCCTGATGTGGGGAAATATTGAGGGCAGGAGGAGACGGGGACGACAGAGGATGAGATGGCTGGATTGCATCACTGACTCGATGGACGTGAGTCTGGGTGAACTCCGGAAGATGGTGATGGACAGGGAGGCCTGGCGTGCTGCAGTTCATGGGGTCTCAAAGAGTCAGACACGACTGAGTGACTGAACTGAACTGTTGACAAATCTATGACCTATTGTCTTTGTGATCTGCTAATTTTTTTGCCTTGAACCAGTCTACTTTTTAATGTCTCTCATTTCCTTGTCTAGAAAAGCAGGGTGGGTGGAGGGGGGGAAAGCAGTTCATGAAGTGCGTGCTAGGATCAAGTGAGATTAAAGCAAAGTTTGTTTTGATAAATAAATATATATATATATATATATATACATACACACAAAACTAGCATAGGTTTAATAGCTATAGCCTAGTCTCAAACTTGAGATGTCTGAAAAGGTAGGTCAGCATTATAAATCCCAGACATGGTAGCAGGAGAGAAAGATGAATCTAAAGATGGAGGTTGAGAAAGGTGAGCTCCTCTTAGCAACCATTCATATCTTATCATCACCAACATCATCATTCCAAACATCAAAACCAAAAGTTTAAAGCAGGGGTCACAAAATTAAATGCTCACATGGTCTAAACAAGTTTTAGAAGTGTGGCAGATGGAGGATATGATAGAGTTCAGAGCACATAACTCATTTTAACTGGGCTACCATTACTCTAGTCTAATGCATTACCAGACCTTCCAAATATTGCAAAGTAGCTAGAAATTTATTGTCTATCCAAAATTACCTGTTTTTCAAGATGCCATGCAAAACTAAACACAAAAGATTGCAAATCATATCTACCATTACATTCATTTTCTGACAGCAGGCCTCAAGTCACTTTGCCTTTTTACAGGTAATCATGTCTTACAATTTTAAGTTTATCATTTTCTTGCCATATTCTCACTTTCACTGAAGTCTAAGCCCTTGTCATCTCATGCCTACATCATTGCAGCAATCTTCTTAATGGTTTCATTCCTTTTCTGCCAGGTTAATCCTTCTGAAACATGATTTTAATCAATTTAATCCCACACTGAATCATTTACAATGACTCCATAGTCTTTATCACACTAATTCCACATTCTTCTACCTGTTATTGAAGATTCTCTCTAGTTGGATCCCATTTTATTTATCTGATCATCTTCTTATTGTCTGTAAAGACAAAAGTGGATTTTCAGGAGGCCAGTCTCCTTCTGTCCTTGTAACTGCCAAGTCTGCTTTCCCTATGCCTTTCCTCTGCTAGTCCTTCAGCCTGGAATAAGTCCTGACCTGACCTCTCCGTGCCTATCAAACATCTGTTCTTTTCATGAAGGTGCTAGAGACATTATAGATTGATCAAATAGTTAGCTTAGAAACCCCATTAGGGAACTGCAGATAGAGAGGTAAATTTAGGAGGCTTTGGGAGACCACAGCAAGACTCTTCATCAAGTAATGGGACCACATCAAGACTCAAGAAAGTAATGGGAAAATTCTGAAACAATGTGGGCTTGCTTGAGTCACAAAGCAAAACAAGTTGCTTAGCATCAAAGTCAGGCTGCTTGCTTAATGATAAAATAAAGCTAACTTGCTTAGCAACAAAACCATGCAACAGAAGCAAAAGACATGCCCCCCCCCAAAAAAAAAAAAAAAATGGT
>NW_011494960.1:2582508-2591341 GCF_000754665.1 Bison bison bison | reverse complement strand
TCAAGTTCAGTTCAGCTGCTCAGTCATGTCCAACTCTTTGCAACCCCATGGACTGCAGCACACCAGGCCTCCCTGTCCATCACCAATTCCTGGAGTTTACTAATGACCCCCCAAAACAGGCTTTGTGCACACAAAAAACGATCATTTATGGGAAGGTGACTTTTCAAAATGAAAGATTCTCATTGTACTGAGACCTGAGGAGACTGTCCAAAGTACGATGACAGTCCTGGCCCAACCATATATGGAGGGAAAGTAAACTTCCCTGCCCTACCTGGGGGAGGAATGTGATGTCTACTCAAGAAAGACAAAGGTCTTTTCCCCCCAACCCCTCTCTCCCTCTGATTATAAAAATGTAACCCACTGAGTACTCAGGGCAGTGCAACACTTGCCTGCCCATTTGTGAACCTTAAAAGCATCCTATTCTAACAAATCACTTATCTATCACTTTACCTTTGCTGAATTCATTTCTGCATGGAGACATAAAGGACTGTGGTGCCTGAGCTCTTCAGAGTCCTGGAAATGCCGCCTAATGGTTCAAAGACCTCCTTGATATCCTCACCCATACTAAACATACAAAAAAGACACTGCTTTCTCTCAATTTCTATCTCACATACCTTCAGCAATAAATATTAACAGCTTAACAGCCTCCAATTATTCTCTAATTGCATTATATGTTAGAACATAGATGCATGAATAGGGAAACTTGATTTTGGTTTAGATCTTTATTGTCACACAGACCTGGATCCAAGTCCAGAATCTACCATATAAGAGTTGTGGATTTGGGGATTTGTGAATCAATCTTATCCGAAGTAGTAATAATAGATAACACTTATTGAATATTCACTATTCCAGACCCTCTCATAACTACCTAACTCAGTAGTTGTCTCAACAACAACAAACTAGATAATTTTCTTATTCCCATCTAAGATAATTTTCTTATTTCCATTTTCTTATTCACATTAAAAAAAAAAAAAAAAGGCTGAGAAGACTCAGGTGTAGAGAATAAGATTAAATAACTTTTCCAGAATCACAGCTAATACAGGTTAGAGTCAGTATTTGAAACCCAGAAATCTTTGTTTGAAGACTATAATTGTAACCACATTGCCATGAGAATAATACAGTACCTTCCAGAAAGGGTTGGTACCAAGTTGTGGCAATAGTGGTCAGAGAAGCAGTATCTGTTTCACCTTTGGAGAATGATTTCTGTTCTCTAGTGTTCAGGGTTCATTCTATTGTATCTACTTAACTGGAGCTTTGGAATACACAAATGAGAATTCATAAAACTTTAAGTGTTATTTATTATATTATTTATTATATTAAATAACTATTTAAAAACTAGCTATTCCGAACTAGTTTTATTAACTCTATTATACTGTGAAGGACTTCTCACTCTTTCTATCACTAATAAATTCTTGAATTTTTTTTTATTTCTTCCTGCACCATTGTAATCAAGGCCAAAACAGTCAATTGGGCCTTCTAACCTGCTACAGATAACAGGTTAAAATAAATTACTAAATAATTCAGCAAACAGACTCCCAGACCAAAGCTTATGGTTTCTGTCTTTAACCTATGGGGTATCATTATAGCAGAACATGTGCAATTCTTACTAGGTTAAAAAATACATATTTGAAGGAATGTAGATAGCACCTACACAGTTGCCTGTGGATCTCAAGGTGGGAATTATTACATGGATTGGTAGACAGGCTAAGCTGGGATTCATTTACCTCTCACCCTTCTTCCCCACAGACTTAAATATCTCAAATGGCTTTCAACTCACCCAGGAAAGGCTGTAATTACTGCTTTCCGATTTATCTACAGTTGATCTTTCTGTTTTTCAATCAGTCCTATGAAAACTGCTTTTTCCTTTGATTCAGAAATTATAAAATCTTGCTGTCAATCTGTCCTGACTGATGATCCAAGAGAAATAAGTGATAATTCTTCAAGTGAGGAGCTTTAGGACAGCTGACATAAGTAGTCCAGTGGAGAGTAAATGAGGCAGAGTTCTCTTCTGGAATGCAAGTATCCTGACCTCACAGGGAGAGTGGTTTAGAGGCCACTGAGAAAGATTTTGTTCAAATAAAATTTCAAACAGAATGCAGAGAACTGCTCAGGAGTCCTGGTTACAACAATGAGGACCTCTCACCCTGGGACCTATGAGCTCTAGATTTCTGGAGGAATTTTTAAGACTGGCAGCCACATTTGCTTGGAAAAATATAGGAAAATTATGTTGGTTTTTACAGCATTTCCAACACTTAAGCAGTATCTTCTAGGCACCAGTCTAACTCAGACTGAAAACATTCTTAAAGGTTTTATAATTTTTCAAATTAAAACAATTTTTAAGTTACTTCTAGCTAATATAATCCCCTTCTTAAAACCATAGCATATTAACAGATATAGTTGGGAAGAGGAATGAAGAGCCAGGGGAGGATGAAGCAGAGCTATGGATCGTTATGGTAACGTTGCCCTTTTCCTAAGAGGCTTTATCTCACCCTTTTAAATTCAAACTAGGGTATAACCAGAATTCTTGGCAGCTTGTGCTAACCATCAAAAACCCAAAATTACATTTTTGTTTTCCGAATTGGAGAGAGAGGTTCCTCACCTTTCTACCTCTAATTTTGTTTGTAGAATGTTGTGGTGAGGACCAAAGCGTAGAAGCATATTTGTTTAATAGCTGTAATCTAACTTGATTAGCTATGAAGGAGAGGAGCCAAGGACAGTCACTGCTCAACAATGTGATCATTTAGTGCTGTTCTGCATAAAGATGAAAATTTCCATTCTCTTCTCAGTTCACTAATAACGCTATCATTAGGCTTCAATATGCTTGATTATAACTCAACATTATTCTATTCCAAAGTAGTAGCAGCCATTACAAAAAAAAAGAGTACAGAAGTGGATGGCTCAGAGAGGGTATTAATTAGGCTTTAATTTAGAAATAATAATCGTGTTAACAATGGCCTTATTCTGTTTTTTCCTGTTTGATCTCTCTTCCTCCACAACATTGCTTGCACGCATGCTAAGTCACTTTAGTCATGTCCAACTCTTTTTGACCCTATGGATCGTAGCCCACAGGATCCTCTGTCCGTGGGATTCTCCAGGTAAGAATACTGCAGTGGGTTGCCAAACCTCCTCCAGGGGATCTTCCCATCCCAGGGATCAAACCTGTCTCTCTTACATCTCCTGCATTGGGAGGCAGTTTTTACCGCTAATGCCACCTGAGTGAGTGAGGCAAACAAGCCTCAACCAGCCCGTACGGTAGGATGAATGCA
The DNA here is from genome assembly GCF_000754665.1 of Bison bison bison. NCBI lineage: Eukaryota > Metazoa > Chordata > Mammalia > Artiodactyla > Bovidae > Bison > Bison bison. Next base: position 2,588,075 of record NW_011494960.1, on the reverse strand, counting down.
TACATGGGAAAGTAGTTCATCTTTTCTAAAGATAAGAGACATTGCCTTTAGAACTCTAGAAGAAAAGAGAATATTTCTGAAAAACCAAATCTTTCATTTTATCCTATATTGTCTAAGTGAAGAAAAATCATAAAAGATTTGATTTTTTGACAAATGCTAATCAGATCAGATCAGTTGCTCAGTCATGTCCAACTCTGTGCAACCCCATGAATCGCAGCACACCAGGCCTCCCTGTCTCTCACCAACTCCCGGAGTTCACTCAGACTCACGTCCATTGAGTCAGTGATGCCATCCAGCTATCTCATCCTCTGGCGTCCCCTTCTCCTGCCCCCAATCCCTCCCAGCATCAGAGTCTTTTCCAATGAGTCAACTCTTTGCATGAGGTGGCCAAAGTACTGGAGTTTCAGCTTCAGCATCATTCCTTCCAAAGAAATCCCAGGGCTGATCTCCTTCAGAATGGACTGGTTGGATGTCCTTCCAGTCCAAGGGACTCTCAAGAGTCTTCAACACCACAGTTCAAAAGCATCAATTCTTCGGCACTCAGCCTTCTTCACAGTCCAACTCTCACATCCCTACATGACAATAGGAGAAGCCATAGCCTTGACTAGACAGACCTTTGTTGGCAAAGTAATGTCTCTGCTTTTGAATATGCTATCAAGGTTGGTCATAACTTTCCTTCCAAGGAGTAAGTGTCTTTTAATTTCATGGCTGCAGTCACCATCTGCAGTGATTTTGGAGCCCAGAAAAAGAAAGTCTGACACTGTTTCCACTGTTTCCCCATCTATTTCCCATGAAGTGGTGGGACCAGATGCCATGATCTTCATTTTCTGAATGTTGAACTTTAAGCCAACTTTTTCACTCTCCACTTTCAGTTTCAAGAGGCTTTTGAGTTCCTCTTCACTTTCTGCCATAAGGGTGGTGTCATCTGCATATCTGAGGTTATTGATATTTCTCCCAGCAATCTTGATTCCAGCTTGTGTTTCTTCCAGTCCAGCGTTTCTCATGATGTAAGTCAATGTGAGGAAAAAGTGAAAATATATGGGAGAAACCATCCCTGAAGTTGGCTCTATTTTTATCTCATTTCTCTCTACAAACCTATAACAGAGGATCCTGAGCCAGTGTTTCATAGCACTCTGCCATGCCTCCAGTGGACTGAGGGTCTGCCCACATACCCATCCCCACAAGCCTTCTTCAAGGCCAGGTGTGGCCTGGGGAAGCCAGAACTGTTTATCTTTTATACAACCAGACCTATTCAATATCCCCGATGTGCCTTCAAGTACTATCATTTTTTACATATGCCATAATAGGATAATATTTAAAAAGTATTTGCTGGCAACAATTCTGCATAAGACTTCTCCATGGGATAGATCATACTAAGTTAGCCACTTCTGCGTGTCTGTGTGTGTGTGTGTGTGTATGCACACACATTCTTTCAGAACTAGCCTCAACATCCCTAACACTCTTTGAGGACAGCAAATTAATAGTACAAAATTTTGCAGCACTTCAGAATACAATGCTCTATACATTGCTAGATTTTTTTTATAATAAAATGCTGCTGCTGCTGCTGCTGCTAAGTCGCTTCAGTCGTGTCCGACTCTGTGCGACCCCATAGACGGCAGCCCACCAGGCTCCCCCGTCCCTGGGATTCTCCAGACAAGAACACTGGAGTGGGTTGCCATTTCCTTCTCCAATGCATGAAAGTGAAAAGGGAAAGGGAAGTCGCTCATTCGTGTCTGACTCTTAGCGACCCCATGGACTACAGCCTACCAGGCTCCTCCATCCATGGGATTTTCCAGGCAAGAGTACTGGAGTGGGGAGCCATTGCCTTCTCCGAATAAAATGCTAGTTGATATCAATCCATTAGTGTCAAAATGAATAAGACTAGAGACGCATCACCCACTCTCTCAACTGAGGAAGCACTTAGACAAATTCAGATTTGTTGCAACTCTTTGCAACCCCATGAACTGTAGCATACCAGGCTTCCCTGTCCTTCATTGTCTCCCGGAGTTTGCTCAAACTCATGTCCATTGAGTCGGTGATGCCATCCAACCATCTCATCCTCTGTCGTCCCCTTCTCCTCCTACCTTCAATCTTTCCCAGCATCAGGGTCTTTTCCAGTGAGTTGGCTTTTTGCATTAGGTGCCAAAGTATTGGAGCTTCAGCATCAGTCCAGATGAAGAAATGATTATTACTTTTGGCATTTAAGCCACATTTCATGTGTTGACCAAAGTTTGGAAAAGATTTTGCTTCAATGTTTCCAATTATGTAAATGATGATTTACATAACAATATTTAAACAAGGGGTGGTATATAAGATAAAACTCAAACTGGAGGCCAGAAAGCTGGAGGATGGTCCCCAAAATTGCTTTAAAAGTTGTTCTATTGTATCAGTTCAGTTCAGTCGCTCAGTTGTGTCTGACTCTTTGCAACCCCATGAATCGCAGCACACCAGACCTCCCTGTCCATCACCAATTTTTTAAAATCTCTTCCTTTCATTTTTTAAGTCATACAGTCTGTGGGTTCCCCCTGCTGGCTCTTTTAACTGTTAGAATTAGAAGCTAAAACACTTCTGATCCCTGCACACTGAAAACCAATTCCAGAGAGAGGAAAGGCATCTGAATGGTGCCTGCTCCTGGAGGAGTCTAGTTTGAAAGGGAAGCCAGATACGAAGATAGAACTAAGCCTAAGCCAAGAACCAGTGAGATTCAGTCCATTATCACTGACGTGTTCATCCACTTAATGTCTTTGTGAGATGGTTTCCAGTACTTAAAATCTAGATTTAGTTTCACTTGAAAGACAGCCAACTGTGAATCAATATTCCCCAGATGAAGTGTACCCACCAGAGTTTTCCACAGTTACCAGGACTCCACACTGACCTGCTGTCTGTTGTTTATTATCATCAGGCACAAGCATCTAGTTTTTAGATATTTGGCCAGTTTCATTCATTATTGCTTTGTGTTCCAGTTCTACCAGGTATGTGAGTCTTGGACTTCTGCTTTGACACATAATTTAAAAATCACTTTCTCTAAAAACTGCCACTGACTGTTTCACATCCTCAAACCCCAAACCCTTTCCAAGCTATGTATCTTGTTATTTTGACATAAAAAGAGATAACATGCTTCGGGAAAGTATGCTAAGAAAACTGTAATTCACAACTTAATTGCTTATAATGAGACAGCTCCTATCATTTGAGGCTTTAAACATGAGGGTAGTACACGTAGAGAGTTTTCTTAATGAAGAAAAATTATCAAAAGAATACAGTTTAGAGTTACTCTGTCATTTCTGAATCCACTGCCACAGCTGCACAAGAGAGCAAGCAGTATCCAGAAAACCGAATCAGTCAAATGGAAGAAGAGAAATGTACTATGAGTGACTAAGAAAGGGATGAAAGGAATATTTGAGGTCTTTCAAGAGAAGACCATTTAATCTTATCAAGACCTGCCGAAAGCAGGCTAGAATTTAGGAAATTTAAACCTCCTTTTAAACTGCATTTGGATTTTTTTTTTTTTTTTTTAAGTAAAGCTTTATTTGGTCTGTTATGATGTGCCCCCAAGAAACTTGAACTTGCTGTCTGGGCTCACAGCTCTTTGATAACAGTGGCCTTGGGCACTGACGGTTCACCAAAGCTGTTGTTAAGTTTACTTTGCTATATATATTTGGTGTAGAATATGTCCTTTGGCTTGTTGGGTTTAGTTTATTTTTCTCTCTCTCTCTCTTTCTCTTTTTTTTTTTTTTAAGCACCCGGACAATTAAATAAGGGCTTTCTGAGAACTTTCCCTCCAATTCAAGCTCAATTTCTTTCCTCCATCCACCTCTCACTGTCCATTGCAATTACTTCTCTTCCCCCATCTCAGTAGCTCTTTTATTTAGAGATAACAAAATAGAGCAGCATAAAGATTATGGCCTGGGAGTGAGGACTCCAGGCTCCAATCATATCTCTGCCACTGATCACTGTCTGAGCTGGTTTCTTCCATCAGTGAGATACAGAGTTTGAAATACAGAAAAATGCATTCTTTTTTCCTTTGACTAATACAAAATTAGATGTCTATGCACATGTGCTTACCTAGTTTAATATTTTTAATTAAAAACATAGGTGAGTTAAAGGGTCCACAGTTGGTATATGAGACTTTATCTATGGCCCAAACACAAGTAAAGTGCATAGGGAGGTTGTATCACATCTGTTATCCTTTTGGCAGCAAATATTCCATCCCTCTCATTTTGCAATGAAACGTTAGTGGAATGAGACCTGAACAGCTCAAATTGCGTAATAGCTTCTATCAGCATCAAATAAAATAAAAGCTAGTTAGCCTGACACCTGGGGAGTTGGTCTCACAGACAAACAGATGGTTAGGTCCCAAAGGCTCAAAATATCATGATTGGTAATTACATTCAAAACAAAAATTTTAGGGAACTCCTTGGTGGTCCAGTGGTTAGGACTTGGAGCTTTCACTGAGGTGGCCACGGTTCAATTCCTGGTGGGGGAACTAAGATCCCACAAGCTGTGTGGCAAACTGGTCATATTTAGTTCATATTTAGGGGTGAATAGCAGCTGCCAGGTATTAGATGATAGCACTCTCATGGCAGAAAGTGAAGAGGAACTAAATAACCTCTTGATGAGGGTAAAAGAGGAGAGTGAAAAAGCTGGTTCAAAACTCAACGTTATAAAAACTTAGATCATGGCATCTGTCCCCATCACTTCATAGCAAATAGATGGGGAAAAAGTGGAAGCAGATTTTCTTTTCCTGGGTTCCAAAATTACTGTGGACGGTGACTGCAGCCATGAAATTAAAAGATGCGTGCTCCTTGGAAGAAAAGCTATGGCAAACCTAAACAGCATATTAAAAAGCAGATATCACTTTACTGACCAAAGTTGATATAGTCAAAGCTATGGTTTTTCTAGTAGTCATGTATGGATATGAAAGTTGGACGATGAAGAAAGCTGAGCGCTTTTGAATTGTGGTGCTGGAGAAGACTCTTGAGAGTCTCTCGGACTGCAAGGAGATCCAACAGGTCAATACAAAAGGAAATCAACCCTGAATATTCATTGAAAGGACTGATGCTGAAGCTGAAGCTTTAATACTTTGGCCACCTCATGCGAAGAGCCGACTCATTGGAAAAGACCCTGATGCTGGGAAAGGCTGAAGGTAAAAGGTGAAGGCAGTGCAGAAGATGAGATAGTGAGAGAGCATCTAGCATCGCTGACTCAATGGACATGAATTTGAGCAAACTCAGGGAGAAAGTGAAGGACAGGGGAGCCTGCAGTCCATGGGGTCACAGAGAGTCAGACACAATTTAGGGACTGAACAACAACAACAGATATTAGCTGATCATTAATATCTCTTCACTTGTAATATTCCTGTCCTGGTCCTTCTTGCTAAAGCAGTATTTTTCAAAAGGCATTTCATGGAATTTCACTTCGTGTTCTAAAAAAAGAAAACACAAAGGGTGGGGGTGGGGAGTAAAAGAGAAAAGAGGAGAAACTATATTTGGGATACGCTGAATTAAATGAAAACTATTTTTAAAAGGAATTCTTCCCAGAATCTTTAATATACCAAAAAAAAAAAAAAA
>NW_011494960.1:2581984-2582372 GCF_000754665.1 Bison bison bison | reverse complement strand
AAGGTGAGAGCTACGTTTGTTCTACGTGATATTTGGTACCCTCCATCAAGGGTCAGTTTTTTCATTTAATTTCATAGCTGCAGTCACCATCTGTAGTGATTTTGGAGCCCAGAAAAATAAAGTCTGACACTGTTTCCACTGTTTCCCCATCTATTTCCCATTATGACCAACCTAGATAGCATATTCAAAAGCAGAGACATTACTTTGCCAACAAAGGTCCGGCTAGTCAAGGCTATGGTTTTTCCTGTGGTCATGTATGGATGTGAGAGTTGGACTGTGAAGAAGGCTGAGCGCTGAAGAATTGATTCCTTTGAACTGCAGTGTTGGAAAAGACTCTTGAGAGTCCCTTGGACTGCAAGGAGATCCAACCAGTCCATTCTGAAGGAGA
>NW_011494960.1:2578190-2581884 GCF_000754665.1 Bison bison bison | reverse complement strand
CAGCTCGATGGATGTGAGTCTGAGTGAACTCTGGGAGTTGGTGATGGACAGGGAGGCCTGGCGTGCTGCAATTCATGGGGTCTCAAAGAGTCGGACACGACCAAGTGACTGATCTGATCTGATCTGATCAAGGGTCATTTAGAAATGTTTTAGGGCAAATTTTGATCATCATGACAGCTGAGGATGCTCCTTGCACTTGAAGGCCAGATAGTGTGGATGCTGAATGCCCTGCAGCACTTGGGACAATACCACACAACAAAGAATTGTTTGCCCCCAAATGCTAGTAACCTCTCATTGACGCTGGCAGAGAATGTAACATCCCCAAAGGAATCTGACCACAGAGCCTTTAATTTGGAGAGCAACTTGTGAAACTAGTACTTCCTGGGATTTATTTTGGGAATGTTCACTTAAGGTTTATATTTCAAGTCTTAGATTCTAGCACTAACCAACATTTTGCCTGCCTCCCACTTCTAAATTTCTCTCCTTTTAAAAACTGAGTTATAATTGACACATAACATTCTATTAGTTTCAGGTGTACAACATAATGATTTGATATTTGTAGATATCACAAAATGATCACCAAAAAAGTCTGGTTAACAAGCATCACACACATAGTTATGGTATTTTTTTTTCTTGTAATGAGAACTTTTAAGATATATACTTTTAGCAACTTGCAAATATGCAATACTGAATTTCTCTTTTTAACTAGGACTTAGTGAAGAGTAAAATTATTTCCAGCCCTTTAATCAATGTGAAGTGAAGGCAGTGGAAGGGAGATTGGTATTTGTGAGAAAAAATTCTGCTTTGAGTCCAGAGAGTCAGAAAGCCAACTTTGTCTCTTTAGAATATTGTCTCACTCCTCTTTCCTCAAGTGTTGCTGCTGCTGCTAAGTCGCTTCAGTCGTGTCCTACTCTGTGGGACCCCATAGACGGCAGCCCACCAGGCTCCCCCGTCCCTGGGATTCTCCAGGCAAGAACAGTGGAGTGGGTTGCCATTTCCTTCTCCAATGCATGAAAGTGAAAAGTGAAAGTGAAGTCGCTCAGTCGTGTCTGACTCTTAGCGACCCCATGGACTGCAGGCTACCAGGCCCCTCTGTCCATAGGATTTTCCAGGCAAGAGTACTGGAGTGGGGTGCCACTGCCTTCTCCCCTCAAGTGTTAGGATGACTTTATAATCAAAACCTTTCCACACTGTAGGAAAAATTGCTCAAGTGGAAGAGAACTGTTGTCTGGCCACTGGGATTGATGTCAGGATTTTGACCAAAGATGAAAAGATACAGATTTAGAAATGTATGGGGGAAAAAGTCTAAGTCTTACATGTGCCTACATAATCGGCTGTGGCATTTCGCCACCCCTACATCAAGAAGTCTGCTCCTTTCCACTTTCACAGAAACCTTCTCAAATCGTTACCCTTTTGGGACTTTCCCCCACCTCAGGTGTTGCCTGCATACAGTTTATCATGTGATTTCATTTCCAAATGCAATGATAAAAAGAGAGTAGAAGCGGGGTAGACGAGGGATGTGAGGACCATTTTATTTATATTTCCACCCAAAATGATAGATTCTTTATTTATTGCAAAAACCCCTGGATCAACTTGGGAAAATAATTTATATTTTTGGTATCTCAGCTTCCCTGTCACTAAACCATTTGAGTGACAAAAAAATACATACTTTACAGAACTTAAAGTCCTAATGAAATGAGCTCAGGTAGCAAAAGTCCTTGATCCTAGCATATAGTTAAATACTGATTACATAGTAAAACTGTTTGTTTTTTTTTTTTAATAATAACGAAGCAAATCTTTTGACTCTTCTCATCTAGTATGACTATATACCATACTCAAAAGGAGCCCTCCTGCTTCCAGGTGTAGCTAAGACGATATCTTTTACATAACAAGCTCAGACAATCCTGGTGCAAGCAGGCAGCAGCTGTACCCCATGGGCCTGACTTCTCCTACCTCCCTGGCTTGCTTTGCTCATTCCTTTTTCCATCACTCAAAACCTCAATCAAGAAAGCACAGCAGCTGGGAGAATGCTGCTGCTGCTAAGTCACTTCAGTCGTGTCCGACTCTGTGCGACCCCATAGACAGCAGCCCACCAGGCTCCCCCGTCCCTGGGATTCTCCAGGCAAGAACAGTGGAGTGTTGCCATTTCCTTCTCCAATGCATGAAAGTAAAAGTGAAAGTGAAGTCACTCGGTCGTGTTCGACTCTTAGCGACCCCATGGACTGCAGCCTATCAGGCTCCTCCGTCCATGGGATTTTCCAGGCAAGAGTACTGGAGTGGGGTGCCACTGCCTTCTCCAGCAGGGAGAATGGATACATGTACATATATGACTGAGTGAGTCCCTTTGCTGTTCCCCTGAAACCACTGCCACATCGTTAATTGGCTATACTCCAATATAAAATTAAAAGTTAAAAAAAAAAAAGAGCACAGCAGCAGAGGCCAGCAAATTAACAACTTCTCTAATATTCAGTTCTATTAGATTTACTACTCTCTTGTTGATCTGAACTGATCCCCAGGGTAATTATAAATGCCATTATATTCTGTTCGTCTTTATTAGCTGGCCCATTTGGCAGCTTGCGGGTAATAGTTGCATAACTGACTCTGTATGGAAGAATCAAAGGATCCAAATTGACTGCAGCTGTATCCAGCAACCAGCCCATGCTCCATGTTTTTACTAAGAGAGAATCTGAGGCCTAGAGGGGGCTGCCATTTGTCTTGGCCTCACTGTGGGTAAACTGCAGAACTCGAATCGGGTTCTCTTGTTTCCTTCAGGACACAGAGTATACTATTTTAGTATACTTAGTGCTTCTTGCAGTCATAAGCCAAAAAAGCAGGAAAATTCAGTTATAAGGATATTAATATACTAGCAATATATTTTGCTTAAATTCAAAATGTAGTTATGTTACATTAGGAATCCTTATGAGTATTGGACTAAATAATACTGAAACGGAGCAAGATCTATGGTCCTTGCCAGTGTTCTCTGCCTGCCATTTATCTGTGCAAAAACTTTAGCCAAAGAATAAGTTTAATCAGAGAAGTGAGAAAATGCAGAAACAAAGGAAAACAGTGAAAGGAGACCAAATAATGTAGTCATTAGGCATAGCCAAGAACCTTTAGTTCTTCTCAAGGGCTGTAAATATTTTGAGCCATATCCTATGAGTTGTCTTATCGATACTGAAACCCCCACCAGGTAGAAAAGTTAACTACATGACAACCAGATTGTAGCCATGACACAAACTGCCACAATTCCAATAAGTGGCCTCAACGAAATGGAAATAAATTGACCCTGGAGCTGAAGACCAACTGCAGCTAAAACAGTCAAGATGACACTGATGATCAGACCACTGATAACCAATTTCAAGATGACTGTCAGAACTGATTGTGCTTTTTCTGCCTGTAGCCCCTTCCCTCTGTCTATAAAAGCTATTGTCCCCTGATTTTCGGGGGAGTGAGAGTCTACCTTTGGACAGGCGTTGCCCTCCCCAACTCAGCATCCTAAATAAAGCAAACTTTCCTTTCCACCAATTGGGCCTCTTTATTGGATTTTGAGAGGCGAGCAGCAGAACCTCACTTTCAGTTACAGTAGCACCTCAAAAAAATAGAACAGAGGGAGAGGGTGGGAAGATTTGGGAGAATGGCATTGAAACATGTAAAATATCATGTATGAAACGAGATGCCAGTCCAGGTTCGATGC
>NW_011494960.1:2577860-2578090 GCF_000754665.1 Bison bison bison | reverse complement strand
ACGAGGCTCTTCAGTTCTTCTTCACCTTCTGCCATAAGGGTGGTGTTACCTGCATATCTGAGGTTATTGATATTTCTCCCAGCAATCTTGATTCCAGCTTGTGCTTCCTCCAGCCCAGTGCTTCTCATCATGTACTCTGCATATAAGTTAAATAAGCAGAGAGACAATATACAGCCTTGATGTACTCCTTTTCCTATTTGGAACCAGTCTGTTGTTCCATGTCCAGTTCT
>NW_011494960.1:2576182-2577760 GCF_000754665.1 Bison bison bison | reverse complement strand
GAATGGCATTGAAACATGTAAAATATCATGTATGAAACGAGATGCCAGTCCAGGTTCGATGCCTGATACCGGATGCTTGTGGCTAGTGCACTGGGACGACCCAGAGGGATGGTATGGGGAGGGAGGCAGGAGGAGGGTTCAGGATGGGGAACACATGTATACCTGTGGCGGATTCATTTTGATATTTGGCAAAACTAATACAATTATGTAAAGTTTAAAAATAAAATAAAATTAGATTTAGTAAAAAAAAAAAAAAAAAAAGAATAGAACAGAGACCCACCCATTCAGGTCATGAGATAAAAACATCCAGAAAGGGAACATGGTCAGGCAGTCCAGAGGCTGACCTTCCCTGGGGTGGGATGGGACAGCGAGATCCTCTTAATCCAATTCTCACAGGCACCTTGCCATTATTAATAGCTCTGCCCCTTATATTACCTCCATGAACACTTTGGCTCAAGGAAGACAAAAGCTACCACTTGCTAGACTTAACATAATGAAGATAAAGGGAAGAATCTTCACCATCTTCACCTACTTAGCCAAGGGAAGCAAAGGGGCAGTGAACCTGCCCTCTCTGGACTCTTCCCACAGCCCTTCTCAGAACTTCTGTAGTGTCTCCAGGGCAGTACGAGGAGTCCGGGGCTGGATCTCCACAGCCTAGGCTCCAACCCCTCCCTCACTTTCTAAGCAATTATCTGAGGGAAGCCTTTCTCTGCCTTCTGTATCTCCCATTCTTTCAGCCTTTTTCAAGAAACTCTACGCTTCCTTTTCACTTTTTTCAGTTGACTTGCAGTACAATTCAGTTGCTCAGTTATCTCTAACTCTTTGCAACCCCATGGACTGCAGCACGTCAGGCTTCCCTGTCCATCACCAACTTCCGGAGCTTGCTCAAACACATATCCATCCAATGGGTGATGCCATTCAACCATCTCATCCCCTGTCGTCCCCTTTTCCTCCCACTTTCAATCTTTCCCAGCATCAGGGTCTTTTCCAATAAGTCAGTTCTTTGTATCAGGTGGCCAAAGTATTGGAGCTTCAGCATCAGTCCTTCCAATAAATATTCAGGACTGATTTCATTTAGGATGGACTGGTTGGATCTCCTTGCTGTCCAAGGGACTCTCATAAGAGTCTTCTCCAAAACCACAGTTCAAAAGCATCAAGTCTTCAGCACTCACCCTTCTTTATAGTCCAACTCTCACATCCACAGATGACTCTGGAAAAACCATAGCTTTGACTAGACAGACCTTGGTTGGTAAAGGAATGTCTCTACTTCTTAATATGCTGTCTAGGTTGTTCATAGCTTTTCTTCCAAGGGGCAAGCATCTTTTAATTTCATGGCTACAGTCACCATCTGCAGTGATTTTGGAGCCTCCAAAAATAAAATCTCATTGTTTTCATTGTTTCCCCATCTGTTTGCCATGAAGTGATGGGTCCAGATGCCATGATCTTAGTTTTCTGAATGTTAAGTTTTAAGCCAACTTTTTCACTCTCCTCTTTCACTTTCATCACGAGGCTCTTCAGTTCTTCTTCACCTTCTGCCATAAGGGTGGTGTTACCTGCATATCTGAGGTTATTGATATT
>NW_011494960.1:2564257-2575948 GCF_000754665.1 Bison bison bison | reverse complement strand
GAGATTGGAATGAAAACTGACCTTTTCCATTCCTGCTGCCACTGCTGAGTTTTCCAAATTTGCTGGCATATTGAGTGCAACACTTTCACAGCATCATCTTTTAGGATTTGAAATAGCTCAACTGGAATTTCATCACCCCCACTAGCTTTGTTTGAAGTTATGCTTCCTAAAGGCCACCTGGCTTTGCATTCCAGGATGTCTGGCTCTAGGTGAGTGATCACACCATTGTGATTATCTGAGTCATGAACATCTTTTTTGTATCATTCTTCTGTGTATACTTGACACCTCTTCTTAATACCTTCTGCTTCTGTTAGGTCCATACCATTTCTGTCCTTTATTGTGCCCATCTTTGTATGAAATGTTCCCTTGGTATTTCTAATTTTCTTGAAGCGATCTCTAGCCTTTCCCATTCTATTGTTTTTCTCTATTTCTTTGCATTGATCACTGAGGAAGGCTTAACTCTCCTTGCTATTCTTTGGAACTCTGCATTCAGATGCTTATATCTTTTGTTTTCTTGTCTTTAACTTCTCTTCTTTTCTCAGCTATTTGTAAGGCCTCTTCAGACAACCATTTTGCCTTTTTGCATCTCTTTTTCTTCGGCATGGTATTGATCCCTGCCTCCTATATAAAGTCATGAACCTTCGACCATAGTTCTTCAGGCACTCCATCTATCAAATCTAATCCCTTGAATCTATTTTTCACTTTTGCTATATAATCATATGGGATTTGATTTAGGTCATACCTGAATGGTCTACTGGTTTTCCCTACTTTCTTCAATTTAAGTCTGAATTTTGTAATAAGGAGTTCATGATCTGAGCCACAGTCAACTCCCAGTCTTGTTTTTGCTGACTCCATCTTCGACTACAAAGAATATACTCAATCTGATTTTGGTATTCACCATCTGGTGATGTCCTTGTGTAGAGCCATTTCTTGTGTTGTTGGAAGAGGGTGTTTGCTATGACCAGTGCATTCTCTTGGCAAAACTCTGTTAGTAGCCTTTGACCTGCTTCTTTTTGTACTCCAAGGCCAAATTTGCCTGTTATTCTATGTGTTTCTTGACTTCCTACTTTTGCATTCCAGTCCTCCTTAACAAAAAGGACATCTTTTGGGGGTGTTCAAAAACGTCTTGTAGGTCTTCATAGAAACATTCAGCTTCAGATTCTTCAGCATTACAGGTTGGGGCACAGACTTGAATTACTGTAATATTGAATGGTTTGCCTTGTAAACAAACAGAGATCATTCTGTCATTTTTGAGCCTGCATCCAAGTACTGCATTTCGGATTCTTTGTTGACTGTGATGGCTACTCCATTTCTTCTAAGGGATTCTTGCCCATAATAGTAGATATAATGGTCATCTGAGTTAAATTCACCCATTCCAGTCCATTTTAGTTCACTGATTCCTAAAAGGTCACACTTGCCATCTCCTGTTTGACCAGTTCCTAGTTGCCTTGATTCATGGATCTAACATTCCAGGTCCCTATGCAATATTGCTCTTTACAGCATTGGACTTTACTTCTGTTGACCTTAGTGGCTCATTAAACTCAGACTCTAATTTATCCCTCTTTCTTTGAGGGAAAAGAAGACATAATATTCAAGCCATCCAGGGGATGAGGAGAAACACATTCAATTCTTGCATGTTAACAAAGAAAGGCAAGAAAAGCCAACCATTTAAGTTTCCATCCTAACCTCACCTGAAAATTTATCTTCTCTCCTAATTGTAAATGTGAGGCACATGGCGGGAGGCACATAATTCTAATCCAAGTTCCTCACTCTCAGTAAAGTAGCTCTCTGCTCTGTTTCTGATCTCTTCAACAGCATTTCTGCCTGATGAAACCTCTCACCTAGTTTAATCTTTAGTCACTTCCTTCTTGTGTTTCCTTTAGACTTACCAACTCCAACTCTTGAGAGCTGACAGTAAGGGGAAATGGGGCAGTGGGATGGCCCATGACCATCACATAGGACAAGACAATAACCAGAGTATCTATCGCCAGCAAAGCCCCTTAATAGTTCCTGAGAAATAAAAATAGAAACTGAATAATAAAATACAGTCTAACCTTTTTTTCCCTCTGCTTCATCTAGTTTCACTTGCTCCTAGGGAACTGCAATGTGGAGGCGTTGCACTGGACACTTCAGGCCAGGGTTCCAAGTGGAAACGTCTGCACCCAACTCGGACAGCTCAGTTCAAGATGGTGGCGGGCCTGGGCAGAGGCACTAGCCCAGGACTTGGCAGGATCTGAGCAGCACTCCCATGGAGCCCTGCGAGAACTCCGCCCCTCTGCCCCGCCCCTCCGCCCTGCCCCAAACCCTATAAAGCAGTCCCTCCCACGGCCTCTCAAAAAACCTGTGCTCAAGAGCAGCAGTTCCCAACTTTTTGGCACCAGGGACTGGTTTCCTGGAAGACAAATTTTCCATGGACCAGGGGGCTGATTTGAGGATGAGTCAATCATGTTACATTTATTGTGCACTTTATTTCCGTTATTATTATATCAGCTCCACCTCAGATGAGCAGGCATTGGATCCTGGAGATTGGGGGCTCCTGCTCCAGAGCACGAACTCATCCTCTTCATTTGCTGATCAGCGTGCAAAGCTTTTCTTTGCTTCTGAATCTAATGATCTTGGTCTCGTTGTATTGGCTCCAATGACACCAGGCAGGAGGACCCTTGTTGGGGTCCAACTCAAAAGGGTGGGTAATGCATGTTACCCTCTGTGCCATGGCAGTTCTGAGGTCAATCATAAAAGGCTAAAAAGTGGGGGGTAGCCAAGTTCCTAGAAATCCCCACCCACTTCTTAACCTGTGAAATACCCAGCCCATAAAAACTAATGACCTCATGTTTCAAGGCCTCTAGCCTTGTGAAGTGGCCCACACTCTTTGTGCAGTGCGTTTCTCCAGAGCCACTCTTGCCTTTTGAAACTGATTTCATTCTGTCTAGTAGAATGTGTGTCTATCTAAACAAATCCACTTGTTAATCCATTATCACTTTGTCTCTTGCTGAATTCCTTCTGTGCTGAGACCTAAAGAATCTGAACTTCATTAAGTCCCGGGACCAGGTGTACAAGATTTCAATTAAAAGACAGTGGGTTGGAGTCGCAGCCCGTGAGTTCAAGATCCAATCTGGATTGTGTCTGGGTTCAAGTCCCATCTGAGTTGTGCAGTTTCAGAAAGAGCAAAAACACAGAAAGTAGAGACTGTGTTTGGAATCTCAAAAAAAAAAGTTTTAAATGATTAGTGCTTACATCTAAAAACTCAGTTTCTCCCATCTTCTGACTTTTGATGTTCATTCAGTAAATGATTACCTGCTGCCTAGTATGTCCAGACACTCTTCTGTATCTTTTACTTTCTCATGGTGCTTACATTTCTTGGGAGGATACAGACAAAAAAAAAAAGTATGTAAATATATATCAGATGGGTATAAATGCTAAAAATAAATAACATAATATAGTTTAAGGGAGAAGGACGAAGTAGGAGTGATGGGGAGAGGGCAAATCTCCCCGAGGCTCCTTCTCCAGCTCTCCCAAGTTGGACATTTCATGCTGCTTTCATCACAATGAACTCGTCTTATATTCTGTTTGTTCTCTCTGACAAATTTTTCTGTGATAATAGAAGGTGCACTAAGCATAACAGATCATTGATAACATAATTTAAAAGAGACCCATAGTCTGCAATTACTAAAACAGATGAAATTTTAGTACATTTCAAAACAGAGCAGAGACTTTTCACTACTGCAATGCTGATTCCTATAAATTTACAACATAAACTTTGTTATAAATTTGCTTTAAATGCTGGCTGTTTTTGTTACCAAAAGGAGTGTGGGGTCCGGCTTCCTGCCACTCATTAAACAGGCTGGTTTGGTGGAAAGGAAAGTTTGCTTCATTTCAGATGCCACAACTGGAGGGGAGGAAAGACGTCTGTCCAAAGGCCGACACCCCCACTGGCAAGCAGTGGGGCAAGAACTTTTATAGACAGAAAAAGGGGGGGTACGTGCAGAAATAGGACAGTCAGTTGTAACAGTCATCTTCTAATTGGTCATCTTGATTGTTTTAGGTACAGTTAATCTTCAGTTCCAGGGTTGATTTGTTACCATTTCTTTACGGTCAGTTCTCAGAATTGTGGCAGCTCATTTCCTGGGTACAGTCTGGTCATCAGGTAGGTAACTTCTCTACCTGGGGTTTCAGTCACAGGATGTGACTCAGAATATTATCTATAGCCCTTGAGAAAGAACTAAAGGTCCTTGCTATGCTTAATGAGTACATTATTGTTATTTGGTCTCTGACTTTTTTCCTTTGCTTTTGCATATTTTCACTTCACTACTCTGATTAAACTTATTCTTTAACTAAAGCTTCCACAGACTAAAGGCAGGCAGAGGACATGGGGTCAGGGTTTGGGGAGCTCGGGTAAGGACCATAAGGGCCCTGCTCTGCTTCATTTTCTTTGAAGTCAGCTCTTCTAAAAATTGAGCTTCCTTCCTTGAAAGTAAGAGCTCTACATAGTGATTAAATTTATCTGGGTGTTTTTCTTTGAATAATGAAAAACAACAATATGTATATTACTTTTATATATTAGTATATTGTGTACTCATATTTACTTATATGAATAGATAGTATTTCACATTTTAAAAACTACTTTCTAACTATTCATTTATTTAATCCTCACAAAAATCCTATAAAGAATTATCATCCCAATTTTACAAAAGAAATTAGTGAAGCTCACTGATGGTGGGGCCTTAAGTCCTGCACCTGGCAAGCGTCAACGCTACTAACAGACAAACAGAAACAATCATGGTTTTGCTGAAAAGGGCCTCCATCTCAACAGTGCTCTCTTTCCCAATTTAGAAATGAGAAATTGAGACAAGGTGTGGTTTAGGTCCCTTTTAGCTCTAAGTTTGTGGATTTGATTTGGTGTTTTTTGTAATTACAACTTCAGCTCTAGATCTACATGGTACATCTTGCATTACTGAAGGGACTGCAAGGAGATCCAACCAGTCAATCCTAAAGGAAATCAGTCCTGAAAATTCACTGGAAAGACTGATGCTGAAGCTGAAACTCCAATACTTTGGCCACCTGATGTGAAGAACCAACTCATTGGAAAACACCCTGATGCTGTGGGAAAGTTTGAAGGCGGGAGGAGAAGGGGATGACAGAGGATGAGATGGTTGGATGGCATCACTGACATGATGGACATGAGTTTGAGTAGGCTCTGGGAGTTGGTGATGGACAGGGAAGACTGGCGTGCTGCCGTCCACGGGGTCACAAAGAGTCAGACACGACTGACCGACTGAACTGAACTGAACTGAAGGTCATGTACACACTGCTACATTCAAAATGAATAAGCAACAAGCATCTATTGTATAGCACGTGAAACTCTTGCTCAGTGTTATATGCCAGCCTGGACGGAAGAGGGCTTTAGGGGAGAATTGGTGCATGAATACGTATGGCTGAGTCCCTCTGCTGTTCACCTGAAACTACCCCAGCATTGCTTATCAGCTGTGTGTGTATGCTGTCACTTCAGTCGTGTCTGATTCTTTGCGACCCTATGGACTGTAACCCCCCAGAGCCCCTCTGACCATAGGGATTCTCAGGCAAGAACCCTGGAGTTGGTCGCTGTGTCCTCTTCCAAGGGATCTTCCTGACCCAGGGATCAAACCCAGGTCTCTTACTTCTCCTGCAATGGCAAGTAGGTTCTTTACCACTAGCATGACCTGGAAAGCCCATTAATCAACTGTACGTCAACACAAAATAAAAAGTTTAAAGTTTGGAAAAAAATCTTTTTTAAAAAAGACCCTCTGAAGGCATAATTATCTATTGAAAGAAAAGGTCGACTTCTATGACATTAAGAGGCTGGATGAGAATATATCTAAGATATTTCCCAGTTCTATTAGTCTTCAAAATGCTTTGTAGAACTCTAATTTCTATAGAATTCTGTATTTTTTATTGTATGAAACAGTTTTTCTCTTTCTATTGTAAATATGGTTACCAATATTTATGCATTTTTTTCCTGTAAATTCACAAGAAAATCTCTTTGCATTCCCTGAGCAAACATGCACAAAGAAATTCAGAGGCTCAGAAGCAGCCAATCTGAGTCTGCCAATCAGTACTGAACTGGAGATCTGCCTTTACTGGACTGATTGATTTAAACATAGCTGATTCAAGAATATTTAAGGGTTCCTTTCCCAACCTCAAGTGATATTTCATTCATCACACTAAAAATTTATTCTCTATCCAAGGACTCAAAAGAAACCACATTTGAGTGGTTATGCTCTATGAAAAAGGTTATATCTACATTGCATGTATTCAGAACAACTTGGGAAAATTTCCAGGTCCTTCTGCACTAAAAGATGTGATTAGTGGTGCATTATAAAACCACAGTCGTTGCTCAAGATCCATACCCTTCTCTTCATTTAAATGATGTAGCTACCCACTTCCAAATATAAAAATATAATTTATAGTATACAGCTAAAAGAGCAAGCCAAAAAAGCAGAGAAGAAACTCTACAATTCAGCAAAATTTGTATCCCATTCATTAGCATCTGTGTTTGTGAGGCCCGAAATAGAGGAGGAGAATGCCAAGTTTCCCTCCCTCCCTCCACTGTGTGCGGTAAATCTTGTCTGCTCTCGGGCTTTCAGCTTCTCATCTGTAAAATGAGGGGCTGGGCTAACTTGGTGGCTCCTGAACCCCAGACGGTAGAAGCAGGAGAAAGGAATACTGACACCCACGTGTACACACACACGTTCTATCAACTTAGCACAGGATCAGCACAGGGGAAGGGAGTAAGCAGAAAGCTGTATTTTTAACCAGCTGTGAAAGAAGCATTGATGATCTGTAAAGACTTCCTGCCCCCTGCAGTCCTAGCCCAATATCCCAGCTGCCCATTGCCTTCTAGTTTCTTCCCAGCTTTCAGAAAAACATTATTTCCTCCACTGATACCTGTCAACAACCCCTCCACCTCAGACTGTGCTTGTGCTAAGTCGCTTCAATTGTGTCAGACTCTTTGCAACTCTGTGGACTGTAGCCCATCAGGCTCCTCTGTCCATGGGACTTCCTAGGGAAGAATACAGGAGTGGGTTGCCATTTCCTTCTCCAAGGGATCTTCCAGACCCAGGAATCAAACCAGCCTCTCCTGCAACTCCTGCATTGGCAGGCAGGTTCTTTACCACTAAAACCTGGGAAGCCACACCTCAGATTGCCAACCCTGAGTATGCAAGTAGGCACTCCAAATATGCTGGTGTACTTTTCACTTTATAGATGGCTCTTCCTTCCGGTAATTGCTCTATAATTATCTCCTCTCCCCTAATCCTAGGAGCAATCCCATTCCACTTAAGTTAGAATTTCTTGACTGTAATGAAGAAAACATTTGACTCAACTAGCATAAAGGTTAGAAGTCAGGCTTGGGACTCAGAAAACAACCCTGGCACTTAGCGTCTTACATTAAGCAAATCACGTGACCTCCCTAAGCCTACATTTTTTCATCTGTTAAAATAAGGATAATTTGACCTTTTCACCAGGTTCTGTTGAGTACATAGTTTCTGCCCAGTGCATACAGCCATTATTTTTGTTATTATCACTTTAAAGAGAGAAAAATCCTTTCAGAAGAACATAATTTGAAGGGGGAAAACAGCTTTAAATTGGATGAACTCATGGTGTAATATATATATATTTTACACTGGACTGGGCTTTGGAAGACCTGAGAGGACCTGGTCCCATTTCCTCATTGTGTAAACTTAGGTAAGTCCCTTAACCTCCCAGATAGTAAAATAAACCATCATATAGCTTTATGCTGTTTTTCCGGTTAACAATATATTTATTTTCAGGGCCAAATTCATAATGCATTTCTTGCTATATGAAAATGGAGCTGATCTCTTTAAACATTTTTTTTTCCCTTTGTCAGAGGACACAGTATTAAATTTTATCAGTAGAGGGCGCTGGCGAGACGTTGCAGAAGGAACGTCGTAAAATGCACTCTCGTCCTCGTCCCGGTTACGCTGTGCTTTCTCAGCAGGCTTTTGCTGCCCTCAACTCCGGTAGGGAGTGAGTGTGGCTTTCCCAGAGGCTGGCTTCAGCAGTGATCGGTGAACAGAAGCTTCCCCCAGAATTCCCATGCTGAGGCAGTTTTTCTACTTTAGATAAAGACAGCTTTGTAAATAACTTTCCCCAGCCCCTAGAAAGTGGGTTTCCTCCAAGTTTACATTTGTTCATATTCAATTACATCAGGAGTGGCTCCAGGGAATTTCAAAATGTTATTATATACAGTGAATGGGCAGAAACCATGCAGACTGTGAATAGACACAAAATGTTATTTCCTTCATTGACTTCTTATTACATTTCAGCTAAACACTTTGATAAAACGCAAAACAATATAAAGGTGTGTCAGTCAAGGAAAGCAGATTGGATACCCAAAAATTCATGGTAACCAACCGTGATACATGCTCAACAATGTCAAAACACGCTTCTACATTTGTCTGGTCAGTTCAGTCTTCTTCCTTTAGTTTGACCTGCTAATCTAACCTCAAATCTTAACGTGCGCTTCTTAAAATTTAGCAGTGTGTATAGTTGCCATTCTGTTCTCCAGAGGATCTTCCCCACCTGGGATCGAACCTGGGTCTCCTGCATTGCAGGCAGATTCTTTTTTTTTTTTTTATTAGATCCGCACCCCTCTGCTTGGGCCCCATGAAAGGCCAGGGGAGCCGCACGAGCCCAGGACTCCGCTCGTCGAATCCTGTTGGGAGCGAACCCTGTAGGCAAAATCTGCAGGCAGATTCTTTACTGAGCAGACATTATCACCATTTAAGAGAAAGCACAAGAATTATGTATATTTATATATAAATATATGTATATATACACATACGCGTGCACAAGTGCTCCTGTCACTTCCCACCAAATAATCACATTTGCCGTATATACTGAACTAAGCTAATAGTGTCTCTCCGTGGTTGAAGTAGACGTGCAGCCGCTTGCCTGAGGTCAGTACCTCTGTCTATGCTTTCAATCTCATCACTATCACTCTTCTCTGGAAAATGGCATGACTGAATTATCCCCCTGAATCTTTTTCTTTTTTATATATTGCAACATCTCTCTGATTTTTCTATTAGTGTTTAAATATCCTCAAGTCTCTCTGAAATTCCCTGGTTAGGATTCTGTGCTTTCACTGCTGAGGGTGCAGATTTGAACACTGATCAGGGAATTAAGATCCTATGAGCCAGGTGACACAGCCAAAAAATAAAAATAGAAATTCTCTTCATTCTACATCCTGTACCAGTTAACAGTGTATCTTTTGTCTCATCTTTAAGGTCAAACTTCTATAATGAAATGTTTCAACTCACCTCCAACTCACTCCTCTAACTACAGCAGTCTAGATTTTTGCCTCTATCATTCTGCTAAAACAGGTCTCCTAAAATGCACTCAGGACCTCCTATTGCTAAATCCTATGGGTATTTACAGGCCTATCTTCTTTAACTTCTCGGCATTGTTTGATTCTTCCGTGCACTCCTTGAGATACTTTCTTCCTCAGGATCCCAGGACTCCATATTATCTTGATTTGGTTGTAGCTACAGCTGTTACCTTTGAACTCTTTTTGTCTCTTTTCCTTAGCTGTATAATGTTTAAGCTCTCGGAAGTTCTATTAGAGACACTATTATATTGTCATTTTTCATGCTCTCTCTTGGAAGCATCATCTATGTCCATATGTCTATTCCTCCCTAACCATAGATGACTCCCATATCTTATCTCCAGCTCAGATTGGTTCCTTGTATTTCAAGTATGAATTTTCAATAGTCAACTTGGCAAACTGTCTCAAAATCTCTTCAAACACAATACATCCAAATCACAATCATGAGTCGCCTACCTTCTCCAAAAGCCTTATCCTTCTTTCAATGATACATGTCTCATCCATTCAATTGAGTAAGACGGAAATCTGGGATTATCCTTGATTCTTTCCTCTCCCGTCCATCACCTAGTTGAGTCAATTTTTGCCTTAAGAATTTCTTAAATATATCTAGTTTTGCTATCTCCATAGACACATTCCAGTCCAAGGCAACAGAATAATATATTCATTATGCTATAGCCAGAGAGATCCAATGATGTCTTGTCTGGATAAACACTTGACTAGCTTTCTTTTTCTCTTAAGATGTAGATCAAAATCCTTGAGCAGTTTACATGATTCTGTCCGAGCCCCTACTCATACCATCCCTCCTCTGGCCTTGTTCTCTCTGTTTTGGCCACACTAACCATCTTTAGTCAATTAGTGTGTCACACTCCTTCACACCCTGTGTATCTGCATGAGATACTCCAATTTCTTTGTTTTACTCAGATAACTCCCAACTTGTCTTTAGCTCCCACTACACTCATCTCCGCTAGAAAGCCTGCCTGATAGTTCTGTCCAGATCAAATCTTCCAATCATATGTTCTCCTGGTAACATTGACCTTTCCTTCATTAAATGTGTCACCTTCATAATGTTATATTTTTTATATTGAAATTGAAAGTCACTCACTTGTTTCCAACTCTTTGCAACCCCATGGACTATACAGTCCGTGAAATTCTCTAGGCCAGATTACAGGAGTAGGTAGCCTTTCCCTTCTCCAGGAGATCTTCCCAACCCAGGGACCGAAAATGGGTCTTCCGCATTGCAGGTGATTCTTTACCAGCTGAGCCACAAGGGAAGCCCAAGAATATTGGAGTGGGTAGCCTATCCCTCCTCCAGCAGATCTTCCAGCCCAGGAATCGAACCAGGTCTCCTACATTGCCAGGTGGATTCTTTACCAACCAAGCTATCAGGGAAGCCCCTGATATAAATGATTTTTTATATTATCATTTCATTAATCTTTATCTTCCCTACAGGACTATGTACTTGCAAGGACAAGGAACATACAAATTTATTCTGTCCCCAGAACCTACCATAAGGTCTAAGTTCAGTCACTCAGTCATGTCCAATTCTTTGTGACCCCATGGACCACAGCACCCCAGGCCTCCCTGTCCATCACCAACTCCTGAAACTTGCTCAAACTCATGTCCATTGAGTCAGTGATGCCATCCAACCATCTCATCCTCTGTCATCCCCTTCTCCTCCTCCTTCAATCTTTCCCAGCATCAGGATCTTTTCCAGTGAGTCAGTTCTTCGCATCAGGTAGCCAAAATATGGGAGCTTCAGCTTCAGAATCAGTCCTTCCAATCAATATTCAGGACTGATTTCCTTTAGGATCGACTGGTTTGATCTCCTTGCAAGCCAAAGGGTTCTCAAGAGTCTTCCCCAACACCACAGTTCAAAAGCATCAATTCAAAAGCACCATAAGGTAAGGTTATCATTAACTATTTGTTAAGTACATAAATAAATGAAAGAAATATCACTAGTTTCTGAAACACAAAATCAGTACAGAGAACAGACTTACTGCATTTGAGGGAAACGTTTAACCACATATGAAGAGGAGGCATTTTGTGAATTTTCCTTTTGCTGCCCTTACTGGTCAAAATGTGTTCCTCATGAACTTGGAAAGCCTTAGAGGTGATCCAGAGGTCAACTAGGAGGTAAATTAGAAGTCAACTGGCAGGGAACCAAACACTTCTTAAGTTCTGTGTTTCATTTGAACTAGATTAACTTTGACTTTCCCTGTGTTTTACACTAGACTTCCATGTGTTTTATAAGTGCCTAGTCTTCATCTTCCCTCTCAAAATGTTTCAAAATTACTGAACTGGGTAAATTTCAG
>NW_011494960.1:2554282-2564072 GCF_000754665.1 Bison bison bison | reverse complement strand
GGAAAATTCAGTGGAAAGAGGAGCCTGGTGGGCTACAATCTGTGCAGTCACAGAGAGTCGGACATGACTCAAGCAACTTAGCTTAGCTCTGACAACAAATAGAAATTGTTATTTTCCTTCTCCTTCTTTCTTCTCCCTGGTAGTTCTCTTTCCCTCTTGATGCTTTCATTCTTACATTATTGCCACATTATTAAGAAAAAGACTTTTAGAGACTGAATGTGAATATTTCAACTGATGACTTTGTAAAGGAGAGCCATTCCGGTAACTAAGTTTCCCAGGCAATTTTCATTCTGTCATTTGCCAGATGAAAATGCCAGATGCTTTTTAATGCCAGAACACTCCCAAAATAACTGGCTATCACTCATTTTTATTTCTGAAGTTAATATGAAAATATTCAAACATTAGCTCAATCTGTATTGACACAATTCATCTGTACCAAGAAATTCCTAATAAGCAGGAAACAAATTGGAGGTAAAATATATTGTTATTCCTTCTTTTCAAACACCAGAGGGCACTAAATACTGAAAAAGAAGCCAGAAATTTTTACAAAGCATACATAAATAGATTTTCTCACTAGAGGGAGCAAGAAAAAGTTAAATTAAAATAATATAGTATATGTACTCTTAAAAAATTCTTTCTCTATAGAACACATATGCTACTTTAAGAGAACAAGTATTTACATTAACCTAGAGAATCATATTATTATCAGAAGAATTATAATAAAAGTCAACCAGAAAAGATGGTCTCTTTCTCAGGAATCTTAAAATGAAGGGAAATGTATATCTACATCATATATTTCATTGCTATCCTCTCTGTGTCTTTCTCCTTCCCTTCCTCTTTCCCTCCCTCTAAACTTGTGCCTCTATTTCTATTTACATCTCCATTTACAGGTCCAGCTTTATACCTTTAGTATAATATATTGATGTGTATCTCTAACTCTCTCACTTTGTCTGCTGTTTATATATATATAAAATATGTATATAACAGAACCAAAACTGAAGTATTAATGCTAGTAAGTGCATAGTAAAACAGACGCTGTCATACACCACTGGCAAGGGTATTATAATGGTCAAACAAAACAGACAAATACCAAAAAACAAATTCCGTAAAACAATATGAAGATGCATGTGTTTAGACAGAGAGATTTTTTTAAGCTGAAAATTCATTTTAATTATACTTTAAGAAAATGAGAGATATGTAAAATATGAATATACAGACATTTGCTAGAGAAACACAATAGTAGCAAAGTAGAAACAAGCCTTATACCTTATAGTAAAGAAAATGGTATAATAAACTGCTATTTCAGCCATAGACTGAATATTACGCTGTCATTAAAATTTATTCAGAAATTATTAAGTGACATGTGACATTATGACATAATGTTAAATTTTTTAAATAGGAAATAAAACTATATAAAAATATGTTCTCAATATAATTTTAAAATGTTCTTTTATTAATGGTTGTTAGATTTCTATAGTAGGGTTACAGATAGATGGTAATTTCTTTTTAAATTTTTCATCTTTTCTAAATTTTCTTGAGTGGGCACAAACCAATCTTCTTCTTTTTTTTTCTTTAAAAAAATTAATTTATTTTTTATTGAAGGATAATTGCTTTTGTTGTTTTCTGTCCAACCTCAACATGAATCAGCCATAGATGTACATATTTCCCCTCCCTCCTGAACCTCCCTCCCATCTCCCTCCCCATCCCACCCCTCTAGGTTGATACAGAGCCCCTGTTTGAGTTTCCTGTGGTCTCAGGCAATCTTCTTGACGAACTTCTCTGGTTCTTTTAGTCTGGCCTCGGGTGGTCTTCTCTGGTATGAAGAATGCTGACATCTTCCATTTGTTGAGTTTTAGTTACACAAAGAGCTTAAAGACATTGTTCTGTGTTTCCCTTGAGAAGGAGTCAGGACCCTGCTCCACGGCTGCACTACTGTTTCTTCGCTGCTTCTCCCTTGACTCTGCACGCCTTTCATTCCTGGATTAGCAACTGTTCAAATCTGCCCTTAGAGAAAAGAAATTCAAAACTGCCCTTAGAGAAAAGGAATAGTTGTACATTTTATCTTAGAAAAAAAAATCAAAGTTTCTAAAAGGATACAAGAAAAGCAAAAACAGCTCTTATTAGGATACATTTAAGAAATGAAAGTATTCAGTTTAGATGATATTTTGCTCTTTACCTGTCTTTCAATTCATCCATGCAGCCAATCATCCATCAAGACATACACATCATTGGTGTATCAGAGTACTTATTTTCTTAAGTACTTAACCAGCATTGAATAATATAATGTGTTTATGTTTTATGTGACAGCTGCTCCGTCGTGTCCGACTCTTTGCAACCTCGTGGACTGTAGCCTGCCAGGCTCCTTTATCAGTGGAATTCTCCAGGCAAGAATTCTGGAGGGGGTAGCCACTTCCTTCTTCAGGGGATCTTCCAAACCCAGGGATCGAACCCAGGTCTCCCACATTGCAGGCAGATCCTTTACCGTCTGAACCACCAGGGAAGCCCTTAGTCTCCTTTAATCTAGAACAGTTTATTAGGCTTTCTTTGTCTCTGGCAACACTGATTTCTTGAAAGACCATAAGTTAATTACTTAAGTATAATGTCTCGCAACAATTTGTATTTTTTTTTTTTCTTCTTATAATTCAATTCAAGGTACAATTTTGTCTGGGATACTAATGAAGTAATGTTTTCTCCTCAGTGAATCACATCAGATGCTCCATTTTTGGTGACTAGTAAGTAATTTCTGGTAAAATACTTTGAGATATGTACATATCCTATTTCCCTTTAAAATTTATGTTATGGTTCTATCATTCTTTGATGGATGGTTCATGTCTAAATCAATTATTGCTATCATAATCACAAAACGGTGACTTTCTAATACCATCATCCCTTCTACTTTTAGTAGTTGGCATTCTTCTACTATTAAAAGATTTCCTTTCTCTCTCATTTACTTATCAATGGGTTACAATTCATTACTATAATTTTTTTATTTTGAAATTTCAATTGTGCCAGCTTTGGCCGCTGAAAGCCCCTTCAGGCTTGCCCTTTGTCCTTTGGACACAATCCCACCTTTTTTTTTTTTGAGCACTGTCTTAAAGTCAGTTCAGTCGCTCAGTTGTGTCCGACTCTTTGCAACCCTATGAATCGCAGCACGCCAGGCCTCCCTGTCCATCACCAACTCCCAGAGTTCACTCAGACTCACATCCATCGAGTCAGTGATGCCATCCAGCCATCTCATCCTCTGTCATCCCCTTCTTCTCTCGTCCCCAATCCCTCCCAGCATCAGAGTCTTTTCCAATGAGTCAACTCTTCGCATGAGGTGGCCAAAGTACTGGAGTTTCAGCTTTAGGGCACCATAAGATGGTCCAAGTTCATTTGTACTTTTTCTGTTTCAACCCTGGAAAATTCTAATCTGATACTATGAAGTTCTTTGTAGCCTTTCTCTATTCCATACTGGTATCTCCCTTCTTCAAGATCTACAACTCTGGTCATCAGTGTCTTTACTCATTAGCTTAACACTGCAATACACAAAAAAGTAGTTTCTAAATTGCGACCCTCTTGCTACTATGAAATGTAAACTTACCAAGTAGAGCTCAAAATTAGTTTATAGTTCTTTTTGTCTTTAGAATAAGGGTATGGTTCAAAAGTTACTAAAATATTATTTAAAGTTATTTGATTAGTTCTTTTTGTCCCTCTAAGTTGTACTATTTGAAAAAATATGTTTACAAAGCTAATTATACTTGGTTGGTTTTAGAAAAGGCAGAGGAACCAGAGATCAAATTGCCAACATCCGCTGGATCATAGAAAAAGCAAGAGAGTTCCAGAAAAACATCTATTTCTGCTTTATTGACTATGCCAAAGCCTTTGACTGTGTGGATCACAATAAACTGTGGAAAATTCTGAAAGAGATGGGAATACCAGACCACCTGATCTGCCTCTTGAGAAATTGTATGCAGGTCAGGAAGCAACACTTAGAACTGGACATGGAACAACAGACTGGTTCCAAATAGGAAAAGGAGTTCGTCAAGGCCGCATATTGTCACCCTGTTTATTTAACTTCTATGCAGAGTACATCATGAGAAACGCTGGGCTGGAAGAAACACAAGCTGGAATCAAGATTGCTGGGAGAAATATCAATAACCTCAGATATGCAGATGACACCACCCTTATGGCGGAAAGTGAAGAGGAACTCAAAAGCCTCTTGATGAAAGTGAAAGTGGAGAGTGAAAAAGTTGGCTTAAAGCTCAACATTCAGAAAATGAAGAACATGGCATCCGGTCCCACCACTTCATGGGAAATAGATGGGGAAACAGTGGAAACAGTGTCAGACTTTATTTTTCTGGGCTCCGAAATCACTACAGATGGTGACTGCAGCCATGAAATTAAAAGACGCTTACTCCTTGGAAGGAAAGTTATGACCAACCTAGACAGCATATTCAAAAGCAGAGACATTACTTTGCCAACAAAGGTTCGTCTAGTCAAGGCTATGGTTTTTCCTATGGTCATGTATGGATGTGAGAGTTGGACTGTGAAGAAGGCTGAGCACCGAAGAATTGATGCTTTTGAACTGTGGTGTTGAAGACTCTTGAGATTCCCTTGGACTGCAAGGAGATCCAACCAGTCCATTCTGAAGGAGATCAGCCCTGGGATTTCTTTGGAAGGAATGATGTTAAAGCTGAAACTCCAGTACTTTGGCCAACTCATGTGAAGAGTTGACTCATTGGAAAAGACTCTGATGCTGGGAGGGATTGGGGGCAGGAGGAAAAGGGGATGACAGATGATGAGATGGCTGGATGGCATCACTGACTCAATGGACGTGAGTCTGAGTGAACTCTGGGAGTTGGTGATGGACAGGGAGGCCTGGCATGTTGTGATTCATGGGGTCACAAAGAGTCGGACATGACTGAGCGACTGAACTGAACTGAACTGAACTGAAGGAGCCAATAACATTTGCTAGCAACTAAGATCATAAAGCCATCCAGCCTAGCCAGGATGCCTCTGCCTATTATGGGCTGAATATTTGTGTTCCCCAAAGTTCCTATGCTGAAACACAAGCCCCCAGTGTGGCTATATTTTGAGGCAGGACCTTGGGGATATAATTAGATTTAGACTAGGTCAGCAGGATGGAAACTTCATGATGGGATTAGTGCCCCTATAAGAAGAGGAGGAGAGATCTCTCTCTGTCCTCCCACATTCTTTGAAGAAAGGCCGTATGGGAACAAAGTGAGAAGGTGGTTGTCTACAAGCCACGAAGAAAGCCCTCACCGAGAACTGAACTGGCCAGCGCCCTGATCTGGGACTCCCTGTCTCCAGAATTGTGAGAAATAGATAGATGTTCAAGATACCCAGTCTGTGGTGTTTGTAACAGTAGCACAAGTTGACTAAAACAGGGTCTTTTCTCACTTCTACTAGTTTTCTTCTCCTCAGCTTTGCCCCCGGAAACCAGAAACATCAGTTGGCAAGTGAATTACGGGAAGGGCAGAGGGATGAAGAGGTCAATCATACAAGCTCTTTCCTAAGGGCAGGCAACTGCCATCTACAGACTTTAGCATGGAGGGAGGTAAGAAGTCTTATCTTTTAAAAAAATGTTTATTTATATTTTGGGCTGCACCGGGTCTTCGTTGCTGTCTGCAGGCTTTCTCTAGCTGCAATCCACTGGCTTCTCCCTGCAATGGCTTCTCTTGTTGACGAGCATGGGCTGTAGAGCGCACAGGCTTCTGTGGTTGCAGCGTACAGGCTTAGCTGCCCTGCAGTACATGGAATCTTCCCCAGCCAGGGACTGAAGCCATGTCCCCTGCCTTGGCATTCATCTTAACCCCTGGACAACCAGACAAGTCCAAGAAGTCTTGTCTTTCAATAACAATTGAATCACTTGATGGATATCTGAAAATGCGAAATTCTAACTACTGAACTAATATTTTGTAAACATGAATGTAATAAGGTTTTAAAACCTGAAAAGTATTGACTCATTCCAAACACCATCCAGGGCTAGGCACTATTTACTTCTACCAAACAAGTATTTAAGAGACAGTGATAGATTAACATGAATTAGTGCTTCAACGGTACATGAAATCATGCTTGCTCATTATCCTGAATATACATCTGTCATGACCTGAATTGTGTTTGCTCCAGATTTTATATGTTGGAGCTCTAAGCCCCAGTACTTCAGGATGTGACTGTATTTGGAGATAAGGCCTTTAAAAAGTTAAAATGTTAAGATAAGGCTGAAAGGGTGGAATTTAATCCAATATGACTGGTATCCTTGTAAGAAGAGGGAACCTGGATACACAGAGAGACACCAGGGGCATGTGTGCGCTGAGCGACAGCCATGTGAGAACACAGAGAAAAGATGGCCATCTGCAAGGCAGACAGAAGGGCCTCAAGAGAAACTGAACCAAACCGAACCTACTAGCACCTTATCTTAGACTTCTAACCTCTAGAACTGTAAGAAAGTAAATTTCTGTTAAGCTACCCCATGAAATAAATATGTATGTGAATATATATATTTGAATATATTTGTGTATATATTTGACATGTCACAGTTATTTCCCCAACACCTTCTGGTTCTGTTTCTAACCCTAAACACATTCCTCAAACCAATTCATCCTCCTTTTCCTCTGTTATTGTCCTTGGCTTTCTTCCTAAGCTGCAGTTGGAATCCATTCTCCTGTACTAAGCCTTCTTTTAGCCTCTATAGGGACAAAATGAGCAGATATAAATGGAGGCTGGCATTTTTCCTGAAGCCTCTTTTACAGGGCTCCTGCAATCACCAGATGCTAGTTTTGTTTTTTCCATCCTCAACCCAAATCCTGTGGTTGAACCAAGCCAAAGTCTGCCAGCTATACCTTATAAATGTCTCATCAACTAATACCCCACCAAGACTAGGAGACATGAACTTCCCCTAGGCACTGGAAATATGTTAGCAAGTCACATATAAGCTGAACTACCAGTTCAAAATCTTTGATGGCTCGTTAGCACAATAGGATCAACCTCAGGAGAGGAGGTGTGATATCTGACAGCTGCAAATATGCTCTACACCAATCATCCTCTTTTTTCCCTTCTACTTTTCTCCTTACGAGATCTGTGTATTGCCTGGAGTAGAGGTGTGTGTGGCTAGATGACAGTCCTCTCTCACAGAAAAGTTCTCTGTGGCTGGAAGAATAGTATTTTTTTCTTTTTCTTTTTTTCAAGAATGAGGTGTCAAGTCAATAAAAACGATGGAAAGAATAGAGGCACCGGGACCATGCTTGCTGCCCATCACACCTCTTGGGTCATATGAGAGCTCCTGGGCAAGAGAGGAGTTAGGATCAGAGTATGAAGGAGGCCCTACTATGAGGGACCTAGTGAGAGTTGAGGAATTGGCACTGCCCCTATGGGACTCCGTTGCTAGAAAATTGAGCAGAGGATCATTCCCCTCCCTTCCTTAAAATACCCAGTGTTGGCAACTACCTTGGAGAAGGAATACCATTCTGGTATTCTTGCCTGGGAAATCCCATGGACATAGGGGCCTGGTGGGCTATGGTCCATGGGGTTCCAAAGAGTTAGACATGACTTAGCAATTAAATTGGAGAAGGAAATGGCAACCCACTCCAGTATTCTTGCCTGCAGAATCCCATGGACAGAGGAGCCTGGTGGGCTGCTGTCTATAGGGTTGCACAGTCAGACAGGACTGAAGTGACTTAGCAGCAGCAGCAGAGGACTGCCTTGGTGGTCCATTGGTAAGGCTCTGAGCTTCCAATGGAGGGGGTCTGGGTTCAATCCCTGGGCAGGGAACTAGATCCCACAGACAGCAACTAAAAAAGATCCCCACATGCCAGAGTGGAAAGATCCTGCTTGCCACATCTAAAAGCTAGCACAACCAAATAAACAGATTTTAAACTCCTGCTTTGACCTCCAGGGACCTCCATGCCTTTATTTTAGCTACATGCATGTATAATCACAGGTGCACTGAGATTCCCTCAAGCGACTGTGAAACGTTGGGTTTGACAAGGGAGACTTGAGTGAGATACAGCAGGCGCTAAATGTTGTTTGTGGCTGAACAGAGACAGTGGATGGATTTTGAGCATGTTTGACAGGTGCTCTTTGAGGATCCCTGAAAATGAGAAGGCAAGATACCTTGTTGACAGAGGGGACATGGGAGTACACTGGAAGTACTGACCGAGGATAAAATTAACATAGAAATCTACTTCCTTTCTGCTTTATCTTTCCATGTAGCTCTTGCTTGTGCTCAGTCGTGTCTGACTCTTTGTGACCCCATGGACTATAACCCACCAGGTTCCTCTCTCTATGGAATTTTTCAGGGCAGAATACTGAAGTGAATTTCCATTTCCTTCTCTAGGAGATCTTCCCAACCCAGGTATTGAACCTGTGTCTTCTGCACTGCAGGCAGATTCTTTACCACTTCCCAGATTCTTCTGGGAAGCCCCATGTAAAATAACTTCTAAAGCCACAACAATCTCATCCCAGGATACACAATTTTGTTACATCTACAAAGAGTCTTATTTCCAAATAAGGTCTCATTCACAAGTATCAGGGGTTAGGACTTAAATATACCTATTGGTGAGGACACTATTCAACCCATGACCTGTCCTATGGAAGTGTTCCTTCAGCTGAGAATCCTTCCTTTTTCGTTAATCCCAGTTGGGCAAGGCGATTTTTGTAGTCTGTATTACCAAAATTTTAGTGTTTTTTCATTTTCTAGAAAAAATTACATTTAGTTGAACTTTGGTTTTCAAAATATGTTTGGTCTTTATCCACCTTTCATAGGTAGGACGGGCTTCCCAGGTGGCTCAGTGGGTAAAGAATCCACCTGCAATGCAGGAGACTGGGTTTCGATCCCTGGGTCAGGACGATCTCCTGGAGGAGGGCATGGCAACTCACTCCAGTATTTTTGTTTAGAGAATGCCATGGACAGAGGAGCCTGGAGGGCTGTAGTCCATAGGCTCACAAAGAGGCAGACACGACTAAAGCGACTTAGTGCACAGCACACACACAGCATAGGTAGGAAGCCTTAAAACAGCTGCCAGTTACACTGTGCTCAGCTGCTTACCAAGAAAGACAGCCTCAGACAATTCACTGCACTGATCAAGGTTGATTGAACTGTTTCCTTTATTCCTGGGCACCGTGCAGGCAGCATTTCCCACTTCCCTTTGCAGTTTGGTGTGGTCATATAGCTAGTTGTGAGCAGAAATGCTGCACATCGCTTCCAGCTGGCCCATAAACCCTCTCAAGAGGCCACCCCTTCACCTCTCTCTCCCAACTCCCTAACATACTCCAGTCTGGATATCTAGATTCAGGGCAAAGTTGAAAGCGACAGGATGATGATGGTGAATCATCTATCAGTCTGAGTTCCTGAATGATTAAGTAAAATAGAGCTCCCTAACAGTGATCAGGAACACCATTTTGGAATTTCATGGAGTAAGAAATGTACTTCCATTTCACTCAGGACTAAGTGACCAAGATTTTGAGGGTTATCTATCAGATGAGTAAACATTTTCTTAATACAAATAACAAAGGTGATGAGTAATCGATTCAATTGGGTTCTTCCTTACTGGGAAGTTTGAAGGCCAAAGACACAAAATAGAGAGGATAATCTACAAAAAGTGGAAGGGTAAAATTCACACATTTCAAAGTGACCCCTTAGAGTCTAACGAAAACACACCTACTTGCCCCTTCTACCTCCTCTCCTGCCATTCAAACTGAGCGGCTTCACTTTCACTTTTCACTTTCATGCATTGGAGAAGGAAATGGCAACCCACTCCAGTGTTGTTGCCTGGAGAATCCCACAGAC
>NW_011494960.1:2533844-2554109 GCF_000754665.1 Bison bison bison | reverse complement strand
AAGAGTCAGACATAACTTAGCGACTAAACCACCACCATAGTACGTTGTACAACACAGGCAATCGACACAGTGAGTAGAGCAGAATATAAGGGATAAAAAGTTGATATGAATTCATAAAAGAATAGGAAAAAACAGTTGAAGAACAGGTCACCCTTAGAAACTTAAAAAGAGGTTTTTCTCCAAACTCTTCTATTTCACCTTTTAAGTCCCTAGATACACCACTTTCCCCGTTTCTCCTCTTCCTTAGAAGGGTGTTGGAGGAAATAGCACTTGAACATGGGCTTAGTTAGACACAATTTCCAATCCATGCTGTGCTACTTACCAGCTTTGTGACCATGGGCAAGTCCTTAACCTCTCTGCTGTTCAGTTTCCTTGTTCACAAATAGGGCCTTAGGGGGATGACAATTTACCTAACAGGGAAGTTCCTTTCCATCCCCTCTGTCTCTCTCGTACTGAGGCACGAAATCTAGTCATGCCCTCTGAGTAGATCTCCAATGCTCTTGGGCTTCGTTTCTCTCCTTCCTGGCCCCAGTCCAACCTTCATACATCTTAAAGGAGGTAACTTGTGATACAAATAAATGAAACTTTATTGAAGCAATGACAGGCAGGCAGAGAGTTATTTTTGTCAGGGCATCCTCCATGGTCATTTACATAATACGAATTGGTAATCACTTTTGCTGTAACACATTAGCTAGGCAGTAAGGCTTTTCAGCTGTAATATATGAAGTTAGTAAACCATTAGGCAGCCAAAAAGTGCAGAGAGGAAGAGCATAATCTCTCGAGCTTACCTACCTCCATGTAAATCCTGGCTTTAGCCCTTACCTGTTGTGTAACCGTGGGCAAGTTACTGAAACCCTTTGCACCCCAGTTTCCTCGTGAGAAGAGGGACAAGAGTGCATATTGTACGAGGTATTAGATTAAATGATATATAAAGTCCTTAGACCAGAGTCAGAACTAAAATTAGTTGAACAAAATGACTGAAAGATCCCTAAATATGAAGAAAATGATACATGTTCTTTTACTATTAACCTTCTTTTGTTCAAAACAGCTAACCCTATAGTTTGAGCAGATATGTGAGCTCTGACTCAGAGATAAACACCTTAGGCTTAACTAAATGAAGGTTAGGCACACAAAGCTTTATGAAGGGTGACATATAATAGCCACTCATTCATACACTGAGAAGAAAAAAACAGGTGAACCAAGCCCAGACACAGAAAACTTTTCCTTCTATTTCTCTCTCAGACACACACACACACATCAATATTGTATGAAAGACTGTTGATTTTTAAATGAGCTGAGTTTAAAGCCATTATAAAAACTAATTAGGAACTAACTTAAAATTATAATATAGTGTTTATGATCATGAACCCCTCTTTATCTGTTTCGCCTGTTTTTCAGATAAGCAGATTAAGTTACAGAGATGTTACAATACTTGCACAAAATGACTGGGGAGAGGAGATACATTTATTGGTCTGTAATAGGTTTTTGTTTTAAAAAAAAAAATAGGTTAGAGTCTTAAATTCTCCACTCACCTAATCTCCACAACAACCCTCCAAAAAAAGACATAGACCCATTTCACAACTGAGGGAACTGAAATCCAACAAGAATTGGAAGTTTGTGCAAGATTATAAAACTGGTAAGTAACAGAGCTATACTTTAGACTTCAGTTTGCCTACCCAAATGCCTCGAGTTTTTCCCTTGGTTTCTCAGTTTTTCTCACTTTCCAGTAGCTGGGTGAAGCCATATGAAATTAATATAGAGTTCACAGACCAAATTTGGGATTTGCACTTAATTCAATGTATACTCAGAGATGTGCCGTGCATGCTGCTGCTGCTAAGTCACTTCAGTCGTGTCCGACTCTGTGCGACCCCATAGACGGCAGCCCACCAGGCTCCCCCGTCCCTGGGATTCTCCAGGCAATAACACTGGAGTGGGTTGCCATTTCATCACAACTGTTCACTGTCATTCTTGCTTCCTTACGTTTCCTTTACTTTCTCAAGTTCACAGCTTAACATCCTACAGGTATGGACACTGATTTGAATGGAATACCATTGGAAAGATCTTGGAGAAATATGAGATACGATCTTTGCTCTCAGATGACTATGGTCTAGTTAGAAAAGAAAAAATCCTCATGAAGGAAAGGATCAGAGAGGAAAACAATGAAGGAGAGATTCACTGGGATATCAATTCATCTGAATATTCATATGTCGAGCCCTATGCTTGCCTCTGGTGGATGCAGTAATGAGTAAGCGACACAGTTCGAGTCCTTG
This sequence comes from Bison bison bison, assembly GCF_000754665.1. Taxonomy (NCBI): domain Eukaryota; kingdom Metazoa; phylum Chordata; class Mammalia; order Artiodactyla; family Bovidae; genus Bison; species Bison bison. The sequence continues at coordinate 2,551,839 of NW_011494960.1, read as the reverse complement.
TGGAACAAGAGGTGAGATCAGTGAACAAATAATGGAATAATCACAGATAAAAAATCTGTTCAGAGTACCTCTCCGCTCTCTGCCTCTCTGTCCATCTCCAGGAACTTCTCTGACCTCAGTAGAACAGATATTGATCAGTTAACTTTTGAAGCAGCCTGTTTTTCTTTTACAGACTCCCATTTCTTTGTCTTTGAAGATGACTTTTCTGGCAATTTGGGGATAGAGTCCTCCCCTGAATGTACAGCAGGTGTGTAACCAAGCAGGGTGGGAGTGACTGCTTGCAACTACAAATAAGCATCTAGCTTGGGGGAACTAAATAAAGAATGTGATTAAGAACTTTCTTCTTAAAACATGAAATTACAAACCACAGCAGGCTCAGTTACAAACTTGCTCGTGATTTGGGGACAGTCAAATATATTCTTGACGCTTCTTATGCTTCTGGTTATAACCACGTAGCCATTGGGTGGAGTACTAGAAAGAGGATTTAATTAGGTACATAAAATGCCAGATGTAACCATTGAGGGAGGGACACACTTTAATTACATTTTCTTTGTACTTATGGTTGAAATTGTAACCAAATTAGGTACTTTGAAAATAGACAAAGTTTGCACAAACATTTTATAAAAGGCTTGACAAATGTCATTGTACAAAATTGTATGCTCTCACTAACTAGATGCTTCTGTATTTCAGTCAAGTTTGATTTTCTATTTAACCCAAGTTTTAAGGACTCCTTTAAAATTTCAATCGGGGTTGTCATTTATTTTAAGGAATATGAATTGGATGACAGCATATTTAAATCCAAGCATATCATCTTTTAATGGGAAATTACTATTTCTTGGAAGCTTTTATTTCATTGCCACAGCACAGAAGATCATCTGAATGCTACAAAATGGACCATTTTAATCAATAATGTGAGTCTGCTGGGTCTTCAGAATTCCTTCCATTACTTCAAGCCATATTTGTATTGACATCTTTATGCAGGACATACATGATTTCAAAATTCAGAAATTTTTTGTTTGCTTCATATATTATAAAAATATTAGACTAATAAAAATAAATTCCTTCATAGAAATTAAAGGCATGAATATATATATATATAATTTTTTTTTTTTACTTTTTTAAAATTTTTGACGGTGCTGTGTGGTATGTGGTATCTTAGTTCCCCAACTACTTCAAGCCAATGCCCCCAGCAGTGGAAGCACTGAGTCTTAACCACTGAACTGCCAGGGAAATCCCGGAATGAATATATATTTAACAATAAAAGGCTCCAGCTTCTCAAAACTTTACCACTTAAAATCAGCTCAACAACACCAATAATAACAAATGCAATGAAGTGAAGACGGCACCCCATGGTTTAATATTTGAACAAGTGAAAACATACGCATTACTATATTTATTGAACCTAAACAATCTTGTGAGTTAGGAGTTATTTTATCCATTTTATAAATAAAGAAACTGTGGCTCAGAGAGGTTAAGAATCTCATCAAATATCACTTGGTTAAGGACTGAGACAGCTAAGATTTGAGATCAGTTTCATCAGGCCTCAGAGCCAACACACTTAACCATGAACAATATAGCCTGATGAGAAGAAAGAAAATCAACTATCAGGCTGCCATAGTAAGCAAAAAGGGAGGCTATGAAGTGAAAGCAGTAGGAAATTACCCAGTGCGACTTCCAGCTGGGTGAAATCATTTTCAGTAACTGAAGAGTGAGACATTTCAAAAGAATAAATATCAGAATGCTGGCAATTTAGATGTACACTATGAAAATACTACACAGAATCAAAGTTGATTTTAGTTTCCACCTTGAAAAGCTATGTGGTGATTAAGAACACAAATTTTGGAATCAGACTATTCTGGGTCCAAGCTCTTGCTCTTTTAATAGCTATGCAATTGTGGACTGATAACCTTTTTAAGCCTTAGTTTACAAAATATTTTTTAAATGGGGATAAAAATAATAATTCTGTCTTAGCTTGGGTTTCCCCTAAGAGGAGAGCCCAAGGTAAGACTTCTAGACAGGAAGGTTTTTCTGGGAAATGGTCTTAAGGAAGGCTGGGAAGAGTCAAACATGAACAAACATGAAAGGAAGACAAGGCAATCCAAGGGCGAATGGAGGTAGATCCCTCTGAAGAACCCTTGAAGCGTTAAGTTAAATGCACCTCAGAATTGCCTCTCCAAGGGACAATGGAAAAGGGGTGTATTTATCCTTCATTCCCAGTTGGTCAGAGTTGCCTTATGTTGTGTTAACATTCTCCTGCTTAAAGGCTTGCACGTGTGTCAGAATAGTGTGGGGTGGAGGAAACCTACTTCATGGTGGTGGAGAAAAACCAGGGCAGAAAGGATGAGATACTCTGTATCTTTCAAACTACACATACACATAACTAATTGCTATAGTAAAAACTGGAATAAAAAGGTGAGCTGTAAAATTGTGAGAGAATATCAGTAATTGCCAGAGGCTAGTGGATTAGATAAAGGAATTGACTTCAAATGTGTGGAATAGTTTTGGCAAATGTTCCAGTTTGTGAATGTGGTGATTGTTACATAACTATTTATGTCATAAAGTTATTTAATTGCACACTTAACATTAATGATTTTAATTATTAATATAATTACTAATAAATATTATACCTCAATACAGTAAATTTTAAAAGAAAAGGTGAGCCAGGCTGTGCAATACACACAGAGATGTCTGATGATAAGTTGCTTACCTCACATCATCATGAGGAATCAGTGTAGTAATATATCCAAAGCACAGTAATTAATACTTACATGAATAACAGTGGCTATTATAATTACTAATCACCTGCTTGAGATAATCCTGATGACTTTGAAATAAGTGGTAGAATTGGGAAGTTGAATTAGTTTGGAGGAAGACTGATTTAGCCTTGCATTTATTCAAATTAGATGACTAATATTAAAACATACAAGTGACTTAAGACTTTAGAACTTTCCAATGAGCACTTAGTGTGGAGCTGGATATTTGAGTGGGAGCCTCAAAGAAGAGATAGTTGATGGAAAAAAAAAAGAGTAAACGAGAATAACAAGGGAGAATTTGCTGAAAGAAGTTCATCTTCCAATTTCAAGGAAATCTTTGAAAGTACAAAGGAAAGATGAAAACTGACATCCTTTTAATGAATACTTTGTGCCAAGGACTTAGCACTATTATTTTCCATAACCACACTGTTGGGTGGATACGATTGTTTCTATTATAGAGATGAGGAAATTAAGGATTAGAGAAGTTAACCCACTAGCTAAGGGCTACGCAGTCACTTCATGCTTGGACAGGTCTGCCTGATCCAGAATGTCTGACTGTAACGTGCCTGTTCTTTCTCGCATATCATGTTTCCAGAAGAGTAAGAGAGTCAGAATTATGTCAGAATTATGGATGGAGACTCAGAGTGGCACAGGTCCATTGTGAAGATCTGGAGAGACATGCTGGATATAATGGCTAATAGAAGGCAATGAAGGATAACCTTTAAGGAAACAGTTTCTTCCATTGGCATGATGAGGTTCTAAAGGGATATGATGGTAAAGAAAATGCAGAGCCAGTGGGTGTAGGTTTCCTGATGGAAAACTTTATCTGTGAAAGAGGAAAGGGAAATATAGTAATATAGGTATCCCCATTCAAGGTCCAAGATCCAGATTTTTATTTGATGCAGCCAGTGTAGACCATATGGGTTCATTTGATTTTTCATCTCCTGTGTATGTATATGCCAAAGACAAATTACAATCCTAAGCATCTGGCATTTAAACAAGAAGATGTGATTGCTTTACACCAAAGGATACTTGTTAATACAGGAACACAGCAGCACTAGAGCACAGATGGGTCTTTGCTCTCTTCTTGAGGTTCCCTGATGGCTCAGTTGGTAAAGAATGTGCCTGCAATGCAAGAGACTGCTGTTTGATTCCTGTATTGGGAAGATCTGCTGGAGAAGGAATAGGCTACCCACTCCAGTATTCTTGGGCTCCCCTTGTGGCTGCCACCACTGCTTGCCAAAGGTCTATTCTATTTTCAAAGAGCAGCCAAGAGATTGGTGCTCAGATAGTGAGGCAAAGTCCTGACTATTGTCTCTATCTCTGCTGATTCTAGTTGTTTCTTTATGTAAATTTTAGAGCTTTTTTTTTTTTCAAAATTAGAAAATTATTTCTTAGAATGGCATTGAGCCACAAGCCACTGCAAGTGTGTAATCCAATTATTCTCCCAGATGCAGGAAAGTGAGGGGCAATGAAGAAGACAGCTAGTGACTCAGGGAATAGGAAATGTGATGATAAACCTTTGACAAATCATTCATTCAACAAATATTTGTGAGAACCTTTCTATGCCATTCTAAGTGCCATTGATATATGAGAAAAGAAAACTGAGAAAACCTCAGCCTCCAGGGAGCTTATACAAAAATAAATATGCACAAACAATTAAATATACAAAGTCAGAAAGAATGGCTCTAAAGGAAAACTTTGGGCTAAGAGGATAGTAATGTGAGGTTATTGACTCAGGGTGGTCAGCAAAATTCTTCATTCGGATAGAAAAATGATGGAAGAGAGTGAACCATCAAATATCTGTGTAAAGATCTTTATGGAGAAGAAAACAGTGAGTACAAAGTGCTTGGGAAATGATGGGAAAAGTCTTACTCAGTTTGCGGAACAGCAACGAGACAGCATGGCTACAATACGATAGCAGAGGTGGGAACTAGGCCTGGATCATGTAAGGATAGTGCTACAAGCCTACTGGTAAGAAAGATGGTTAGATGTCCCCTTACGTGTGATAGAAAGTCACTGGCAGAGCTAAGCTTGGTGCTCTGTGATGACCTAGAGAAGCTGGATGGTGGCAGGGGGCGGTGAGTAGGAGGGAGGCTCAAGGGGGGAGAAGATCTAGGAGAATACTCACAGCTGATGCATGCTGTTAGTACAGCAGAGACTAATACAACATTGTAAAGCAATCATCCTCTGATTTAAAAAAAAAATCATTGCAGACAGCAAGAAGAAGCACATCATTTATGATCTCAGGGGCTGTTGCAAGCTGTCATGAGAGAGATGAAAACATTCTTGTTTCTCATCTTTTGCTGAGACAGTTCCCCATCTCTCTAGACTGGGAACCAACTGCATCTTTCTAGTGACAGGGCACAGTAGACATGCCACCCTGAGTCTTTACATTGGCAAATGGTAAGGTTGCATGTGAGTACTCAAAATTGTACTGGTGTTTCTGATGATCATAATAGCCCCAGAGGCCAGCCTGTAAAGTGAGTTTTTCTAGGAGAGGGAGGAGTGCCAGATGGTAGGCAGTCCTAGTAGATAGGGCTAGGGCTCACTGAAAAAGTCTAGGACCTAAATAATCAGGATTCAAAGAAACAAATATTGCAGTATTTAAATATTACAAATAAGGAGATTTGGCCCCCTCCACTGACACCAGTATTAGTGGTGAGGAATCTGTGTAGGGTCAGAAAATGCCTGCAAATCTCAGAGAAATGGTTGAAATGGCATTTTTGTTGGGTGGAGGAAACAACACCCCACAACTAGTATCCCTACCTACTGTCAAATCTATAACTACCTCTGCCAGTCAATAAAACTTTCTCATGTTTGTTACATTTTTACTGTTTCCAAAATCCTTTCATGCATACGATTTGTTTGACTTTCACAACTTTGGGAGATGGGTATAACAGGTTAAGAGCCTTAATAGTCACAGGCAAGGAAGGAGGGATGCAGAATCATCTGTTCAAGGTCATCATGCCCTTTAGCTCATTAAGGGACAGAGACATGCAGCTCTTTCGACTCCTGATTCAAAGATTCATACCTGAGAGCAGGCCATTTTATGTGGATTGTAATGATGCTGAAAATATATGGACTAAGTAAAATTTTTGTGTGCTGTGTGCCAAGTCGCCTCAGTTATACGTAATTCTTTTGTGACTCTATGGACTGCCAGGCTCCTCTGGCCATGGGATTCTCCAGACGAGAATACTGGAGTGGGTTGCCATGCCCTCCTCCAGGGGATCTTCCCAACCCAGGGATCGAACTCATGTCTCTTACGTCTCCTGCATTGGTAGTCTGGTTCTTTACCACTAGCATCACTTAAAATTTTAGGAGTTAAAAAATAAATGAATGCCAAGTAGCCCAAAAGGAGAACACTTACTGTAGGAGTTGAAGCCTTGGCACAGAAATACCAAGAAAGCAGACTGATCCAGACCACAGCCTGCAGGCACCATATCTTTGCTTTAAATACCAGCAGGGAGAAGGATTCATTGCATGACTTTCCAAGATCCTTCCTGGCTTCCAGAGTGTAGCTCATGAACTTGTCCTCTTTAGCCTTAAACCCATCTATTTAACGAGGCTGCTAGAATAAAAAAAATACATGCAGTTGTTGCTCATTTTTATACATTTAACTTTCACACAGCCCAGGTTTGCATGTATTATATACTGACACTCATAAAGAGTTTTTTCTACAGAGAATCTACACTTTTACTTACTAGTTATTGTCGTTTAGTTACTAAGTCGTGTCAGGCACTTTTACAGACCCTATGGAGCCCACCAGGCTCCTCAGTCTACGAGATTTCCCAGAATACTGGAGTAGATTCCCATTTTCTTCTCCAGGGGATCTTCCTAACCCATAGATCAAACCCATGTCTCCTGCATTGGCATGCAGATTCTTTACCACCAAGTCACCAGGGAAGCCTACTTACCAGTTGGCAAACAAATATTTTAAGCAATCATTTGACAGTTTAGGACCCAAAGTATGACAATTTTTGTATTTACAGCTATGTTTCTATTGTCATTTAAACACTTGCAGACCTCCCTTAGGATAGGACACAAAAGGCAAATTAAAAGAAAAAGGCACTACCAAATGATGCAATAACACAGAAACGAAGGGTGAATAATCTGGAAACAAAGGCTGAAATAATTTGGAGGGCTAAAAAAAATAACTTTCTGCTCTCAATACAACACTTAACTGTGTATTCAATTACATTAAAATAATATGTATTCATTATTCATAACATAATTCTGGAAATTGATGGTTGAAGATTGAGTTTAAAGAGGTGGGGTGTAGCAATGGAAGAAACTGACAGATCCTAAAATTATGAATGGATAAGCAAGATAAAGAATTTCAGTGATACAAATACAGAGAAAATGTCTCCAGATCTCAGGCATTATGGAAAACATACATACCTTTATCGAAAGAACACAAGAAAGATCCAACTTTTTTGTAAACAAAGATTAGAGAAGATGAATATCAGCAAAATCTGCATCAAAATATTCAATTTTGCACAAAATCATCATCAAATGTCTTTTTCACATGTCACTTCAAATACGGTGCAGAATCAAGAAATATTAAATATACAAGTCTATAAAATTATAGGAAAATTATTTTGTTGTTATTTTCATTTAATCTACATAAAGCAAAATCTGTACCGTGTGTTAAATCACAATATCCACAGCACCCAGCAGAGTAGCTGGTATATGGGAAGAACACAAATCACATGGTAAACATTTTATTAGACTTAAACAATGATTAGTCAAGAGGTAAATACCAACACTTGTCAGGTAACTACCAATTTATTATAATTACATGTAAGTCTACGGCTTAACTTATGAATACTGTTAGGTAGTTAGAATAGGGAAAAGGAGTCCAGAATGGCGGTGTCTAAAAGATAAGGAAGAGAAAAGCCTGCGAATATAGAACAAAGGAAGGTCTGAGGACTGGAGTGAGGACCTCAGGTAAAACAAACAACACTCCTGGCTGGCCCAATTTACATAGGACAGGTCCGGGTGGAGGGGGGGTGGAACATGTAAAAAGAGGAGCCAAAGCTAGCTCTCTCTCTCTCCCGTGCGCTGGGGCGCTCTTCTCTTCACATCTTTGGGTTGACATGCCCTCATGCCTCGAGGATGGATTTTCCTGTTATTATCTAAATAAAATAGAGCTGTAATACGGAGCTGTAACACTGATTTGTCTAAGAGGTACAACATAGTCCGTTCGAGACCTGAGAGCTATAACACGGTCTAAGACCCAAGAGCTGTGACACGCCGAGGGCTTTAATGTCCGTCACTCCAAATCTTTGTTGTGTTGAGACAGAACCGAGGAGTATATACTCCTCGGTTGCCTGACAAATACCAACATTTCAAACACCATTCCAAAACACATCAAGTAAGCAATTGCCTATAGTCTGAAAGAGAACAGACAGCAAGGCATAGGAAAAAAAGAGATGATTTCCAGTTCCACAGTTAACCATTGACTTCACCAAAACACTTCTCGCAGGCCTATTTTCTCATCTGTAAAAGATACTTTTAGGCTCAAAAATGTCAATAGAAGGGGGAAAAAATAGAGTAACATGAAAATTCAAAAAGTTCAAGTCTTCCTTGGTTATGTTCTTATTCTTAAATGTGCCCATACCTGCCCCAAACTCAGTCACTCCCTCCTTAGCACTCTCAAGACCCTCAGCTCAGACCTCTACCTCACCCTTAGTTCATCACCACTTATCTATTTTCCTCTTTTAGACAGTAATTTTTATCTCCCAATTATTGGGGAGCTGGTATTGTTAAGGTCTCAAAGACATAAATCAATTCAGAGGAGCCTGTGAAGAGTGTGACCATTCACTCTGCTTGAGGTCGAAATGCTCAAGCCACTAAGAAACTCTGAGATGGAGCAGGGCTCAGTGCAAAATGGCTTCGTCTTGAGAGCATCTGAATTCTTAACTCATTACAACGGCACTGTACAATGTGCCCCTCACAAATCCCCGAGGTGGGTCCTAATAATGGTTCTCTTGAAGAAACAAGCCAATGTCTCCTGAAGAAACTTGACCAATGCCATCTAACTTCCAAGGGGCAGAGGCTGAATTCGAATTTAGGACAAACTTGACTTTCCACCAACTGTGTGAGATGAGATTCCCTCTGAAATGCAGGAAACCTGGGGTTTGATTCCTGGATCGGGAAAGTCCCCTGGAGAAGGGCATGGCAACCTACTCCAGTAATCTTGCCTGGGAAATCCCATGGACGGAGAAGCCTATGGGGTAGCAAGAGTCGGACACGACTTAGATACTAAACCACCACCAACCGTGTTGCTGCTACCTGCGCAGGATTCCGGAAGGAGGGGCTGCTAGAATCTCGCAGAACGGGCCACGCGCCGGCCTTTTAAGGGGTGGGGGCCCCTTAAGGAAGGCAGGTTTTTTCTCACCCGACAAAAAATAACTCCTCAACCGGGAAGGGGGCTCTCTCCGAGTGCCGCCCATTCTAGGCGGAGGACCGGGCAGATAGATGGACGAGGACCTGACCGACAGGCTGAGGGCGCAGTTCGCCCGTCGGCTGGCAACAGAGAGTGGTTCGGAGAGAGGGGAGGCGGCAGCCCAGGAGAACCGGGAGCCCGGGACGGGCGCCAACACGGTGGGATGGGACCAGCAAGACCAGTTGAGAAGCGAACTGCCGGACCAAGAGGGCCGGGAGGCGGCCGCGGGCCTGGAAGGAGAATGGGACGCGGAGGAGCCCGGGCCGAGTAAGGCAGGGGGCGGGAGCGAGAGGGAGCCTGGTAGCCCGCAGCCCAGCGGGTCGAGGGGCGGAGAGCTGGCGGGGAGGAGAGAGAGGCGGGGAGAGCCGCGGGAGGGCCAGAACCGAGAGCACTGGTGGAAGCCGGGAAGCTTTCATCCCGGCACGATCCAGGAGATGTACTGGGAGCGGTCCAAGAGGCGCTACCGGGAGAGGGCGCTGAAGCTGAGCATCAAGAACCCGAACAAGTGGAAGTACCGGCAGGATAAGAAGCCTCACGGGCTGACGCCCCCGAGACCGGAGGAACCCAAGGAGATCCACGTTTACAAAGAGGACCTCTTGATCCCGTCCCAAGCACGGCGGCCCACCGTCAGATTCAGCTTCCAGACCGCATTTCAAAAGTCGTCGCAGTGGTCGACCGTCTCCCCCTCGGGCAGCGTCATCAACGAGCTGGCGAAGATGGGCGACCCAGACGTCCTGGAGATGGTGCAGCAAGGTGGGAGCCGGCTTGCGTGGCGCGGGGACCCCGGGGGGACGTTGGCGGCCCGGCCGCCCGGATCCCAGGGACGTTCGTGGATGCGCTGCACCCCGCGCGAGACAGCGCCCGCCAGGCGCATGGTCCCTGCCCGGGTGGGTGAGCGTGGGCGGGTGAACCGAGGTTCCCCGGCCTCTGAACTTGGGCAGAGGAAAGAAAGAGCCTCCTACCAAGGGGAGAGCCCAAGCTTAGCGCGCATGACAGCAGTTCCCGGTGTGGGCCCTGGAGTCCTGTTGCCTGCTTCTATTTGCCAATTACTGCTCAAGCTTTGAGATCCTTGTTAATTATGGGAGGAGCAGACCGAACCCTAAGGTCCATCAGTTTGCGATTCCTATGCACGTGGGGAGGCTGCTGTTTCACAAGGTTTCGTTGAATTTTTAGTTTCTTTGGGGAAATACTTGTTCATCCTTTGCTCCGGGGTTTCACATCTCCCCCTACCCGTGATACTTGGGCTTTCCTCCTGAGCCATGCCAGAGGCCCCAGGAACCAGCCAGAAGCTAAACAGGTGTGGGTCCAGGAAAATACCAAGCCCTCTGGGACAGGATGGGACAGAGACAGGGCCAGCCTCTGGAAACTCCCCTTGTGGCCGTCCCGAACCCGTATTCTGTGGGTCTGTTTTAGTACACATTTCTTGAAAATGCACATATTTTCGTAGGTCTGTCTCCAGGGCCTTCGATGATATTCAGTTGTCTCAATGACACTTTACTTTCATGTCTTGTTAAGTGTTAGATCTGAACATGGAAGCAGTGGGTTTTGTTTTTTTTTGTAAAGTGATAAATGATCTAAGAAGTCATACTATTTAGTCTTCAAAGACACCAAAGAAATAAAATGCCTTATTTTATTATGCATCCTCCTCCTCCCCTTAACAGCTTGAGATATAATTTAAATACAATAAGAATCACCCACTTTAAAGGTACAGTTCCAATTTTAGTATATTTACAATTTTGCCATCATCACCATAATCTGATTTTGGAACATTTTCATTACCCCAAATAGAAACCTCTTAGCTGTCACTCCCCCTTCACCCTCTCCCCACCTCAGGTACCCCCAGCTCTAGGCAGCCTTTAATCTATTTACTGTCTCTAGGTTTACCAATTCTGAACACTTCTGGTAAACAGACTCATACAATATGTGATCTTCTGTAACTGGTTTTGCATGTTATAACTTGTATCATTGCATTATTCCTTTTTATTGTCAAGTAATATTCCATTGTAGATATATTCATACTTAATCTGTTTATTGATTGGTGGACATTTGAATTGTTTCCACTTCCTTGGCTACTGTGAATGATGCTGCTATGAACATCTATTGCAAGATTCTGTATGAAAATACGTTTATATTTTTCTTGGGTATACACCTAGTATTGGAATTACTGAATAATATGGTGGCTGTATATTGAGCATTTTGAGAAATTGCTGAACTGTTTTCTGCCTCATTTTCATATTTTCACAAGTAGTATATAGTGACCCCAATTACTTCACGTCTTCACTAACATTTGTGATTGTCTGTCTTTTTTATTTATAGCAACCCTAGTGGTTGTGAAGTGCTGTCTCAATGTGATTTTGATTTACATTTTCTCAGTGACCAGAAGTGTTGAGTATCTATTTCAGTGCTTATTAACTATTCATGTATCTTCATTGGAAAAAATGTCTATTCAAATCCTTTGCCTGTTTTAAAAAAATTAGTTAGTTGCCTTTTAATTATTGTGGTGTAAGAAGTCTTTATATGTTCAGTGTATATGGCTTGCAAATATTTTCCTCCGTTTGTGGGTTCTCTTTCCATTTTATTGATAGTATCACTTGAAGCAACTCCTCCCTTTTTAAACAAAAATAATTAAATACAGAGGGAAATACAACTACCACCAGGGAAGTCCCCCACAGCATGAATTTTTAAGAGCTACTTTTATTCTTGTGTTTTAATATAAAATGGATTTCTTAGAGTAAATTCCCCAATATAGGTAAGCCTGAATCTGTGTATTATATATTTTCTAAATCACCTTTGAAGAGAAACCTGAATCTGTGTATTACACATTTTCTAAATCATCTTTGAAGAGAAAGTTAAACAGTTGATTTACATGTGATAAAATTTCTCCCTGGAGAGAGAATATTTACACTGTGCCTTTCAGACATAATAGATTTTTCTAGGATTTGTTATATTTTCTGTTTATTTTCTTTACAGTTGAACACAGGAACAATCAGTGATCTCCAATTAACTGTTTTCCCACAATATAATAATTTTTAAAGTGAAATTATAAGGGCAATGTGTAATAGAACATTAAATTATTATATAAAGATATGCTGCTGGCAAAATGTCAGTGTTGCTGAAATTGACTTATTGACTGATCGACATTGTTAGCAAGTTCTGATTTGAAATATTCATTTATTTTTTGTCTGTGGCCGTATTTATGTTTATGTTATTTTATACTCCTGGAAGAAATGTAAACTGAGAAGACCACTTGGTAAATCCAAGGGCTATTTTTGGGTTCTGGGTTCACTGAGTGTGTATTACTAACGTGCTTTCAGTGAAACTCAAAGCTGTCTTTGGGCTGGCATAAATTTTGACTCATATTTTATGATTCTCCATAGTGATCGATAGGGCTTCCCTCATAGCTCAGTCAGTAAAGAATGTGCCTGCAATGCAGGAGACCTGGGTTCGATTCCTAGGTTGGGAAGATCCCCTGGAGAAAGAGATGGCAACCCACTCCAGTATTCTTGCCTGGAAAATCCCATGGACAGAGGAGCCTGGCGGGCTACAGTACATGGGGTTGCAAGAGTCGGACATGACTTAGCGACTAGAGAGAGAGAGAGAAAGAGAGATAGTGATCTATACTGAACCTTTCGTAGTTCTGGTTTCTAGGCCACAGGAATAGTGGCCTAATCAATTCTATTGACTTGAGGGGAAGTTGCAGGAATAGCAAGAAACTGATCTAGAGTTGTTGGCTTCAAATCTTGCCTCTTCGGATACGCCTCTGTGTTGACAGAGGTTTGTAGATTATGCAGTTTCTTCAACCTTATATTCTCTGGGTGTGAAATGTATCTGGGTCTCTGACATGTGCAAACATCTGATTGTGTGTGTGAGAGAGAGAGCGCAAATAAGTCAGCGCTGTATGAGAGAGGGAGCATGGTGTGTGAGGAAATACATCTATCTTCTTTAATGTTTCTGCTTTTCTGAAAGGGATGCTGTTTACAAAGTGCACTCCACCTGCTTCTCAGGGAGTTTGCAATCTTATAGAGGGTGGTGGGCTGCAGTCCACAGGGTGGCTAAGAGTCTGACACGACAGAGATTTCACTTTCACTTTTCACTTCCATGCATTGGAGAAGGAAATGGCAACCCACTCCAGTGTTCTTGCCTGGAGAATCCCAGGGATGGGGTACCCTGGTGGTCTGCCGTCTATGGGGTCACCCAGAGTTAGACACAACTGAAGCAACGCAGCAGCAGCAGCAGCAACAGAGGGTGGTAGAACAGGGCTTACTTAGATCTCTTACTCTGATGCTGGGAGGGATTGGGTGCGGAGGAGAAGGGGATGACAGAAGATGAGATGGCTGGATGGCATCACCGACTCGATGGACATGAGTTTGAGTAAACTCCGGGAGTTGGTGATAGACAGGGAGGCCTGTCATGTTGTGATTCATGGGGTCGCAAAGAGTCAGACATGACTGAGTGACTGAACTGAACTGACTGAGAACAGGGCTGTGCTGTGCTTAGTCTCTCATTTGTGTCCGACTCCTTGCGACCCCATGGACTTTAGCCCACCAGGCTTCTCGGCCCATGGGGATTCTCCAGACAAGAATACTGGAGTGGATTGCTATGCCCTCCTCCAGGGGATCTTCCTGACCCAGGGATCAAACCCAGGTCTCCTGCACTGCAGGCGGATTCTTTATCATCTGAGCCACCAGGGAAGCCCAAGAATACTGGAGTGGGTAGCCTATCTCTTCTCCAGGGGATCTTCCCAACCCAGGAATCAAACTGGGTCTCCTGCTTTGGAGGCAGATTCTTTACCAGCTGAGCTACCAGGGAAGCCCAGAATGGGGCTACATTTCCCAGAGAACTAAGGCCAGGGTGCTCTGGGAGCAGGGAGGAGGCTGACCAGGGGCCAGATGAGGAGGTTTACTGGTGAGGCTTGAAAGGAAGATGTCGAAACTGTTGTAAAGTGGAAAAATAAGCAAAAATTAGCTAAAAAAAGAAACAGTTGTTAGATCCAGGGTGAGGAATCAGCAAATTGAAAGGCAAAAGCATGAGAGAACTATTATAGATTGGAGATAATCTGAAGGAACTATATCATCAGCTGGTAAAGAATCTGCCTGCAGTGTGGGAGACCTGGCTTCGATCCCTGGAGAAGTGAACAGCTACCCACTCCAGTATCCTGGCCTAGAGAATTCCACGGACTGTATATAGTCCATGGGATCACAGAGTTGGACACAACTGAGCGACTTTCACTTCACTTCAATTCCACATTCTGAAATAAACACTTTGCATCCAGTCCTGATAACAATTTGAAAATATTTTTTAAACTATTTGTTTTATGTTAAGTACAGCAAAAATAATTAGAGGAAGTAAAAGTTAGTGTTTCCAGTTTTTCTACTTTCTTTTCTAAAATATGGAATTATAAAATATTCTATAACTCAAGCTTAAGGTGTACATTTTTTTCTCTGTGCTTGGAACTGTGTTTAATTCTATGCATAACAGTGACTGTTTTTGTCCTCAAGAAAATAAAAGCCTCCTTACGCCAGTGTGCAAGTACAATACATTGAGAGACAAGGCATGTATTTTCTTAGACTTCTATTCTTTATCTGCTTATTCTAAGAGTTTGCTAGATTAGTTTCCTTTTTTTTTTTTTTGTGGAAAGTACAAAGAGAGGTAGTCAAGACATTGTGGAATTTTTAGCTGTACATCTAGGCAGTATTCATGAGTAAAACCCTTTGATAATGATACTGTGTGATATTTTATATATATCAGATAATTTTTACTTATATTTTAAATCTTTTAGACGAGAAAACCTGTACTCAGAAAAGTTAAATGCTATGGCTATATCTACAGCATATTAGTTTTGGACTTTGCTTACACTAGCCATTAACTGTTTAATAGATCCTGCAATAAAAAGACCTGAATACAAAATATATTGTTTTATCTTTATTCTGACACTCTACAACTTATCCAAAGACTTTGAAATAGTTTTGAAAATTAATAAAAGTATAGAATATATCCTAATAATAATAACAATATCAACAAGAGTAACATTCATCATCTCTATGCCAGCAACTGGCTGCATGAGGCAATTTACATGCATTTTCATTTAATGCTTACGCACATCTTAGAATATAATATAGACATAAAAGCCATTTATGTGATATTTGGTAGCTTTGAATTTGGGCTTCCCAGATGGCACTAGTGGTAAAGAACTCACCTGCCAATGAAGAAGTAAGAGATGAGGGTTCAATCCCTGGGTCGGGGAGATCCTCTGGAGAAGGGCAAAGCAATCCACTCCAGTGTTCTTGCCTGGAGAATCCCATGGACAGAGGAGCCTGGTGGGCTATGGTCCACAGGGTTGCAAAGAGTTGAAGGCGACTGAAGTGACTTAGCATGGCAGAGCACACAGCTTTAAGTTTATGTCATATTCTTAGATTGCAAGGAAGGCTAGGAAATGTGTTCTTTTGTTCTTTTTTTGTGAGAGCTCATTGCTGCACCATATAATTAGTATTTTGTTAGTAAAGAACAAGGAAGAGAAAGGATATTTGTGGGGAGCCAGCAGCATCTGCTGTATTAATTGCCTACCATTAATAATCTTCCCTATTTCAGTAAATGGATTCACAAATTGCTCAAGTCTAATCATCTTTCATCTTCTTTGTCTCTCCACCGGCACAGCTGCAATATGATAGCAGTTTGTTTTCCATTTGTACTGAGGTATCTACAGTCCACTTAGCTGCCTTCATTTGCAGTGTTTCCAACTGCAGGCTGGACCCCCATCATCTCTTGTGATTTATTGCAGCAACCTCTCATGATTTATTTCTTTTCTCAGTTCTCACTATCTTTTAACACATCCTCCAGTCAGTAACTAGTGCTTTTCATAAAATTTAAATGTAAATACTATTTAAAGACTATTTCATGGCTTACTATTTCACCAAAGAAGAAATCTAGTCATACAAGGACCTCCACAAATAGTCCCCCACTCTATGCCTTTCTAACACCTTCTTATACCTGTCTGCCATTTACCTACTCATCTTTAGCTTGGCCTTTGTTTCTTTCAACACCTAAAACACTGTTCCTGTCTCGCAGCCTTTGCGTGTTCTCATGTTTCTTGTATCCTCTCAACTTTCACATCTCAGTATAATTATTACCCCCTCACACAGATTTTCTGAGTTCCTTACGTCTAAACCGCATCTCTCCTTGTTTTTCTCACTTTCTCTGTTTGCTCTTTTAGTCTCTTGTATAGCATTTATCACAGTTTTGGGTCTGTCTCCTCTCATTTCAGTCACTAGGTCATGTCTAATTCTTTGAGACCCCATGGACTGCAGCATGCTAGGCCTCCCTGTCCATCACTAACTCTCGGAGCTTGCTCAAATGCGTGTCCATCGAGTTGGTGGTGCCATCCAACCATCTCATCCTCTGTCTTCCACTTCTCTTCCTGTCTTCAGTCTTTCCCAGTGTCAGTCCTTCCAGTAAATATTCAGGACTGATTTCCTTTAGGATTCACTCTTTTGACTCCTTGCAGTCCAAGGGATTCTCCAGAATCTTCTCCAACACTGCAGTTCAAAAGCATCAACTCTTCAGCACTCAGCTTTCTTTATAGTCCAACTCTCACAGCCATACATAACCACTGGAAATTTGACTGGATGGACCTTTGTTGGCAAAGTAATGTCTCTGCGTTTTAATATGTTGTCTAGGTTGGTCATAGCTTTTCTTCCAAGGAGCCAGAGTCCTTTAATTTCATGGGTGCGGTCACCATCTGCAGTGATTTTGAAGCCCCCCAAAATAAAGTCTCTCACTGTTTCCATTGTTTACCCATCTATTTGCCAGGAAGTGAAGGGACTCAATGCCATGATCTTAGTTTTCTGAATACTGAGTTTTAAGCCAACTTTTTCACTCTCCTCTTTCAGTTTTATCAAGAGGCTCTTTGGTTCTTCTTCGCTTTCTGCCATAAGGGTGGTGGTATCTGCATATCTGAGGTGATTGATATATCTCCCAGCAATCTTGATTCCAACTTGTGCTTCATCAAGCCCGGCATATCACATGATGTACTCTGCATACAAGTTAAATAAACAGGGTGACAGTATACCTTGATGTCAAGGTATACTGCTTTCCCGATTTGGAGTCAATCTGTTGTCCCATATCCATTTCTAACGATTGTGTCTTGACCTGCATACAGATTTCTTAGGAGGCAAGAAGGTGGTCTGGTATTCCCATCTCTTTAAGAATTTTTCAGTTTGTTGTGATCCACACAGTCAAAGGCTTTCACGTAGTCAATAAAGCAGAAGTAGCTGTTTTTCTGGAACTCTCTTGCTTTTTCGATGATCCAACGGATGTTGGCAATTTGATCTCTGGTTTCTCTGCTTTTTCTAAATCCAGTTTGGACATCTTGAAGTTCACGGTTCACATACTATTGAAGTCTGGCTTGAAGAATTTTGAGCATTACTTGGCTAGCATGTGAGATGAGTGCAATTGTGCAGTATTTTGAACATTCTTTGACATTGCCTTTCTTTGGGATTGGGATGAAAACTGACCTTTTCCAGTCCTGTGGCCACTGCTGAGTTTTCCAAATTTGCTGGCATATTGAGTGCAGCACTTTCACAGCATCATCTTTCAGGATTTGGAATAGCTCAACTGGAGTTCCATCACCTCCACTAGCTTTGTTTGTAGTGATGCTTTCTAAGGCCCACTTGACTTCACATTCCAGGATGTCTGGCTCTAGGTCAGTGATCACACCACTGTGATTATCTGGGTCGTGAAGATCTTTTTTGTACAGTTCTTCTGTGTATTCTTGCCATCTCTTCTTAATATCTTC
>NW_011494960.1:2525292-2533744 GCF_000754665.1 Bison bison bison | reverse complement strand
CATTTCTGTCCTTTATTTTACCCCTTTTGCATGAAATGTTTCCTTGGTATCTCTAATTTTCTTGAAGAGATCTCTAGCCTTTCCCATTCTATTGTTTTCCTGTATTTCTTTGCATTGATCAGTGAGAAAGGCTTTTTTACTCTCCTTGCTATTCTTTGGAACTCTGCATTCAAATGGGTATATCTTTCCTTTTCTCCTTTGCCTTTTCTTCTCTTCTTTTCTCAGCTATTTGTAAGGCCTCCTCAACCATTTTGCCTTTTTTGCATTTCTTTCTGTCTCCTCTGCTGTACTGTAAATTTAACAATAGAGAATGAATGCACGTTAGCGATTATCACCACCATTATTATCATTGTTGTACTGACAATCAATGGCAAGAACTGTGAAAAGTCTGAGACTTGACTGCATTTGAAAGTTGACAAAGTAGCCTGTTACAATTTTATGGTTACTGGTAGAAGATTATGAGACACCTGGATGGGAGACAAAGAACAGTTTACTATTCACAGCATTAGCAGTAGCCAGAGTAGCAGCATATGTCAATTTCCTGAGTCCAGGTTGTCACAGGTCAGTGCAGAGAGGGCCTAAATATTTGGTGTGTGGTTTGCAATACAGGACAGCAGTCTGAGCTTAGGGAACTGGAGTGTTTTTTTGGTGAGTAATTGTATTAATTGTATCCCAACGTTTACCTACCCTTAATTATTCATCCGTAAGTAACATACTTTGGTTTTGCATAGTTAAACTTTATGTAATTGAAATATTGCTAATTATTTCTGCCTTTTTGCTAACTATTTCTGGGAGATTTATGCTTTTGCATCTAATTAAAACTAATTCAATTTTATTGCTAAACACCATACATGGTGTGATTATACTACATTGTATTGGTCCACTGTATTGTTTCTGGATATTTGGGATGATGCTGGTTTTCTGAGTGTTGTATGCTCAGTCATGCCCAACTCTTTGCAACCCCATGGAGTGTAGCCCACTAGGCTCCTCTGTCCATGGGATTTTATCCAGGCAAAAATACTGGAGTGGGTTGCCTTTTCCTTCTCCAGGGTATCTTTCCAGCCCCAAAAATCGAACACACATCTCCTGTATCTCCTACGTTGGCAGGCGTTTTTTTTTTTTACCACTGAGGCACCTGGGAAGGCTTGGTTTTCTGGTTATTACCAGTAATACTGTTATGAGCGTTCTTGTACCATTCCCATAGCGCATGCATTTCTACTGAATTTATAGCTAAGATAGCATTTGTCAACTTTTTTTTTTTTAATCTCAGAACCCGTTTATACTTTTAATACTTATTAGGAACTTCAAGGAGCTTTTGTTTATGCGTTAACTTTATTGGTCAGCCAAGGATATTCGCTTTTGTCACTTCTATTCAGCATAGTACTAGAAGTTCTAGCCAGACCAGTTAGGCAGGAAAAGGAATAAAAGACATCTAAATTGGAAAGGAAGAATTAAAATTGTTTCTGTTCACAGATAATATGATCTTTTACATTTTGAATTCTCCCTATTCAGAGTTTTAATGTATTGTGATCAGTTGGCCATTTTAACATGACTTTTTTTTATTGTTTAATTTAGACAGACGATTCAGTAAAGAAGAACGTTATTCCAAAGCAAATGAGGTAAGTTAAATATATGTTTTAGCTTTTTATAAGTCAGAACAAAAATTGAGGCAAGGTTAGATATGTACTTCATATGAATACTTGGGTCTTTGTACTTCGGTTATTTATTCATAGTACATTCTTCATGTTTTGTCCTCCACCTTATTAATTCTTAAGTAAAGCAAATTCCATGTTTCACATAACCTTAATATTGAATCTTTCTGGGTGTTTTAGGAGAGAAAACATAAGTTTGGATTTGTTTTGAGGCTTTCTGTGATGTAAACTCAGATATGCTGAGACTTGATATGCAAGATAATAGTATTTAGCTTAACACTCTGCTTGACTATAATGCAAGGAATAATATTTGATGGCTATTTTTGGTAGAGTTAGCAGTATCTGATTAGTGCCTTTTTACTGAGGTATAATTGACATATAATCTGATATTAACTTCTGGTGTGCAACATAATGATTCATATTTGTTCTTACTGCTAAATGTCATCACAATAAGTCTAATTACCATCCATCATCATACAGAGTCACAGATGTTTTTTCTTGTGATGATAGCATTTAAGATTTATTCTCTCTTAGCAAATGTTTATTTTCTCTTAGCAAATGTGCAGTACAATACCATTGACTGCAGTCACTGTATCATATATTATATCCCCATGACTTATTTGTAACTGACTCTTTATGCCTCCTGACACCTTTCAAGCTTTTGCCTGTCTCCAACCACCTCTTTTCTGGCAACCACCCATCTGTTCTGTATGTCTGTGAGTTGTGTTCCATTTTGTTTGTTTTATTTTCTAGACTCCTCATGTAAGTGAAATCATACAGTATTTGTCTTTCTTGGTCTGATTTACTTCACTTAGCATAATACCCTCAAGTTCCGTTGATGTAGCATGTGGCAAAATTTTATTCTTTTTCTTATGGCTAAGAAATATTCCATTATGTGTGTGTGTGTCCATATTATTTATTAACTTATCCATTCACAGGTACTTCAGGTAGTTTCCATATGTTGGCTATTATAAATAATGTTGCAGTGAACTTAGGGGTTCATGTATCTTTTCAAATTAGTATTTTCTTTTTTGTTGGATAAGTAACCAAAAGTGGGATTGCCAGACCCTGTGGTAGTTCTGTTTTTAATTTTTTGAAGAATCTCCATACTGTTTCCCATAGTATCTGTACCAATTTATATTCCCATCAGCAGTACATAGGGGTTCCCTTTTCTCCATATTCTTGCCAACACTGTTATCCTTATCTTTTTGATAGTAGCCATTCTTACAAGAGTAAGGTGATATCTCACAGTGATTTTGATATGCATTTCTGTGATGATTAGTGATGTTGAACATCTTTTCATGTGCCTGTTGGCCATCTGTATTTCTTTGGGAAAATGCTTATTCAGATCCTCTGCCCATTTTTTCAATTGGATTGTTTGGCTTTTTTGCTATTGAGTTGTATGGCTTTTTTTTTATATATATGTATATATATTTTGGTGTTGACCTCTTATCAGGTGTATGATTTGCAAATATTTTCTCCCATTTGGTAGGTTGCCTTCTCACTTTGTTAATGATTTCCTTTGCTATGCAGAAACTTTTTAGTTTGGTGTAATCTCACCGGTTTATTTTTGTTTTTACTGCCTTTGGTTTTAGAGTCAGATGCAAAAAATTGTCTCTGAGACTGATGTCAAGGAGCTTACCACCTAAATTTTTTTCCTGGGTTTTATGATTTAAGATCTTACACTCAATTCTTTAATGCATTTTAAATTAATTTTTGTGTATGGTGCGAGATAGTGGTCTAGTTTCATTATTTTGCATGTGACTATCCAGTGTCCCTAACACCCCTTATTGAAGAAGACATTATCCTTTACCCATTGTATTTTATTGGCTCCTTTGTTATAAATTAATTGATCATATATAATGGGTTTATTTTTGGGCTCTCTGTTCTGTTCATCTATATTTCTGTGTTTATATCAATACTATTATGTTTTGATTACTATGTATTTATAATATAGTTGGAAATCGGAAGGTATGATACCTGCACATTTGTTCTTCTTTCTTAAGATTGGTTGGGTTGTTCAGGGTCTTTTGTGGGTTTAGGCAAATTTTAGGATTATTAATTCAGTTCTGTGAAAAATGCCATTGGAATTATGGTTGGTTGAATTAATCTGTAGATTGCTTTGTGTGATGTGGACACTTCAACACCGTTAAGCTTTCAGCCCATGAGCACAGGCAGCTTTCTGCTTACGTGTCTTCAGTGTCTTTCAGCAGTGTGTTCCGGGTCTTTCACTTCCTTGGTTAAATTTATTCTTAAGTATTTTATTCTTTTTGATGCAATTGTAAATGGGATTGTTTTCTTAATTTCTCTTTATGATAACTCTTTACTAGTGTGTGTGGAAGTGCAACTGACTTTTGTGTATTTTTATACCCTGCAGCTTTACTAAATTTAATATTTAATTCTAACAGTTTTAGGGGGGCAGTCTTCAGGTTTTTGGTTATATTAACTCATGCCATCTGCAAATAGTGACAGTTTTGCTTTTCCTTTTAAATGTAGGTCTTTTATTTATTCTTCTTGCCTAATTGATCAGGCTAGGACTTGAAATATTATGTTAACTAAAAGTGTCAGGAATGAGCATCATATTATTATTCCTGATCTTATAGAAAAAGGTGAAAGCTTTTCTTTTGAGCATGATGTTTGCTGTGGGCGTGTCATGTATAGCCTTTCTTATGGTGATATATAACTTAATAATTAATCAAAAACTTCTCAACAAACAAAATTCCAGGACCAGATGGCTTCACTGGAGAACTCTACCAAAAATTCAAAGAAAATTTAGTATCAATCATTCTCAAGTTCTTCCAAAATATTGAGGAAAAGGAAACACTTCCAAATTCATTTTATGAGGCCAGAACTATGCTGATACAAAAACCAGACAAGGACACCACAAAAAAAGAAAATTACAGGCTAATATACCTCTTGAACACATATAAAAATATCCTTAACAAAATATTGTAGCAAAAATAATTCAAAAATGCATTAAAAGGATCATATGCCATGGTCAAGTGAAAATTTATTCTAGGGATGCAAAGATGGTTCAATACATGCAAATCAGTCAGCATAATACATCACATTGACAAAATGAAAGACAAAAATCATATGATCACATCAAAGATAAAAAGAATATGATACTGAAAACCATTTGACAAAATTCAACATCCATTTATGATAAAAGCTCTTCATAAGAGTAAAGATCAGAACAGAAATAAATGACATAGAGACTAAAAAGACAATAGAAAAGAACAATGAAATTAAGAGCTGATATTTGAAAAGATAAAATAAAATTTACAAGCTTTCAGTTTCAACTAAGGAAACAAAAGAACCTAAATAAAATCAGAATTAAAAGAAAAAAAGTTATATCCATGCTGTGCTTAGTTGCTCTTCTGCTGCTGCTAAGTCGCTTCAGTCGTGTCCAACTCTGTGCAGCCCCACAGACGGCAGCCCACCAGGCTCCCCTGTCCCTGGGATTCTCCAGGCAAGAATACTGGAGTGGGTAGCCATGCCCTCCTCCAGTGGAGCTTTCCCAACCCAGGAATCGAACCCACATCTCTTATGTATCCTGCATTGTCAGGTGGGTTCTTTACCATTAGCGCCACCTGGGAAACCCCATGTACATACAGAATTTTGCATCCAATTTCATGTGTTTCATAGCTCCCCTGAGTTGTAGGTTTAGATTTTGCATAGAGAATCTAGAGTTTTTGTTGTTGACAGTTGTATGCTCTCCATTGCCTTATTATTAACAGTGCTGTGTCTTCTCCATGGTGCTATTAGGACCTGAGAAGCGGAGAGTCCAGTTTTCTCATCTGTCAAGAACCACGGGTAAGCAGCCATCAGTAGTGCACTTTCTTGCATGGACATGATGGGTTATCTTTGTATAATCAGCATTTATGACTCTTATTTAGTTCACAGTTATTTTTCAAGTTCTTATACATGATATTTGATGCTTTATTTGCAAACAGTCCATTGCTTGTGGGGAAAAAGGTGTCATCAGGCACATTAGTTAGAATGGTGCATAAAGCATAGCACTTTGCTTGCATTTTACTTTCCCAGTTTTAGAGATGAGCAAATGAAGGGTGTGAGACGTTTAATGATTTGACCAAAATTAAACATATGTTTAGGGGGCATATCCTGGACTAGGTTAGAACTCAGGTTTCCGAGGTCTAATTTAGTATTCTTTCTCCATACATCTCTCGTCCTACCTGTAGCTGCACACCTAAGAATAATCATGAAGAAGTACAATTTATTTAGCAAATTTGAATGTCAATTAAGAGGTAAATAAAGGCATTCAAAATTTTATATTAGTTGCTTACTAACTAAAAGATACCATTTGGGAAGATATGGAAACAGAGTTATTTTCTTACTGACTATTTTGATACAAATGTTTTCCTTTTCACTAGCATACTGATCTTTATGTTCCAGAATGAAGATTGTGGGGTTGATCAAAATAAAATACCGGAAATTTTATTAAAAAAAATTTTTTTAACTTATTTTAATTTATGTTTATTTTTTGACCATGTTAAACACTTATCTGATTCCCAAGTTGAAAACCATAGATCAAATAAGGTTAAGTGGAGCCTAAAGCATATGCTATTTTGGCGTCACTTTTTAAGAAGAATAACAGGACAATAATTTACTTTAAAACCCTTACAAAAATGTTTGACCGTGAGAACAAGCACATTGCTAGAATTCTTCCTAAATGCTTGAAGGGACTGATGTAAGAGGCACTGAAACTTTGACTTCATTATTTGCTGGTAAATCCATCTCTGTTTGAAACTATGAATCAAAGCATTTCAAGGAAAAGTTTCTTCTTTCTTTTCTCCTCTCAAGTCTTCTGTAGTGAGCATTTTTAGTTAGTCCTTCCAGTGCATCGTGCATCCTTTACTTTTCTGTGTGTCCATGTCTAAATACATATGTGTATTTACATTTCCCCTGCTTCTTACACTAAAGATAGCATACTCTATGTATTGATCTGTTCCTTGGTTTTCACTTAAAAACATCCTGGAGTTCCGTCTGTATTGCGTATCGATTTCACTCTCATTTGCTAGTGTGTGACATAGTATTCAATTGTGTGGGTTTAGGATAATGTATTCATCCAGTCTTTTACTAATGGACCTTTGGGTTGTTTTTAATCTTGGAAATCTTTTCTTTTTTTTAGTTTTTAACCCTTGGGAATCAGGCTTATAATATTTTGGCCAAGTGTATCTTTCTAAATAGTATTTAACCATCAAAAATAAAGGCATATGTAATTTTACCATATATTACCAAATTTCCTTCTGTTTTGCATTGCTAAGAAATATACAAGTGCTCTCTTTCTCCAGAGCCTTACTAACAGTGTTTACTGAGTTTAGATGTTTGCCTGTCTGTTAGAGAGATATAGATAGTGGAGCTTTTTCATTTACTACTGTATCCTAGGATAATTTAAACTTTCATACCTCTCAATATGAGTGAGACACTTATCTTTTTTCTACATTTATGGTCATGTTCATTTATTTTGCTGGATCATCTGTTTATATATCTTGTCTATTTTTCTGTTAAGCTGTTAGGTTTTCTTTTTTTTTTCTCCTTGATTATTTTGTGGGAACCGTTTACGTATTTATTATCACCCCCTTGCCCATGAGGGAAATTGAGAGGGGACATTCTCGTTTCCCTGATGAATGATAATGTTACACATCTTTTCATGGGCTTATTGACCAATCATACATCTTCTGTTAACTGTATGTTCAAATCTTTTCTGTATTTTAGAAACTGGATTATCTTTTACTGGCTTTTAAAAAGTTTGAAGGCAAGACCTTTGTCAATTTTGTGTATTCCAAACATCTTCTCCCAATCTATGACTTTCCCCTTTTTTTTTAACTTAACACTGTTTTTTAAAAAAATTTTTTTTCAAAATGTCAAAGTTCAGATTCTCATTCTTTTTTTTTTTTTTTAAATGAACCATGCTTTTGGTGCTCTAAAAAATATTTGTCTGTACCAAAGTAGAGGAGATTTTTCTCAGATTTTCTACAGTTTTATATTTTTAACTCTTACCTTTGGTCTGGGGTTCATTTTGAGTTCACTTTTGTAGATGATTTGTGGTGAGAATTAAATTTATTTGCTTTTTACTATGCATATGTAGCACGTGCTATCATTTCCTCATAGAACCTTTGTGGAAACTGACCATGTAGGTGTGAGTTTATTTCTAACTCTGCTTTGCCCCATCATATGTCTGTTCTTCTGACAGTATTACACTGTCCTGATTACTCTCAGTTCAGTTCAGTCACTCAGTCGTATCCGACTCTTTGCAACACCATGAACCGCAGCACGCCAGGACCCTTGTCCAATACTAACTTCTGGAGTTTACCCAAACCCATGTCCATTGAGTGTGTGATGCCGTCCAACCATCTCATCTTCTGTCATCCGCTTCTCCTCCTGCCCTCAATCTTTCCCAGCATCACGGTCTTTTCAAATGAGTCAGCTCTTCGCATCAGGTGGCCAAAGAATTGGAGCTTCAGCTTCAACATTAGTCCTTCCAATGAACACCCAGGACTGACCTCCTTTAGGATGGATTGGTTGGATCTCCTTGCAGTCCAAGGGAGGCTCAAGAGTCTTCTCTAACACCATAGTTCAGAAGCATCAATTCTTTGGTGCTAAGCCAACATCCACTGGATCATGGAAAAAGCAAGAGAGTTCCAGAAAAGCATCTATTTCTGCTTTATTGACTACCAAAGCCTTTGACTGTGTGGATCACAATAAGTTGTGGAAAATTCTTCAAGAGATGGGAATACCAGACCACCTGACTTGCCTCTTGAGAAACCTATATGCAG
>NW_011494960.1:2507238-2524948 GCF_000754665.1 Bison bison bison | reverse complement strand
AACCTAGATAGCATATTCAAAAGCAGAGACATTACTTTGCCAACAAAGGTCCATCTAGTCAAGGCTGTGGTTTTTCCAATGGTCATGTATGGATATGAAAGTTGGACTGTGAAGAAAGCTGGGTGCCGAAGAACTGATGCTTTTGAACTGTGGTGTTGGAGAAGACTCTTGAGAGTCCCTTGGACTGCAAGGAGATCCACCTGGTCCATTCTAAAGGAGATCAGCCCTGGGTGTTCTTTGGAAGGAATGATGCTAAAGCTGAAACTCCAATACTTTGGCCACCTCATGCGAAGAATTGACTCATTGGAAAAGACTCTGATGCTGGGAGGGATTGGGGGCAGGAGGAGAAGGGGACGACAGACGATGAGATGGCTGGATGGCATCACCGACTCGATGGACAAGAGTTTGAGTGAACTCCGGGAGTTGGTGATGGACAGGGAGGCCTGGCGTGCTGCAATTCATGGGGTCGCAAAGAGTCAGACACGACTGAGCAACTGAACTGAACTGAACTGAAGCTTTCTTTATAGTCCAGCTCTCACATGCATACATGACTACTGGAAAAACCATAGCCTTGGCTAGAAGAACCTTTGTTGACAAAGTAATGTCTCTGCTTTCACTTTGTAGTAAACGTATGAAAATCAGATTATTTTCAATTTATTCTTCTTTATCAAAATTGTTTGGCTACTCTAAAATCTACATTTTTCATATAAATTTTACAATCAGCTTGACAAGTCTAAAAAAATTATTTTTGGTGTTTTGATTGGTATTGCCTAGAATCTATAGATTAATTTCAGGAGAATTTACATCTTAACAATATTGACCCTTTTCAAAAATACATGAACATAAAATATATCTCTGTTTTGATATGTTTTAGTATATATCAGCAGTATTTTCATTTTTAATGTGCAAGTATTATACATATATGTTAAATCTGCCCATAGATGCTTCATATTTTTGATCCTCATGTAAATATATATATTTTTTCATTTCCAATTGGACATTACTCTTTCTCTCTCTCTCTTATCTCTATCTTGGATTTTAAAAATATACAGATTTAAAACACCTGGCATAACAATTCAAAAGTTAGGCCTTAAGGTGTTCAAGTTATGTGTAATGAAAGAAAGATGTTATTGCCGACTCCTGTGTAGCACCAGTAATAAAAGTTTTCAAAGCTATTTATGGAGAAGAGGCTCTGACATATCTTTTTACAAATAAATTAGATTAAATTTAATGAATTGAAAAGACACAGACAAATTGTGCTTATGGTAAGTTTATAATAATATGAAAACTAAATATCATGGTAATATTATTAAAAAGGCAAGAAAAATGTGTGGATTACATGTAGCCATTTATTATATTAAAAAATTCAGTGCTTAGATAAAACTAGAAGTAAATACGCCAAATGGTTACAAAGTGCAAGGAAATAGGAATGATTTTAAAAATACATTTTTAGTAGGTTTAGTGTTACTATTTTGTAATGAAAAGTGAACATATTCGGCACATGATGGCAATGTATAATAAAGTTATTAATTCTAAATTTTTAGTCTATGGAATGTTAGTTGTATCATTTTGTAATCAAGTCCTTTGGTGATCTTCATTTAATATATTTAAAATTAATTTTTAGAAATGTTAAGTCAGTACTTTTTCAGGACCAGCTGTTGATACTGAGCTCACTGATTTTTATATTGTGAGGATATCGTGTATTGGAAAGGCTGCAAAGTAACTTGACATTAGATGTATTTATCACAGAAGGCTTTTTACCAGTCATTTAGGTAAATTTTTATACCTTGCATACTCAACATTCTTAATGTGGTGGTACTAGTTAAACCATGACTCCAGGGCCAACTTATTACAGGCATGGGAGCCACAAAATACTTTTTGGAGCCCGTGGAAATGTTTTAATTTTAATATATTTTAAAATCAGTAAAAAAAAGTATAATCATATTATTATTTTTTATTAAAAATTTTAATAGAAAAAGGGACCCGTGAAAGTCATAATATGGTCCTATGTGGCTTCTTAGAGTATGAGTGTTTCATTTCCCTTAACAATTTTGTGATGACTTCTGGCAAAACATCTGAGAAAAGCAGTAACTTGTGCATCTCATGAAAGATGCCAAGAAAATTAAAGTGCTAAGTTGAAATATTTCAGCCCAACACAAAATAATATGCTTTATACAGTGACCAACATCCATCATGTATCTGTCTTCTTTTTTTTTTAAATAATGGCAGTATTAAGTCATCTGTACATAGTAGGCTGTTCAGTTTACAGAGCTGAGACTTTCCCAGCTTAGCCACCAGTTGCTGGGTCTCTTTAGCATTTTCCAGAAAGACAACAGTTTAAACAAAACTTTGTATGGCAAGAACTGAAATTCTTTATTGATAATTTAATTAGATAATTTATAATTTCATTTTACTGTGAAATATAGTACTTGCCTTTTTGTGCCATAGGTTGTTTTCCTTCCAAATATCATTGATTATCCCAGATGTTTTGTAGTGAATTGCTTTGGTATTCTAAAGATAATGGTAACTGAAGATTGAAGACAACTCAGCATTTAAGTAATTAAGTTACTTTTTCCCCCCCTAGTATTCTGATAGTGAAATATTTTAATTGTAATGAAAGATCATTAATCTTTTAGATCTGATTAAAGCTTGGAACCTCTTTCTAAAAAAAAAGCAATTACACACACACTTATATGGTAATGGTAATTTCAGTATTTTTTTTCAGTAATGAAATATTTTACATTATTGGGTGAGCTTTTCATACCATACATGGTCCCAGAATAACTGTAATAATTTTGCTTTCTTTGCCTGATGTATATAAGCATACATAACAGAATTTCTACTACATCTATTCTACTTTACATTTCCATTCTCATGTTTTCCTTCATTATTTTTTCTGTTCTTTCTTTCTTAATCCAGGCCCACAAATGTATATTATTTAAAGTTACTGTAAAAGGATTTAGGGAAATTTACTTCAAAGTCCCCTATTTTTCTTTCATTTATTGTCTTCTTCCTATTTTTGTTCTTCTTTTCTTCTTACTGTCTTCTCCCACCTTCCAAATCTCAAGTATTACACATACACATGCATATTCACTTGAGCGATCATACTGGGGTTTGTTTGTTTGCATGTCTGTTTTGGGGGAACTCTTCTTTAATTCTGGGCAGGATTTGCTAACATTCTATTGATTGCTTCACAGTCTGCCAAGCGATTCAATTTGTTCCTGAGGCGTCGTCTTCTGGTAACCAGCGTGGAATGATAACTGCCTGTGCTTTGGATGGCTACATTGCTAGCCTGAGTCATTTTTGTTGTAATGAATGCTATTAATTTGAGGGTGTTTGTCATTGGTTCCTATTCCCCAGACAACTGAGATTTTAGAATGGTGATTCATAATCTTTTTGGGGTCTGATTTAAGCTTTGGAACCTCTTCCTTAAAAAATTGTAATTGCAAACACATAAATACGTGCACTTGCACTTACACACTTTCAATTTACATACAGTTTCAGAAGTTTATGAATTCCCATGAAGAATTCTGAGGTTTATGAACCTCAGAATAACTACCTCATTCAATAGCCACACAGATGTTTGCCTCACTATAAACAGGCATTTCCAAGAACAAACACAAATACAATCAAATATAAATAAAAAGATACACACACACACACTGCAAAAAAAAGTGATCTTACTGTCATGTTTTCTGCAAAAGAATGAGATGTTTTCATAGTTTTCAGTTACGTGTAACAAAATTATCATGTTTTTTTGCCCCAGTTGACTTCAGCCAGTTTCTGTGAACAGTGCTAAGGATGTCTGCTGCTGCTGCTGCTGCTGCTAAGTCACTTCAGTCGTGTCCGACTCTGTGCGACCCCATAGACGGCAGCCCACCAGGCTCCCCCGTCCCTGGGATTCTCCAGGCAAGAGCACTGGAGTGGGTTGCCATTTCCTTCTCCAATGCCTGAAAATGAAAAGTGAAAGTGAAGCCGCTCAGTCATGTCCAACTCTTTGCGACCCCATGGACTGCAGCCCACCAGGCTCCTCCATCCGTGGGATTCTCCTCATAGTGTTTACAGGGCTACCGGTGATTTCTCTGTATTTAAAAAAATTTTTACAGTGTATAGTTAGGGAATGACATAATGATAGAAATGTGGGTTTTTCTAGGTAGCCTTTGGTTTTTGAGAGAAGGGAATTACATATGCTCATGGACAGAGGAGCCTGGCAGACTACAGCCCGTGGGGTTGCAAAGAGTTGGACACAAGTGAGCAACTAAGCACAGCACATTTCGACTGAACGTTCAGGAAATAATTGGATTAAATAGTCTAGCTGCTTTGTTTGTTCCCTAATGGAAAAAAACTCTGAGTGTGATTTTTGTTGATTTCTATATGCACATCTTCTGTCACCAGAACTTCTCTTTGTGGACCTAAATTTAGCTGTTCAAATATGAATTCTTACCAATGTATGTCATTAAAAAAAAAAAAAACTCTACCAGACAAAATATGACTGACCCAGACTTAGAGCAAAAAGATTATTATTTTTCCCTCTAATTTTTTGCTTTGATTGCATTTAATCTAATTAGTATTATTTTCCCTTCCCCAGTTTGGGAACTTCATAAAATATGCTAATCCTGTGACAACTTACAAGAGCTCAAATAATTTTTCATTTTGTTCACTTTTATTTAGTGATTTATAATCAAGATCTATAACATGACAGTTTGAATTTTTCATTTGTTTTTTTTTTTTACTTTTATGAGAAGAGAGATGACTATGTATCCTTTGGGGTGCAAAAAACTGAGACATAACATTTAAATAACTAAATCTTGATATGTAATCTCTACACTCCTTGAGTATTTTTTGTTTCTTCATTCTTTTTTCACTCATTTCCTCCTATGCATTGGGAGCTAGTTCTTTCTGAGACATACCAGTTATGCATTCATATAACTAAAATACAGTTATTCTGTTCATAAACCACAGATCAAACATGAGATTTTTTTTCTTATTCTTACTTGACTGATTTATATCCAGTCCTTTTTATGGGTGATTTGCCTGGCCTGACTTGAATGAAAAACAGCATAGAATACCATAAAAGAAACTCATACACTGAAATAAATACAGTTATGAAAATTAAACACCCAGTTCCCCATTCACTAGTTAGCTCAAGCAGTTGGAAAGTTGTCTATATTATGAATTTGCATCACAGGGTTAGAGAGATCACTGATATGCACTGTATCATCTGTTTACATCATTCTAGGTATTATATGTGGACTGTTCCAAATATTAACTATTACATATTATATGTAAACTCCCAAGAGGACCAAATCAGTCAAACTTAAAATCTCTTTTTGAAGCTCTGATGTTTTTGTAGTTTTGAAAGGGGAGGAATTAATGAACTATACATGTGATGGGTAAATTTGCAAGTTTGACCATTTTACTGAGAGAATTGATAACACAGATTTAAACAATGGATTGATTTTGGCTCACTTAAATCATTGATGTTGAAAAGGAGATTTGTGTGCAAGTGTATTTGAATTGAAGCCAGATAGCAAGCTAACTTGCTTTCTAATTTTCAGTTGCATCTTGATTTTATTTTAACCCTTCAAAAAGTTAATTAAAAAGTAGAAATTTTATGAAAACATAGCATGAGCATTAATTATGTTTTTGTTCTTGCAGTGTTCTTGCACTAATTCATGAATTAGTCTGTAATTAATTATACCCCTAAAATAGTATGTGACCATGAATTATTTGTTGGACTAATTGATATTTTGCTTAATGAAGCAACAAGTCTCTTTCTGAATATGCTTTTGGGATCAATGTATACATGTATTCATTTTGTATTTTGGTATAATTGTAGCATTTTTATTATATGTGCATGTAGTCAATATGGTTCGTTTCATCTTGAGTCTTCATTGTTTAATATGTAACTTCTTTATGAATGTGACTTTCTAAAATAAGCATGATCTTCCATTGATGAAAGCTCTGTCTTCATCTGTCATTTTCTGAAAATGAAATTAGATGGTGACCAAATTTTAATTTCTTTCATTTTTTTTTGCCATCTGAAAATAAAACTGTAATTTAAAGCTGTGACATTCATGTCTCCTGCAGTTTAAAAAAGATGAACAAAGCAAAGATTCTATCTTCTTCAGAGATGGGATTAGGAAAATTGATTTTGTGCTTTCCTACGTTGATGACATAAAGAAAGAAGCAGAATTAAAGGCGGTAAGTACTTACGAGAGAGAGAGATGGGAATAATAAAAAGAAGCACATTCCATAATTTGACAGGGATGTTTCCACTGAAATTATTTTGTAAAAGTTAGCGGCCCCAGAGTATTTCTGGAAGCAGAAACTGAGTAGAAAGACTACAAAATATGCAACCCAAAAATGCATATGTAATTTCAATTTTTTTTTAACATTTTGGACAGTGGCTTCTCTTTGTAGTTCACCTTTGTTCTTAAATGTGACCACCAGAATCTGAGGTGTATGTATGAATATAATATTTATCTTTTGTATTCAATTTCATTTCAGCTTTCAGTAATCCATTCTATCTGAAATAGCCTTGACATTATGTTCTTTCTGAACTTACATTATCACTTTCTAAACTTACGTTATTTGTGGTTTTTTTCCACTTGTTTACTGTCTCCAACACCATAAAGTAAGTTCACAAAACCAAAGACTTTGTCTTGTTTGTTACTGTATACTCAAATGCCTAGAGGAGTAGTTGGAGAATAATGGATGCTTAATAAATATTGGTTGGTTGGTTTAGTCCCTAAGTTGTGTCCAACTCTTTTGCGACCCCATGGACTGTGTAGCCCACTGGGGTCCTCTGTCCATGGGATTTTCCAGACAAGAATGCTGGAGTGGGTTGCCATTTCCTTCTCCAGGGGATTTTCCTGACCCAGGGATTGAACCTGGGTCGCCTGCTTTGCAGGCAGATTCTTTGCTGATTGAGCCATTAAATATTTGAGGTGTCCTGCAGTCCATGGGCAGAGCAGGAAATGACACCCCACTCCAGTACTCTTGCCTGGAAAATCCCATTGTCAGAGGAGCCTGGTAGGCTGCAGTCCATGGGGTCGCAAAGAGTTGGACACGACTGAGCGGCTTCACTTTCACTTTTCACTTTCGTGCATTGGAGAAGGAAATGGCAACCTACTCCAGTATTCTTGCCTGGAGAATCCCAGGGACGGGGGAGCCTGGTGGGCTGCTGTCTATGGGGTCACACAGAGTCGGACACGACTGAAGTGACTTAGCAGCAGCAGTACATGGGGCCTCAAAGAGTTGGATATGACTTAGTGACTGAACAACAGCAATGGGTAAGCATATAAACACACATTTACTAACATGCTTAACATCAGAAATAAATGTCCCATAAAGGACAAAACTAGAGATATTATGTAAGTTCCTGTACATATCCCTCCCTGTCCTTTTCTTCTACTCTTTCCCTGGAAACTCTTTCACTAGGGCACTAAAATTCATTCACTGTCACCACTTTCAGCTCTTGTCTGAATGTTCTTCAAGCCTAGCTCCTCTTGGGGATTTGATGCCTTCCCCAGCAGCCCTCTTAAGTGGTGGCGGTTTTTCCCCTGCAGACTGTTTTTCCGGAGATGGATGAATGCCTGCTCTCCTTGTATCTTGTTGATTCCAGTCCGTCCTCCCTTGCTTAGCCCTAAAACTCCTGAGCTTTAAATCTCATCAGAGTTATCACTACCCAGCATTGTTGCTGCCCTTATTCCGTCCCTGATCTTCCAACAGGGAAGATTTTGTTAACAAAAAGTTTCTCAACAATTTTAGCTCCTGGTTCACTATTACTCTACACCCAAGCTCCTTTTTTACGTATTTATAATCTCAGTGCATATATAGATGATTATTTTGGCATCCTGGCCTCTGTGTTCCTTGAACTCCCTTTTCCAGTTATCTTAGTCTCTAACTCAGCCTTTCATTCCCCTAGAACTTGCCATTACTAATGGCTACAACTCTTTACAATCTCATACCAAGTATCCACCTGTCTGACTAATACCCTTCTTCCTTCAACTCACCAGGACCAGATTAAATATAATTATGTTAATCTTCTTACTGCTGCTCCTTATCTTTATGCTCTTTTTTATGCTTGTTCAGTTTAAATCTCATATCAAATTATACTTTATGGTATATGCCATCGAACCCCTTGCTCCTCTCTCAGTCATACTTAACTTTGCAAAACAACTTCATTAAACCCAGCTGTCTACCTACTACATGCTAGAACCATCAGAAAGAAAGAGATATATCTCACTTACTGACTTTATCTCGTGTTTGTGCCAATGGACCTCAACTAGGTTCCTAATGCTATCTGGCAGTCACACTTTACTTCTTTAAATTATTCGATTTCCCAATCTGCTGGATGACTGTTTTATAACCTTTTCTCTCTCTTATCTTGGATGTATCCTCCTTATTTTCAAGCTTGTCTGACCACTTTTCTAAGTCACTGAGAAAACTGAAGCAAGTAGAAGAGAAATTATTAATTTTCATTATCATGTCTGTCCCTCTACCAGTATCTTCATCTGTGTAATCTGCATTTCTTTCTGTTACCACAGATGAGCTGTCTGTCCTTCTGTCTAAAGCCAAGAACTCTGCTTGTGTCCTGAATCCATTTTTAGGGATCAGAAAGACTACCCCAGGTTTGCTGATTCAGTAAAAGACCTCACAGAACACAGCATGCAGCCACACTCAATGGCTATGATATATTGCAATGAAATAAGTAAAGCAAAATCAGCAAAAGGAAAAGAATGTATGGGACAAAATCCAGAGAAAATCAGATACAAGCTGTAAGAGTTCTCACCAGGTGGAGGGGACTCATGGGATGCACTTGATTTTTCTAGCGACAGTGTGTGACATTGCACTGGAAGTGTTGACTGCTGCTGCTACTGCTGCTAAGTCGCTTCAGTCGTGTCCAACTCTGTGCCACCCCATGGACTGCAGCCTACCAGGCTTCTCCATCCATGGGATTTTCCGGGCAACAGTACTGGAGTGGGATGCCATTGCCTTCTCCCGTTGACTGCTAGGGAAGCTCATTAATGATGCAGCGCTGTAGGATTTTACTGTAGGATTTTACTTGTCACCTTCTGCTGAGCTCATACCGATATTTCATAGTCCTAAAGGGAAGCAGGTGTTCAGTATAAATGACATAGTTTTGTACAAACTATGTCATTTGTGACAAAACTGTGTACAAAACTGTGTCATAGGTGAAGTGAAGTCAGCCACTCTCAGTAGTTCTGAGAGTGGTGGGAACACTCCCCAAAACCAGTTTCCAAACACCAGAACCAACCTTGCAGGCAGGCCTCTCTAAGAATACGTTTTAAGCCTGTTATAGTATGCCTACTTAGGGATGTTGCTTTTATAATTCTTTCTCCCTTAAACTGCATTTTGTGTCATTCTTTACTGAATCATTTCTTTCAACAAGTGAATGTGCTGTTAATTGTTCCTTATTTAAAAAATAAAAATTAAAAAAGCAAGAACAAAAAACCTTCTCTTGATCCTAGTTTCCCTGCCAGCTACTGTCAATTTCTCAATTTTCTTTTGGCTCAGTTTTCTCTTAAACCCATTCCTATCAGGCCTTAACCTCACCCACTCTGCTTATCTTTATATAAATGAATCTAGTGTTCAAGTCTCAACCCTCATTTTGCTTGACCTGTTAGCAGCATCTGCCACCACTTAGCTTTCCTTTCTCTATGCTGCACATTCTTGACGTGGCTTCCAAGTCTCCAGATTCTTTCAGTTTTCTTCTTATTTCACTAGCCACCCCTTTTCAATCTTTTCTTCTGCCTGATCCCTTGTTAGCATAGTGCCGTAGGCTCTGTCCTTGATCCTCTTCTTGTCTCAGTCTACATTGATTTCTTTGATGATACATCCAGTCTCACAGTTTTAAAATTTAAGACCATGTTGGTGCTAATTCTGTTTACTTTTCCACTTCATACTTCTTTCCTATATGGCTGTTCTGTATCTCTACTCGGAAGTCTTACAGAATCTCAGACTCAACAGGTCTAAAATGAACTCCTGGACTTCTCCCCAAAGCCTGATTCATCTACAAGTCTTCCTCATCTACAGTTATTTATCATATATTCAGTAGTTACAAAGGACAGAATTTATAGTGTACTGTAAATGGTCCAGTTAAATCACTTTTTAATTTATATCCCTAGAAGGTAAATGTCATGGCAATTTGGCACCCATCATCATTTATTTTTAAAAAGTGAATTATATGAAGAAATTCTTTTTTAACACTTCAAATTTTACATAATTTACTTTTTTCCACCTAAAATTTTCCTTCCACTTTTTTCTGTGTAATTTTTTCCTAATTTAAATGTGTTTTATATTTAAAGAGGCTTCTATCATTTGTTCAGTCAAGTTTGCTATAACAAATGTGTATATACATTGAAGGGTTTTTATTTCTTTATCAGAACGGTCTAAGCCTTAAGCTTTTTCATTTGTTTTTTGAGGGTTTTTTTTTTTTTAATACAGTTGTACAAGTGCATAATTGGTAAACCTTGAAATACTACAATATTTGACAAGTAATTATCAAACATCAAAAGTAAACTCATCCTAAATGCATCAGTTAATGAAATGAATGCGGGGGCTTTAAACAATATCTTCTTTTTCTTTTAATAATTTTGTTAATTTATTCATATGTGACTGCGCTTGGTCTTCACTGCTGCTGCACAGATTTTCCTCTAGCTGCGGCTCTCAGCAGCTGTTCACTCGTGTGGTTTTCAGGCTTCTCGTTGCGGTGGCTTCTCTTGTTGAGGAGCATGAGTGCCAGGTGCTTGGACTTCAGTAGCTGCAGCACGTGGGCTTCAGTAGTTGCTACTCCCAGACTCGAGAGCACAGGCTCAGTAGCTGAGGCACACAAGCGCAGTTGCTCTGTGGCGTGCGGGATCCTCCGGGATTAGGTGCTGAACCCATGTCATCTGCCCTGGCAGGCAACTCCTCAGCACTGAGCCACCAGGGAAGCCCAACCAAATTTTCTTTATGTGTAGATGAATGAGAATTATTCCTAGAATGAGATGCTTCTCCTTCAAGTATATTCTTTTTTTCATGTTAGTATAAATTAGGCTTGTTCAAATAAATAAGTAGATTGGAATAGAAATGGTACTGCTTTAGCAGCTTTAATCTTTTTTGGGTGAACTCCTGAATTACAGCTGCAAATTACAAAGTGATTTGTCATAAAAGTAATATTTAGTGGTCTATCACCTAACAATACTTAGCTCAGCTTTCAATTTTACTGAAGTCAGAGAACTGGTGTCTACGTGTCTCACAAAAGCATTTGTTACTGTAATGAGAGGAGGTATTCACTTTTTTTGGAAGAAAACCTGTGAGCAACATAGACAGCATATTAAAAAGGAGAGACATTACTTTGCCGACAAAAGTCCATCTAGTCAAAGCTATGGTTTTTCCAGTAGTCATGTGTGGATGTGAGAGTTGGAGTATAAAGAAAGCTGAGCACCAAAGAGTTAATGCTATTGAACTGTGGTGTTAGAGAAGACTCTTGACAGTCCCTTGGACTGCAAGGAGATCAAACCAGTCAATCTTAAAGGAAATCAGTGCTAAAGCTGAATGCTAAAGCTGAAACTCCAATACTTTGGCCACTTGATGGAAATGTCTTTTCCACACATTGGAAAAGACCCTGATGCTGGGAAAGATGGAAGGCAGTATGAGATGGTTGGATGGCATCACTGACTCCATCGACATGAGTTTGAGTAAGCTCCAGGAGTTGGTTATGGACAGGGAAGCCTGGCGTGCTGCAGTTCATGGGGTTGCAAAAAGTTGGACATGACTGGGTGACTGAACTAAACTTACTCACTTTTTTAATACTGATAATGTACTTTGAATGTCCTTCTCGCCCTTTATTTTTTTGTTCTGTTTTGCTTTCCTGGAGGATTGCAGCCTACTTTTTCTTTTGGTAACATAGGAGAAGGGCAATTGTGAAAAAGTATCAGATAGGGGAGAATTGTTCATAAACATATTCTCACATGTTGTAAATGTTAGATGTTGGAGAAAAAGAGCACATTAAAATTATATTCCTTGTAAAGTTTGAAGATCTCTCAAGGTGGACATATCCACTTGAAGATATGTCCTGTGATATCCTAGTAAAACCTTTTAAAAATTCATTTACTATTTTTCATAGTTATGTCATAATTTTTTACATTTAAGTCACAGTTGCAATTTTTCACACTTGCATAAGGGTTAACTCATACTTGAATTATACTTAAATCACAGTTACAATTTTTCACACTTACAGTTAAAGCCAAAAGCATTTTGAACAGTTAATTATTGTTTTAAAGCTCACAAGTAATGATTATTTGCACTTAATTGAATTAAATTTAATTTTACTTTTTCTGAGTGAAACTATTCTTCATGATTAAAAAGTCATGATGATATTTTGCCTGAAAATTGCATTAAATATGTCATTTGTTTAAAATATCTGATATCTTTGTAGGATTGAGTCTTCCCAACTATAAGTGTAATATATCTCTGTTTATCAAAATGTTTTATGTTAATTTAGTAAAGTTTTCTGTATTTTTTTTTTCAGAGAGTAGTCCTGCATATTTCCTGGAGATTATTCCTAGATATATTGATTTTTATAGTTATAGTATGAATTATAATACAGGTGAAAAGCCATTCATGGCACTCAGATGGGGGTAATATATAGAATGCTTTTATGTACAACCAAGAAATGTCTGAAGGCCCAGTCATTGTGTAACAAGTCTGTTTATCACCGGGCAAATAAAAGTATTTTACAGAATTCTACTGATTTGTTTTTCCATAGGAAAGAAGAAGACAATTTGAACAAAATCTCAGAAAAACTGGTCTTGAGTTGGAAATTGAAGATAAAATGGTAAATGTAGTTATTAGTCTATACCAGAGTCTTGGTTTTTTAAGTTTTGTTTCCTTGTACTCTGACCTTTGACTGACTAGATTGTGTTTGGGAGCAAAATAAGTTTTTCTGCCTACAGACATTTACACTGGGGTTGATAGGGCCTGTGATATTTCAGGTAAATAACTAGGTCAGTGCTCTGAAATTGAGATGATGAGTAATGAGTGGAACACTTTAAAAATAGGCATGCATAGTTCTCGTCAGGATCCAGAGAAAGGAAAGACATGGCTTTTGTTTCATATCTGTCTCATTTTGAAGGCGGCCTATAATCTAACACCTTAACTAGTTAACCTGGCTGTCTTGCAACACAAACTTTTAGTTAAGGCCTAGACATATTTTTCTGTTCATTAATATGACATTTTTTTCCCCTAACCTACCATTTACTTGTTGTATTGAATTTTTTCCAAATTGCTTTTAAAGACCTATTTCAGATCCAACCCTGTCCATGAAACTCTAATACTCTAGTTCTAAATTACTATTCTCTACTTCGTATTTATTGCTGAATTTTTTTCTTACTAAACTCTAATAAATATGAATTATACCACGTATTCTATCTGTAACTTAACTATTCTCCTTTGTAATGAACTGTTGTTACCTAAAGTTCTTCTGGGTATAGGCAATACATTGAAACTGGGTAAGAAGAGCAAGTACATCTTATGCTTTGCGTGTATTTCTCATATACCCTAAGCACAGTTCTGAGCTAATGGCTAGTTGTTAAAAACTTAAGAGATTGTCCAGAATCACATGTGTTTCTATGGATATCAGGCTAGTGTACATTGACCCTGAAATATATTTTTAAAAAGACTCTCGCTTTGTTTTTCTATGTCTCTTTCTTTCTCACACACATGCATGTGCGTGTATATACATGTGTATGTGTGTGTGTGTTGTTATTTTTAGCTGCCAAGTGGTATCTGACTCTTTTGCAACCCAGTGAACTGTAGCCCACCAGGCTCCTCCATCCATGGGATTTCCCAGGCAAGAATACTGGAATGGGTTGCCATTTCCTTCTCCAGGGGATCTTCCCAACCCATGGATTGAACCTGTACCCCTCCTGCATTGCAGGCAGATTCTTTACCACTGAGCCACCAGGAAAACCCACATATTATACATACATACATACATATATATATATATGTCTCACATATATATATGAGAAAGAAATGGCAATCCACTCCAGTATTCTTGCCTGGGAAATCCCGTGAACTGAGGAGCCTGGTGGGCTACAGTCCATGGGGTTACAAAGAGCCAGATACAACTGAGCAACTAAACAAGAAGAAGGTATGTACCACTGTTTTAAGCATTACTCTTCTAGAAATTTTGCTGAAATTTTTCAAAAAATTGAAAATGCTGTTACATCTTTAATTTGGGGTTTTATAAAAATTTTCTTTCTTTAATCAATTTAGTAATCTTTCCACTATTTTGCCTCCATTTTATACAGAACTCCGAAGATGGAAGGACTTATTTTGTCAAGATCCATGCCCCTTGGGAGGTGTTAGTTACTTATGCCGAAGTGTTGGGAATCAAAATGCCTGTTAAGGAGAGTGATATTCCCTCAGCTGACAGACTCCCTTTTAGTTGTATGCTTGAGCCTCTGAAGCTCCCAAGGGATGTGAAGCATCCTACTCCGGATTATTTCACTGTCCAGTTCAGCAGACATCGGCAAGAGCTCTTCCTCATTAAAGATGAGTCAAGCTTCTTTCCATCCTCATCAAGAAACAGAATTGTAGGTAGAGAAGACCTTTGGGTACATCTCTTGAAGTGTGCTTTTATGTGTGTACATGTGCAATACTATGACTTACAAGGTGTTTCTGGGTAAACTCTGATGTGTTCCATGATACTGGGCAGGTTTGAATATCCATCTTGGACCACTTAACCCTGTCAACCTCCCTACTTCTCAAATTGTTTAAAAGTGAAAAGTTGACAGTGTGAATATAGCAAAGAGAGGCCTCATGCAATATTGGGGGAATCACTTAATTGAGACCTAGGGGACTTTGATGTTGTAAGATTTCTGTAAAATCATTAGGAGAAATATTGGTCATTCCAAATGGAAATGAAATGTTTTAATTTCTTTACATATGGTGTTGACTGTAAAAAAAAGCACAACCTAAATATTGAGAATTATGTTTTTTTCAGGGACATTGTCATAGACTATAGCCTCTGAGGAACTGTTACAAAAAGGTCATGGAGAACCCAGGATAAAAAGAAATTTTTGCTAGGAAAAAAAAAAACAAAAAACATGTAATGGAGCATTAAAAGATTACTGCTAATCACAAAACACAGATATCTCAAGTTAATAATTTTAGTGCTCTTCTGGGTATAGGAAGATTCTGGAGTCTGGGCTCGTTGAAATTATTCCTTTGATATACCTCTTAACTATGTAGGACCCTATCCTGCTTTTCTCTGTCCTGAATTGCCCATTGTGGGATGGCTGCAGTGGTTACTGGCTTGTTGGCAGGCAACATTCCTTGTATATTGAAATGGCAGGTATTATTTTATTTTGTCCACAATAGACAGCATTTGAGAAACATCAGAGCTTTTTCCTTTCATTTAAAACCATTTTCAGTCTTTTTTATAATAGTATTTCCTCTCCGGTTGTAGTCCTAGAATCTTTAAATTTCTCATTAAAAATCTCTCACCGTTTCTTTACCCCTGTTTGTTTTTGTTAAAAGAACAGTAATGCCCACCTCATAGGTTACCCTGAGAATTAAATGAGTTAAGGTGTGAATGACTTTGAGTAGTTTTGGGAATGCATGAGGGATTTGCTAAGTGTGAGATCCTATTATTATTGATCTGACTTTAGAGGAAAAAAATTCAGGTTCTTTGTTACTCTTTCCCCATGTATCTGTTACCTACTAATGAAATCACCAGGGTTCTAACAAAGACAAGAGTCTTCTTGAGATTACTTACTCTTTCCTTGAGGAATGAGCAACTTCATTCACTTAGATTCACCACTCCTAAGTGTCTAAGAAGGATTTTGAAATAAT
Source organism: Bison bison bison (assembly GCF_000754665.1). Taxonomy (NCBI): domain Eukaryota; kingdom Metazoa; phylum Chordata; class Mammalia; order Artiodactyla; family Bovidae; genus Bison; species Bison bison. The sequence goes on along the minus strand of NW_011494960.1, from coordinate 2,509,078 downwards.
CATTCTTCTAGTCCCTAGATCTGGTTTTTGAAAAATTCACTGACAGGAATATTAAACAAAATGTAGTACCTAGAATTTAAATAAAAATGCAAATCAACAAACTAAAAGTTCTCTCCCTTGTCTTACCTGGATTAAAAAGCACCAGCAGCAGGAATAGCAGATCTAAGAGGCAACATTTAAGGGGATGTTGAGCACATGGCATGAAATCAGAAAGCCAGGTTTCAATTCACAAGTCTGCTTTATAAACAAGATAATCTGTCTTGAGCAGATTATGTCTTGAGCCTCACAATGTGTATTTCACAGATGACCCCTCTATTAGGCTTGGCTGTACTATTTGCCACATAATTTATTCTAAGTTCATCTACTAATTGAAGTGTTCATAATAATAAAGCTTCTCATATATCTATGTGAAGCAGGTAGCTACAACTTGGAACCAGATGCCTAGACTACACTCCCATATAGAGACAAGGAAACAGCGATGCTGCCTTCCTTGATGTTTTCATTTGAGAGAGATGGTTTCTAGAAAACTTAAGAAAAACACTCCTGAGTTAGAGAACTGGCAAGAAGTTTATTTAGCTTTTAAAAGGATTTGCATACATCTCTGAGAGAAGAGAAAAAGAATTTATAATTATAAGTCTCTGAAGGAAATGCTTTAAGATTTGGCACCAGGGAAATGTCTGTTCGTTTGTTCCTTCCTACATCCATCCATCCTTCTTTACTCTCTTTTTTCCTTCCTTCCTCTCTTTCTTTATATTTTGACATATACCAAATGCATGTATCCAAACTTGTATTCTTCTTAGTCATATTTGCAAGTATATGCTTAAAACAGTGACACCTCAAATGTGCAAAATAGTTTTGAGTTTCCTTAAAATACTAGTATTGTTAATAATAACAAATATTTAAATCAGTGCAGTTCAGTTGCTCACTCATGTCTGACTCCTTGCAACCCCATGAATCGCAGCACGCCAGGCCTCCCTGTCCATCATCAACTCCCAGAGTTCACTCAAACGCATGTCCATCGAGTTGGTGAAGCCATCCAGCCATCTCATCCTCTGTCGTCCCCTTCTCCTCCTGTCCCCAATCCCTCCCAGCATCAGAGTCTTTTCCAATGAGTCAACTCTTCGCATGAGGTGGCCAAAGTATTGGAGTTTCAACTTTAGCATCAGTCCTTCCAAAGAAATCCCAGGATTGATCTCCTTTAGAATGGACTGATTGGATCTCCTTGCAGTCCAAGGGACTCTCAAGAGTCTTCTCCAACACCACAGTTCATAAGCATCAATTCTTCAGCACTCAGCTTTCTTCACAGTCCAACTTTCACATCCATACATGACCACTGGAAAAACCATAGCCTTGATTAGATGGACCTTTGTTGGCAAAGTAATATCTCTGCTTTTCAATATGCTATCTAGGTTGGTCATAACTTTCCTTCAAGGAGTAAGCGTCTTTTAAATTCCTGTCTGCAATCACCATCTGCAGTGATTTCGGAGCCCAGGAAAATAAAGTCTGACACTGTTTCCACTGTTTCCCCATCTATCTGCCATGAAATGATGGGACCACATGCCATGATCTTCGTTTTCTGAATGTTGAGCTTTAAGCCAACATTTTCTCTCTCCTCTTGCACTTTCATCAAGAGGCTTTTTAGTTCCTCTTCACTTTCTGCCATAAGGGTGGTGTCATAGGCATATCTGAGGTTACTGATATTTCTCCCGCCAATCTTGATTACAGCTTGTGTTTCTTCCAGCCCAGTGTTTCTCATGATGTACTCTGCATATAAGTTAAATAAGCAGGCTGACAATATACAGCCTTGACGTACTCCTTTTCCTATTTGAAACCAGTCTGT
>NW_011494960.1:2474787-2507138 GCF_000754665.1 Bison bison bison | reverse complement strand
GTTCTAACTGTTGCTTCCTGACCTGCATATAGGTTTCTTAAGAGGCAGGTCAGGTGGTCTGGTATTCCCATCTCTTTCAGAATTTCCCACAGTTTATTGTGATCCACACAGTCAAAGGCTTTGGCATAGTCAATAAAGCAGAAATAGATGTTTTTCTGGAACTCTCTTGCTTTTTCCATGATCCAGTGGATGTTGGCAATTTGATCTCTGGTTCCTCTGCCTTTTCTAAACAAGCTTGAACAACTGGAAGGTCACAGTTCACGTATTGCTGAAGCCTGGCTTGGAGAATTTTGAGCATTACTTTACTAGCGTGTGAGATGAGTGCAATTGTGTGGTAGTTTGAGCATTCTTTGGCATTGGCTTTCTTTAGGATTGGAATGAAAACTGACCTTTTCCAGTCCTGTGGCCACTGCTGAGTTTTCCAAATTTGCTGGCATATTGAGTGCAGCACTTTCACAGCATCATCTTCCAGGATTTGAAATAGCTCAGCTGGAATTCCATCACCTCCACTAGCTTTGTTCTTGTTCGTAGTGATGCTTTCTAAGGCCCACTTGACTTCACATTCCAGGATGTCTGGCTCTAGGTGTGTGATCACACCATCGTGATTATCTTGGTCATGAAGATCTTTTTTGAACAGTTCTTCTGTGCATTCTTGCCACCTCTTCTTAATATCTTCTTCTTCTGTTAGGTCCATACCATTTCTGTCCTTTATCGAGCCCATCTTTGCATGAAATGTTCCCTTGGTATCTCTGATTTTCTTGAAGACATCTCTAGCCTTTCCCATTCTGTTGTTTTCCTCTATTTCTTTGCATTGATTGCTAAGAAAGGCTTTCTTATCTCTCCTTGCTATTCTTTGAAACTATGCATTCAGATGCTTATATCTTTCCTTTTCTCCTTGGCTTTTCGCTTGTCTTCTTTTCACAGCTATTTGTAAGGCCTCCCCCGATGGCCATTTTTCTTTTTTGCATTTCTTTTCCATGGGGATTTTCTTGATCCCTATCTCCTGTACAATGTCATGAACCTCAGCCATAGTTCATCAGGCACTCTATCTATCAGATCTAGTCTGATATTTAAATAGCACTAATATTTAAATAGCACTTACTATATCCTAGACACTGTTTTTTGTACAACATAGTGATTCAGTAGTTTTGCTGGTTATATTCCATTTAAATGATAAAATACTGGTTATATTCCCTGTGCTCTATAATATATCCATGTATCCTATTTATTTTGCATATAATAGTTTGTATCTCCTATTTCTTCTCCTTATCTCACACTTCCCACATCCTTCTCCCTTCTGATGACCACTAGTTTGTTCTCTCTGAATGTTTCTGTTTTGTTATATTTATTCATTTCATTTTATTTTTTTTAGATTCTACATATCATATTCTACATATTTGTCTTTCTCTGACTTATTTCACTTAGCGTATTACCCTTCAGGTTCATCAGTGTTATAGCGGATGGCAAAATTGAATTCTTTATTGTGGCTGAGATCTATACTCTCAGATCTATACTTACCCTTACAGTTTTCCCTTTTGTTATTACTTTATGATAATAAAGTTTAAACACAGGCCTTCCACAGTCCTCTTCTGTTTCATAAATTGTTACCTGAACTATTTATCCTCATCAATCCCGTGAAACAAAGTATTTGCCAGGTGAATTAACCAAACTTCAATTGGACTTCTTTCTTCCCCTAAAGTCCCTAAACTTTGATGTACCCATAACCTGAGCCAACGTTGGCATGTAGACTAGCCCTTCCTTAACACAAAGAAAGACACTTCATGAACCTGGCTTACTTCTCCAGGTTCCCATATCTCTCTTGCAGTAGTCTGCCTCATCCTCTCCCTATAATCCTTCAAAGTCTTTCCTAAGTCTAAATTTGTTTTTATTTGACAATATCATGCTGTATTTATTAATATAGCTTTATCATAAGTCTTAATATCTGGAAGAATAAAGTTTTCCACTTTGTTAGCTCCCCAATATGGAGTTCTTTTTGGTGAATCTTTCCTTGGGAAATAATCCAAAGTATGTAAAATAGCTAATATTTATCACATTATTTATAAAATTAAAACTACCTCACATAAATTATCATTTATTTACCAGACGTAAGTATTAAACAGCCCTTAAAATGAATAACCAGATTAGATAAAGATTCAAGATTGTAATCAGCAATTCCTTAGATAATAAAATGTTTAAAAGGTGAGGAGAAGACAAATAGACCTATACAGTGCAAAAAAGCCCGAAATCAGAAAAGCTGATTGTTCAAGTTCAAAAGTTCAAAAAACTTTTGAAAAGTTTCTGAAAGACAAAAAACAGATGAGATTGAATTGACAAATATACAAGAACACAGCCCAAGGAAAATATAGAGTTTTATAAAGGATAAGACTGATAAAAATATATAAATGATCCCATAGTAGTTATATAGAGAGGTATGATCTTCTTGAGTTAATAAATTCATCATCTTGTGTTAATATTAGGAAAAGGCCCTGTATAAAACATCAGAGTAATGAATTAGAAAGCATTCAAGACAACTTGGCCAAGTGTCAATTCTACTCCCTATTACCCTAACTCAACTGTTAGGAGCAGTGATATTAGACTCCAACTTAAAACCCCAATTATAGTATCAATTCTGGTACAAAGTACTCCCAGAGGAGCTTGGGACGTGAGAAGAAAAAATAAGTTATAAGCCATTCTCCCTCTCCCTGGGGGAATAAGGAGCTCTCATACCCAGGAGGTGAAGTACCTGTAACTACACAATCCTACCTTCTGCATCTTCCCCCAAACAGCAAGGGGAAGATTCCTTCCATTACCAGAGCCTGTATCTGCATTGAGAAAAAGTGTGTGTGTGTGTGTGTGTGTGTGTGTGTTTAGTCGCTCAGTCATGTCTGACTCTTGCAATCCGATGGACTGTAGCCTGCCGGGCTCCTTTGTCCGTGGGGATTCTCCAGGCAAGAATACTAAAGTGGGCTGCCATGGCCTTCTCCTGAGAAAAAGTAGACATTGTTAAACGGTGATTTTGAAAAATGTGGAAAGCATAAGTTTCTGAAAGGTGTATCTATGCTTACCTCATAGGTTTATTATATTCTCTCACGGTGTCCTTTTGGCATGGAAGACGGGAAGAAAAGGTTTGGCATTGAAAGACTGCTAAATTCTCACACTTACTCATCTGCCTTTCCACTCCATGATGTAAGTATATGCTTGGTTTAGAAATACTGAGCCTGTTTTTGCTTTCCCGCATTCAGAGACTTACTTGTTCGGAGACAGAATCTTCCATTTGTTTCCTCTTTCATGACAGGTTGCTTAATCTCACTTATGTTGGGGAAAATCCCTTGCATTCCCTAGGTCCAAGCCAAGAACTATGCTGAAACACATAGTTAAAACCTCTCCACATTGAGGTTTCAATGGAAATTTATTAAAACATCTTTACATTTGCACATGAGTTTTCTTTAGAACCCATATTGAAAACGGAAGTTATATTATTAGTAAAAGAATATTTTAGAACATAGCTTTTGAAAATTTGTATTCAGATTCATCAAATCTTTTCTTACTTGTAAAGTTTTGAAGTTGTAAAGGACTTAAATTGTATGCATTCTTGTATTCATGCATCAAATGTACAATTGGTTTTAGTTATATGTAAAAAATTCCATGGACAGAGGAGTCTGGTGGGCTACAGTTCATGGAGTTGCAAAGAGACAGACATGACTGAGCAACAGAGCATGCATCTTTGCAGAGCATTCTGTTAGGTATTATTGGAACACGCCATGAATCCAGGCTCACAGGCTAGGAATTTCTGGGAAGTAAAGCATTAATACAAATGTAAAACAAGCTAAAGACTTCAGTCCATAGGAAAGATTCAAATAACTGAGATTGTGCAGAAGGATTCCTTGGGCCTGGCAGATCATGTTGAGTTCAACAAAGAAGTGACATTTATATCATGCATCCATTCAACCAAACCTACAGCTTGACTTGTCAACCAAGACAGCCTAGTTTCTGGGGCTATCTGAGAGAAATCTTTCCTTTTGGATATTTAGTGTTTAAATTTCATCACCTGTTATCAGCAGGCATTATTTGGCTAAATTCATGTGAACTACTTAGGATCATTTCCTGGAGCTTTGCTTTCCTTTGTTCTTGTTTAACTCTTCCACACTTATAAAGGCTTTTTGATGATGATCTCTTTTTGAGAAACACATACCTTTAGAATATAGAAGAATTAGGTATTTCTGTTTAAATAAGGGGCATCTAAATCATTGCCCATGTTTTTGAAAATTATGTTGCTCTCATGGTTTCCAAAAGCCCAACAGGCAACCTCTCTCTTTTCAGCTATCCTCTGTCAATATTTATTCAAGTGTTAGCTGTTGACTCTAAGTCTGTTTAACATTGGTTAGTTGATTATCTTTCCTGTGTTAGCTACAAGGGTGTAGAGGAATTCTCCACAATGAGTGGCAATTCGCAATACAAGTATCAATTGAGGTAAATTTAACTTGTGTTAAAGAAACTCCCCCCATCCCCCCCCCCAACACACACACACTTTTTTTTTTCCACTGGGCCCAAGAACTTCTAGGGGATTATGTATTTCAAACAATGCCAAGACATTTGATCAAGTAGAGAGATCTATAGCAGTTTAATAAACACTTTGCAATGCAGTCTTTGTATGTCTTTCTCCACCAATGGGTTCATTCTTTTTTTTTTGAAGATTTTAAAAAATCTTTTCAGTTCCTAGCAAGCAGAAAAACCAGAGTTTCATTGACTTTCATCTTTTAAAAAAATATTATCTATATTTATTTGTGGTTGCGCTGGGTCATTCTTGCTGCAAACAGGCTTTCTCTGGTTGTGGCAAGCGGGGGCTACCCTTGGCTAGCTACCCTTTGTTGCGGTGTGCAGGCTTCTCATTGCGGTAGCTTCTCTTGTTTCAGAGCAGAGGCTCGAGGCGCCCAGGCTGCAGTAGCTGCAACACGTGGGGTCAGTAGCTGCAGAGTGCAGGCTCTTGGGCACGCAGGCTTCAGTAGTTGCTGCACACAGGCTCGGTGGCTGTGGCTCGTGGGCGCCATAGCACACGGGCTTCAGTAGTTGCTGCACACAGGCTCGGTGGCTGTGGCTCGTGGGCGCCATAGCACACGGGCTTCAGTAGTTGCTGCACATAGGCTCGGTGGTTGTGGCTTGTGGGCGCTGTAGCACACGGGCTTCAGTAGTTGCTGCACACGGGCTCAGGAGTTGTGCCATGTGGGCCTAGTTGCTCCATGACATGTGGAATCTTCCAGGACCACGGATCAAAGGGCTGTCCCCTTCTTTGGCAGGCAGATCCTTATCCACTGTGCCACCAGGAAGTCGCTTTTTTTTTTTTTCCCTTAAAGATTTTGAGGATTGTTTGTTTTCAGGGCATTGATTCTTTTCTAACTACCAGACTGTCTTCAGTAACCAGCAATTTTAATCCATACATCTAACCTTCTTGTAGAGTCCTCCATGCTCACTAGAAAATCAGTCTTACTAGGCTGTTGCTAGAGAGAGCTATCATTTACTGTTAATTTTTACCTCTTTTTCTTTATTCTCTCCTCAATACAGGTTTAGGTACTAGACTTTTCCCTTATGTGCTTTAAAGAAACTCTTTTTTTTTTTTTTAAGATATCCAAATAGGCTACTTTTTTCTTTGTCGTTTCTCAAGATTCAGTAGGACTAGCTACAGGAGATGAAAGTTGGAATCTGGATGATATAAAATTTTATACCTTATCATACAGAGATTTTTCATATGTGTTTAATTTTAATTAGGTGTTTGCTCCATGTTGTCTTCAACACTTTGCTTTTCTAGGCAAACGGTTAAAGAAACAATATTGAACAAATATATATAGATAGTGCTCTGCATGCGTACTCAGTCGCTCAGTCAGGTCCTACTCTCTGCAACCCCAGGGACTGTAGCCCACCAGGCTCCTCTGTCCTTGGAATTTTTCAGGCAAGAATACTAGAGTGGGTTGCCTTTTCCTACTCCAGGAAATCTTCCCAACACAGGGATCAAGCATCTCCTGCATCTTCTGCGCTGGATGGCAGATTCTTCACCACTGCACCATCTGAGAAGCCCTAGACAAAGCTCTGCTAAAACCTAATTAACTTTATATAAATAAGGCTACTTGGAGCTTACCTAGTGGTCAGTGGTAGATAACCCACCTGCCAATGCAGGAGACATGGGTTCAGTCCCTTGGTCAGAAAGTTCCCCTGGAGAAGGAAATGGCAACCTACTCCAGTATCCTTGCCTGAGAAATCCCAGGGGAGAAGAGCCGGGTAGGCTACAGTCCATGGGGTTGCACAACTTAGCAAATAAACAACAGTATTAAGGCTACTTGGTACCTAAAAATGGGGGAGGAACTTATGCATGAAATAATATTGAGGCTCTGAAGTGCCTTTGACTGTGTGGATCACAACAAACTGTGGAAAATTCCTAAAGAGATGGGAATACCAGACCACCTTGCCTGCCTCCTGAGAAATCTGTATGCAGGTCAAGAAGCAACAGAACCAGACATGCAGCAGCAGACTGGTTCCAAATTGGGAAAGATATACATCAAAGCTGTATTGTCACCATGATTATTTAACTTATACGCAGAGTACGTCATGTGCTATCCCAGGCTGGATGCACAAGCTGGAATCAAGATTGCTGGGAGAAATATCAATAATCTCAGATATGCAAATGACACCACTGTTATGGCAGAAAGAGGAGAGAAACTAAAGAGCCTCATGATGAAAGGGAAAGAGGAGAATGCAAAAGCTGGCTAAAACTAAACATTCAAAAAACTAAGATAATGGCATCCGGTCCCATCACTTCTTGGCAAATAGATGGCGAAACAGTAGAAACAGTGACAGACTATTTCCTTGGGCTCCAAAATCACTGCAGATGGTGATTGCAGCCGTGAAATTCAAAGATACTTGCTCCTTGAAAGAAAAGCTATGACCAACCTAGACAGAATATTAAAAAGTACAGACATTATATTGCCAACAAAGGTCTGTCTAGTCAAAGCTATGATTTTTCCAGTAGTCATGTATGGATGTGGGAGTTGAACCATAAAGAATGCTGAGAGCTGAAGAATTGATGCTTTTGGACTGTGGTGCTGGAGAAGACTCTTGAGAGTCCCTTGGACTGCACAGAGATCAAACCAGTCAGTCCTAAACTAAATGAGTCCTGAATACTCATTGGAGGGACTGATGGTGAAACTGAAGCTCCAGTATGCTTATGTTCTCCAGTATGCTTCAGTATGTTCTTATGCGAAGAACTGACTCATTGGAAAAGACCCTGATGCTGGGAAAGATTGAAGGCAGGAGGAGAAGGGGATGGCAGAGGATGAGATGGTTGGATGGCATCACCAATTCAATGGACATGAGTTTGAGCAAGCTCTGGGAGATGGTGATGGACAGGGAAGCCTGGCGTGCTGCAGTCCATGGGTTCCCAAAGAGTCTGATACAACTGAGCGACTAAACTGAACTGAGAAGTGCTAAAAGTCTGTTTTATATATTTTAATTAAGTTTTTTGGGGAAATGGGTGTCAGTAATAGCCAGTGACTTTGGATCATTCACTTAACTTTGCTTGAGGTTGTTTTTTTCATCAATAAAATTAAAAAGTCAGCCTATTTTCAAACAGTCAGCCTATTTTCAAAGTCCCAGCCAGTTATAGTTGTAGGAATCCCTGAGCTATGACTATTGGAACTTGAGTAGGAATGAAAGGAGCATTCCACATCAAAGGAGCAGCTTGAGTTAAACCAGTCTCAGGCTTCCACTTGTGGTTTTAGATAACCAGGTGTGAGAATTTAATAAATAGAGCACTGTTATTTTCATTTGTTACAGAGTGTAGCAAATATACTACACTCCATAATACACTAAAGTGAAAGTGAAAGTCGCTCAGTCGTGTCCGATTCTTTGCGATCCCATGGACTGTACCCTCCATGGAATTCTCCAGGCCAGAATACTGGAGTGGGTAGCCTTTCCCTTCTCCAGGGGATCTTCCCAACCCAGAGATCAAAGCCAGGTCTCCCGCATTGTAGGCAGATTCTTTCCAACTGAACTATCAGGGGAGCCCATAATATACTAAATGGTACAGTAATTTACATCGATGGAATATGAAAATCCAAATTGAAAAATGAAAAAGAACATTTGCCTCATCCACTCGCCTTCTTATAAAAGCAGTGCTCCTTCATTATCCTGTGTATTTTGTTTTGCTGTTTAGTAATTTCTTCTTGCCTACTGTAGGGTCAATATTGGAAGGCATCAGAACCTCCTAATCCTGTCAATCAAAGGAACATACTCTACCGGAACTGGGCGCGGTTTTCTTATTTTTACAAGGAGCAGCCTTTTAATTTGATTAGGTAAGTTTCTTACACAAAATCAAACTGATTAAAACTTGATTATGTCCTTTTTATTCACAATGGCATTACATTCCATTCTTTTTACTCTTTTCACCCACTGTATTTCCTATCTGCCCAGTTTTGTATCTAAACTATCATTTAGTCATTCATTTGTGAGAAAAATGCTGTTGTGAATGAAAATGGTCTTAACCACTATGCAGAGATAGCTCCATGGTTCAGAGGTTAGGCCTTAGTATTTAGGTAGATTAGGTTCAAATCCAAGTTCTTTCTCTTAGAAACATATAAACATGTTCAAGTTATTTAACCTCTAGGAGACTCACCTGTAAAATAGGAATCACAATAGTACTTTGCCTTTGGGGTTATTTGATAATGAAATGATATATATATATTTTCTAGAATGGGGTTAGCGCTTAGTGTTTAATATATTTATTTTGTGTTTGTTTGTTTTTCTCTGGGTCCAGGAATTTAGAAGATAACAGAAAAGTTGTATATAGTTTGTATATATCGATCTCAGCTGTGAAGGCAGTTGTTCTATTATTTCAATTCCTAGTTTCATTCACTGTGCAAGGAGAGTCTGGTTGCAGGTTCTTGCTTTGAACCATACAACGCTACATACATATGGGGTGTTAGGAGACTCCCGCTATGGTTTCAGTAAAGAAACAATCAGATGACAGAACCCCTGATTGCTGTATTTTTACTCAATGGTTTATGTTTTAACTGCTCTGCTTGCATAGCATCACAGCCTCTTTTTTATAAGACCGATTTGGATGTGTATATGCAGGTCAACTAAAATGTTATTCCAGCAGTCTCATTAAAGGCAAATAAGAAGGGAAATTTTTAAGAATAAATAAAAGACAGCTAGCATATAAACAACGGTTTCTATAAATCATTATATGAACTCTTCATTGGATGGATATTTTAGTTGTTCTGATTAGTAGTCATTTAATTTTTTACATTATAAAAGTAGCACATGTATCTGAAAAAATTCTAAGCAATAAGGATGTGTGCAAAGTTTTAAGTGAAATTCTACCTCCCTTAAACTCCACCAAAGTAACTATGCTTGATTTGGTGATAGTCATTCAGCTTTATTTTTATGTGCATGCATAACAAAATACATACACAATTTTTTTTTTCCTGGAGCAAGGGAATCTTTACTTACTTTTTTGCTAAGATTTTATTTTATCACTAAATAATATATTGTTCATATACTTCCCTGTGAATGCACCCAGATCTAGCTTCTGCTTTTTAGCAGAACACAGAGTACCATATTATAAATTTTGCATAACTCTTTTATCTATTTTTCTTTTGAAAAAGATTAGGCTGTTTCAAAAATTTCACTGTTACAGTCAGTGCTGTTAAGAACCTTTGCAGACATTGTGCCCTCAGAGAGTGTTTCCATAGTATACTTTCAAATCAGCAAGGTTGTCAGAATGAGGCTTACATATTTTACATTGCTGAAAATATATTGAGAGTACTTAGCTGTCTACAGATATTTCTGCTATAAATATTCCCCAAAGGTTTATACTTATAACCTTTGATATAGACAAACACATTACATCTCAGATCAGTACCTTGTTAGCACTTTCTGATTTTCTTTTAGAACAAAGCGGAAGCTCAGATATTTCATCAGATAGCAATATCTAACTTAAATTTAATAAATTTTTAAAGTTTTTCATCATATTATAGCTTTTCATTTATAGCAAATTGTACTGCTTTTCCATTTCAGTAATAATCTTTAAAATAAAGTTAAAATTTTAACAAAATTTATATAAAGAATTAATGAGTAGGTGTGAAGTTTTTAACCAGGTAAATCAAAAAGACAGGAAAGAAGACACCATGTTATCACAGAGAAAGGAATTGCAGAAAGCAGTTATTATCCTTAAGGTTGCTTCTCAGTGATTATGTAGGACAGTATCCTTATTCTTACTAAAAGACAATGAAGTATTTAAGGTAAAGGACCATGAAGTACATATTCAAACAACTTATTTGTAAGTAACTCAAATATATGCATACATACAGCTACCCACTCTAGTATTCTTAGGCTTACCTGGTGACTCAGACGGTAAAGAATCCACCTGCAATGTGGAAAACCTGGGTTTGATCCCTGGGTTGAGAAGATTCCCTGGAGTAGGGCATGGCAACCCACTCTAGTATTCTTGCCTGGAGAATCCCCATGGACAGTGTGTATACACACACACACACACACACACACACACATGTGCGTTAGTTACTTAGTCGTGTCCGACTCTTTGTGACCCCATGGACTGTAGCCTGCCAGGCTCCTCTGTCCATGGCATTCTCCAGGCAAGAATACTAGAGTGAATTGCCATTTTCTTCTCCATTTGATTCCTGACCCAGGGATCAAACCCTGGTCTCCTGCCTTGCAGGCAGATTCTTTACCATCTGAGCTGTAGGGAAGTTCATATATATATGGGACACATATATATGGGGCACTATATGAAGTGAGATAAAATGCAATGGCATTGAAACATGTATAATATCATGTATGAAACGAGTTGCCAGTCCAGGTTCGATGCATGATACTGGATGCTTGGGGCTAGTGCACTGGGACGACCCAGAGGGATGGTATGGGGAGGGAGGAGGGTTCAGGATGGGGAACACATGTATACCTGTGGCAGATTCATTTTGATATTTGGCAAAACTAATACAATTTGTAAAGTTTAAAAAATAAAATTAAATTTAAAAAAATGCAATGGAACAATATTTTACTTATAATAAAAGAATTAAAGGGTATATAGGTATTATTTGAATTATTCTTACAACTTTACCTCTATATTTGAAATTATTTCCAAAGAAAAATATTTAATAAAAGGAGAGTCCTGAAATAGATCCATATATATATATATATATATAGAGAGAGAGATTTTCAATAAAAGTGCCTGTTGTTCATTGGGGGAAGCATAGTCCTTTCAAAATATGATACTAAAACAAGTGGCTATCTACATGAAAAACATGAATCTTGACTCTTTCCTGTATAAAAATTTAAACTAACTTGAAATAGATAAGAGAACTAATTATAAGGACTACAATTACAAAACTTCTAGAACATATAGGAGAAAACTGTGGTCTGGAGTTAGGCATGGACTTTTCAGATAAAATGCAAAAAGCACAGTTTTAAAAACATAAATTTAATTTCAAATATTAGATTGTATGCTCTTTAAAAAACACTGTTACAGAAATAAAGAGCAAACCATAGGCTGGAGAAAATGCTTGCACAACACACATATCAGTAAAGGACTTTTATCCAAAATATTTAAGGAACTTTTATGACTCAGTGATAAGAATAAAATGGAAAAAAAGATTATAAAGGATTTGTCAGCAAATAAATATGTTTATGGATTGCCAGTAAGTATGTCAAAAGATGTTGTTGCTAAGTTGTGACTCTCTACAACCCCATGACTGCAGCGCTCCAGGCTTCTCTGTCCTCCACGATCTTCTGCAGTTTGCTACAGTTCATGTCCATTGAGTCGGTCAAGCTATCTCACCATCTCATCCTCTGCCGCCCCCTTCCCCTTTTGCCTTCAGTTTTCCCCAGTATCAGGGTCTTTTCCAATGAGTCGGCTCATTGGCATCAGGTGGCCAAAGTATTGGTGCTTCAGCAACCGTCCTTCCAGTGAATACTCAGGGTTGATTTCCTTTAGACTGACTGGTTTGATCTTGCAGTCCAAGGAACTCTCCAGAGATGTATACTGTCTTTATTCACTAAGGGTATAAAAATTAAAATGGCATTGAAATACCACTGCACACCCACTAGAATAGCTAACATTGAAAAGATTGGCATCAATAAGGGCTGTTAGGGATGTGGGACAACTTGAAATCTCAAAGGTTGGTGATGGTGATACAAAATGGTATAGCAGCTTTGAAACAATAATTTTGACGGTTTCTTATAGAGTTAAATATGCACTTTCTATTCAAAGGATAGATCTACTTTTATCTGCTTGTCCCCAAAATATTAATATTATCAAAACACTTATCATTGCCTCAGTGATTTGTGGTACCACCTGTATCACACATGCTTAGTCACTCAGTGGTGTCTGACTCCTTGCAACCCCATGGACTGTAGCCTGCCAGGTTCCTCTGTCCATGGCCTTCTCCAAGCAAAAATACTGGAGTAGGTTGTCATTTACTCCTCCAGGGGATCTTCCCAACCCAGGGATCGACCCTGTGTCTCCTGCATCTCCTGCACTGGCAGGCGGGTTCTTTATCACTGTGCCACCTGGGAAACCCTTTACCATGTGCTAGACTTCTGTAGGTACTCTAGCTGATTTCTGGATGTTCTGTCTATTCGGTTGATCTTGCTAACTATCCATGCACCAGTAGCAGGCTGTTTTTTTTAATTTAATTTTTATTTTATATTATGGTTGATTTGCTGTATGTTGTGTTAGTTTCAAGTGTATAGTGAAGTGATTTGAAGGCTGTTTTAATTGTAATGGTTTAGCTCTAGTGTATTTTAATATCTAGTTGGGCTAATAACTCGTCGTAGTCAGTGTTTCTTTGTACATTCTACAAGTTTATCCTTCCATATAAACTTGAATCTCAACTTGTCTGTCTTGTTACTAAAAAAGATGGTTGGTATTTTTATGGAAATTACATTAAGTTTATAAATTAACTTAGGTAGGCTGGTAGTCTCATCTTGAGACATTCTAGTCAAGGGAAAGATGTGTCTTTGTTTAAGCCTACTTTGGGTTTTTTCAAGGGTATTGTAGAGTTATAAAACCTTCTTAAGTTTAATCCTCAGTAGTTTATATTTTTGTTGCTGTTATAAATTATATATTATACATATTCAAATTATAGAATCAGTAATTTTAAGGTAAAAGATCAATCTTACTACTATGCACCTAACCAGAAAATTACTAGGGAACTCATAAACTGATATTCAGATATTTTTATTCTTTTTATTTTGATGTTATGCAGTATCATAAAATTGCTATATTCTTCAGCCAAAAAAAAGGGAGAAAAAGCAAGTTTACTCATCTTCTGTGAGTGAACCTAAGGAAGTTGTAAATAAATTAACAAGGGAATACAATGGAATCATAGTTTAATTTCATGTTTATAGTAATTTGAAAAGCAGAACAAGGAAAAACAACCATGTAAAAATGTTTATTATCACTGAGAAGAATAGAAGGTGGTACAAGCAGAAAGATCCCTTTTTTGTTAGAAAAGATGAGAAATTTTGAAAACTGAAGGATGGGAGGTTCAATAAAATTAATATTGAGTGAGAAAAATATTTTAAAAGCTTCTCATTGGGAAATTAAGTTTATGTTAAGTTTGTATTATGTAAAAGTTAAACCCTTTATGTTTAGATTTGTGGTTTTTTGAGTGTGGAAATTACAAGTTAATCATAAATGGTATAATAGATTTATGTATACCATGCTATTAGTGTCCAAGTAGAATCACATTTCTCTGACTAGGAAGCTGTGGAAAGACTTCATATGTTTGGTGAGCTGAACTCTATATGAATAAGGGGAAAGATTAACCTGTTTTGTGTTTTTTAAATTTTTTTTTAAAGAAGTCTAGTTTTCTGAGGCAGAAAAAACCTTGTTCTCTGGGTCTTTGAGAGATTCCTTAAGGGAAGAGTTAGTTTAAGAAACAATAGCAGAAAAAAGATAACAACTTGATTATAAAATTTGAACATTTGTGCTAACTAATGCTGTCATTTTTTAACTCGTAAAGCAAAAGCTGAGCCCGTATATTCTTTGGAATGTTATTGCATACTCATTTTTTATCCCTTGGTTTGTACCCCATCTTACTGTTGTGTACGATCCATCAGAGGTCCAGATTTAGAGGAAGATAAAAGTTCATACGTAAAACTACCCTCGTCCATTGTAGTCCGAGTACTTTCTTCAATCTTAGAGATAAAGCAGAAGTCTTGGCACATATTGTGAATGTGATTTTGATTTGTTAATTGCTAGAAGCATGTTCTGTACTTTATTTCAAAACATTTGAACTCTCTTTAAAATTTCAAAGTTTTTCAAATAACCTAATTATTTAAAAATAAATCTTAACTTCCACTCAGTTGGCTTCTTATTTATATGTGTTGTCTCTTTCAAGCCTTACACCAAGTCTATAGATAAGCATCATCCTGCGTTTTCTGATGTGGAAACTAAAGTTTAGAACATTTAGTAACTTTATCAAAATTACAGGGCTAGAAGGCAATGGGGCCAAAGCTAGAATACAAATGTGTCTGAGTGGAAAACTAAGACTCTCTGAAGTGCATTATTCTTGCAGCCTCTGATTTTATTTTTACCTTCTTTCACAGGGATTATTATGGAGAAAAAATTGGCATCTATTTCGTCTTTCTCGGATTTTACACAGAAATGCTATTTTTTGCAGCTGTGATTGGCTTAGCTTGTTTTATTTATGGTTTATTGACGATTCCTAAGACCTCAGGCAGGTAAGTGCACCTGAGCTGCCCAAACAGAATCTTATGTTAACCAAGATTGTATTTCTCTGAAATTTGTGTCAGAGTGTTTTTTATTACAGCAGGTAATTGATATTTCTGAAAAAGACCCAAACACAACAGCTACCTCTCACTTGATACTTTATGGAAAGTCTGTTTAAGAATGGGCTCTAAAGATTCTGTTCCTTAAGCATGATTTGATCTACAAAAATTGCTGCTATATTACCCTGGTCCCATATGTGAAAAATTGTATAAAGATGTTTCAACAAGAATAGCTTTGTACTTTCACCCAAACACATCACTTTTTTTTTTTTTTTTGCTTGGAATGTTTTATTTATCTATTTATTTATTATTAATTAATGTTTATTGCAGTGTAGTTAGTTTGCAATGTTGTGCTAGCTTCTACTGCATCACAAAATGAATCAGCCATATGTATATTTACATATACCCCCTCCCTTTTGGATTTCCCTTCTAGTTAGGATACCACAGTGTGTTAAGTAGAGTTCCTTGTGCTATATAGTATGTTCTTATCTGTTGTCTATTTTATACATAGTATCAATAGTGTCTATGAGTCATTCCAACCTCCCAATTCCTCCCACCCCCACTTTTCAGGGCTTCCCCAGTAGCACAGCAGTAAAGAATCCACCTGCAATGCAGGAGCCTTAGGAGACGCTGTAGGAAGATGCCCTGGAGGAGAGCATGCAACCCACTCTAGTATTCTTGCCTGGAGAATCCCCATGGACAGAGGAGCCTGTCAGGCTAAAGTCCATGGGGTCGCATCGAGTTGGAAGCAACTCAGGCGACTTCGCACACATGCATACCCCTTTCCCCCTTGAAAACAAATGTGTGGATACCAAACACATCTTTTAAAATAGCATTGCTCTTGGGAATTCCCCGGCAGTCCAGTGGTTAGGACTGTGCACTACCACTATACAAGACATGGTTTCTGTCCTGGTTGAGGAACTAAGATTCTTTATGCCATGAGGCATGGAGAAGGAAATGGCAACCCACTCCAGTGTTCTTCCCTGGGAAATCCCATGGACAGAGGAACCTGGCAGGCTACAGTCCATGAAGTCGCAAATGAGTTGAACACTTAGCAACTAAGCAACAAATGCCACAAGGCGTGGCCAAAACAAAACAAAAAATAAAACCAAACAACTTTGCTCTTCCCTCAGCAGCTCTGAGATCTGTGATCCTAAGATTGGGGGTCAGATTATCATGTGCCCACTCTGTGATGAACTGTGTGACTACTGGAGACTAAATTCAACCTGTTTGGCTTCAAAGGTATGTCTGTATTGTGGTATGCTTGAAGACTTGCAGTTTACTTCCTTTTGTATTGCATTTGATACTAAGTAGTCTTTCTGATATTGTTGTTTTGCAGATCTCCCATTTATTTGACAACGAGTCAACAGTGTTCTTTGCCATTTTCATGGGAATTTGGGGTAAGTAAATAGTTACATAAAAACAGCTTTCTCTGTGTTATGTGTTACATGGCTATTCATATAACATATACAGTTGGCATACCTTATAAACCAAAAGTAATTTTACATATTTACGTCTCTGCTAGCATCACTACCTTAATGGAGTCTACATCCATGGTTGTTAGTCCTTGGTCCAGAAAGGTCCCTATTAATCATCTACTCATTTCTCTGAAAAACACTTTAATTTTTGAAACTTCGTATGTATTCAGATCACATTCTCTCTTAGCACTGTGTAAAAATAAGCTCAATAATTGCTTAATTCAGGAGAATAAATGTTAAGTATTTGGTGGCTGGAGGATATTGAGTCATGGACACAAACTTGAACAAGACTCAAAAATTTCTGAGGGCTCATATATCAACATTTGAATTTAAGTTCCCTGTGTCAAATTCTATTTGGTTAAAAGCTCCCATATAAAGTGGAATTCCCCTTAATTTTGGAAATAATCCCAGTATCTCTTCTCTTTTGTATCCCATGGGAAGTAGAAGTGTCATGAAGTTTCTCCCATTGTCAGTGAGTAAAGTGTTTTCTGTAAGAGTAACTTGTCAAGAAGAGGCCTAAAGACTTCTAAGACATTGGGGGACTCTGGAAAAGGTAGACTTTTTTCTCCCCAGTTTAACAAACAGTCTTTAACAAAGCACAAGTATGTGCATTTAAAAACTGGCCAAAGGAGCAGGGTAACTTGATTCAGTCAAAAGGACACCTACATTTGTGAGGGCGTGTGTGTCTCAGAGAGGGTTATGGGTTTCTGTCACTTCTGCTTGTCTGCTTGTCTGAAGAGAAAAGTGCAGATTCAAAGAGAAAACGGGACAGTGAGGTCTCCCCCACAATTCTCCACCCTCCTTTGGTTAAGTTAGTGAGTGGACATCTCTTCATCATGTGCCAGACAGATCCTGCCTCTGTCATTCTTTTGGAATCAGAAATGCATGACAGGTATATATACAAATTACAACAGATGTAATACTTTTCAATTCTTTCCACTGAGAGAACTTGTACACCAACACTGACCTTACATGTCATAACAAACAGATGAGCAACCATACGTGGAACACCCAGTAGCTGTGGTGAATGTGGGGGTGAAGATAGCTTCATGATACTGATTTTGTTTTCTTTGGATATATGCCTAACAGTGGAATTGCTTCATCACATTATAGTTACATTTTTAATGTTTAAGTCACGTTCATACTGTTTTCCATAATGGCTCTATGCCAATTTATGTTACTGCACAGTGGTTCCCTTTTCTTCAGTTTTGTCCTGCAAACAAATATCCAATTTTCCCAAAACCGTTTATAGAAGAAACTATTCTTTCCTCATTGAATATTCTCGGGCCCTATGTCAAATATTAATTGACCATAATACATGGAATTATTTTGGAGCTCTTGATTGTGTTCTCTAGGTCTGTGTGTTTCTTTTTATGACATGCCAATTGTACCATACTATTTTGATTAGCTTTGTAATATTGAGATCAGGAATATGATGCCTAGAGCTTTGTTCTTTCTCAAGATTGCTTTGTCCATTTGAAGTCTTTTGTGGCCCTATACAAATTTTAGCATTGTTTTCTCTATTTCTGTTAAAAATAGCATTGGAATTTTGGTAGGTATTGCATTAAATCTGGAGATCACTTGGGCAGTATGGACATTTTTATATTAATTCCTCCAATCTATGAGCATGGACTATCTTTCCATTTGTTTCTATCTTCAATTTCTTTCATCAATGTCTTATATTATATAGTGTACATATCTTTCACTTCCTTGGTTACATTTCTCCCTGGCTATTATGTTCTTTTTGATGTTATTACAAATGGGATTGTTTTCTTAATTCCTCTTTCTGATAGTAGTGTATAGAAACACAACTGTTTTTAATATATTTATTTATTTCCTGGAACATGGCTAAATTTATTTATTCTAACAGTTTTTTGGTGGAGACACTAGGATTTTTTTGTAACTTAATGTTATACGAAAATAGAGACAGTTTTACTTCTTTCCTTTTTTCTTTCTAATTTATGTGTTTGTTTGTTTGTTTTTCTTGAGTAATTGCTCTGGCTAGACTTCCAGTGATCAGTTGAATAGAAGTGGCATGAATGGGAGTTTTTGTCTTATCCTTGATGATAAAGGAAGTTTTCAGCTTTTCACCATTGACTATGATGGTAACTGTGGACCTGTCATGTATAGCCTTATATTGAAATAGATTGTATTTATACCCATATTTTAAAATTTTTTTCATAATGGATGTTGAATTCTGTTAAATTCTGTTTCTTCATTTGTTGAGATGGGTTTTTTTTAAAATCATTTATTTTGTTAATATGATATACCGTGTTGATCAATTTATGGGTACTGAACTATCCTTATATCCCTGGAATAAATCTTATTTGATCATGGTGTATGATTCTTTTAATATATTGCTGAATTTGATTTGCTACTGTTTTGTTAAGGTTCTTTGTATCTACATTCATCAAGTGTAATTTTCTTTACTTGTATTGTCTTTGTTTGACTTTGGTGTAAGGGTAATGATGCCTCATAAAATGAGTTTGGAAGGTTTCTTTCCCCTTCTAGATTCTGGAAGAATTTGAGAAGGATTATTTCTTCTTTACCTGTATTATAGAATTCACCATTAAAGCTTTGAGGCCTGGACTTCTATTTGTGGGGAAGTTTTTGATTACTGATTTGATATCCTTAATATTTTCTGTTTGTTCATGATTCGGTTTCAGTAGGTTGTATGTTTCTAGGACTTTATCCATTTCTTCTAGGATATCCACTTTGTTGCCATATAATTGTTCATAGTAGTCTGTTACGATCCTTAGTATTTCTGTCATACCAGGTGCATCAGTTCAGTTCAGTCGCTCAGTCTTGTCTGACTCTTTGAGGCCCCATGAACTGCAGGACGTCAGGCTTCCCTGTCTGTCACCAATTCCCGGAGCTTGCTCAGGCTCATGTCCATCAAGCCGGTGAGGCATCACCAACTGCCTCAGGGGCATGTCCCCTATTTAATTTCTAATTTTATTTATTTGAACCTTATCTTTCTTTTTTCTTGGTAATTATGGCTAAAGGTTTTTATTTTATTTATCTTTGTATTGATCTTTTCTGTTGTCTTTTGTCCCTATTTTGTTTATTTACACTCTAGTGGTCTTTGTTATTTCCTTACTTCAACTACCTTTGCTTGTTCTTCTTTTTCTAGTTCCTTAAGGTCTAAAGTTGGCTTGTTTATTTTAGCTTTTTCTTGTTTCTTAATTAAGACATTTATGCCTCTGAACTTCCCTCCTAGAACTGCCTCTGGTGTATCCCATAAGTTTTTGTATATTGTATGTCTAGTTTAATTTGTCTCAAGATATTTGTTGATTTCT
Source organism: Bison bison bison (assembly GCF_000754665.1). Taxonomy (NCBI): domain Eukaryota; kingdom Metazoa; phylum Chordata; class Mammalia; order Artiodactyla; family Bovidae; genus Bison; species Bison bison. The sequence goes on along the minus strand of NW_011494960.1, from coordinate 2,487,559 downwards.
CTTTTCATTTTCCTAAGGCCCATTGTTTGTTCAGTAGCATGCCCTTTATTCTCCATATATTTGTGAATTTTCCAGTTTTTATTTTTCATATAATTCTAGTTTTAGACCATTATGGTCAGAAAAGATACTTGATATTATTTCAAACTTTTGAAATTTATTGACTTGTTTTGTGATGGCAATATATGACCTTTTCTGGAGAACATTCCATGTGCACTTGCTGCTAAGTTGCTTCAGTCGTGTCCGACTCTGTGTGACCCCATAGATGGCAGCCCACCAGGCTCCCCCGTCCCTGGGATTCTCCAGGCAAGAACACTGGAGTGGGTTGCCATTTCCTTCTCCAATGCATGAAAGTGAAAAGTGAAAGTGAAGTCGCTCAGTTGTGTCCGGCTCTTAGCGACCCCATGGACTGCAGCCCACCAGGCTCCTCCGTCCATGGGATTTTCCAGGCAAGAGTATTGGAGTGGGGTGCCATTGCCTTCTTAGAAGAATATTTATCCTGCTACTGTTGGATGGAATGCACTGTAAGTGCCTGTTAAGTCCTTTTAGCTTAACAGTAAAAGTAATTTAGTGAGAAAGTAATGGCAATTTTGGACAGTGAATTTTAAATCATTATAACTAGGTTCAAACACATCTTTATTAATCAAATAAGAACCATTACAATCAACACATTTTGCCAACAAGAAATAAGACTGTTTATTCCTGTAGTGTAAAAATTCATGCTTCAGATTTTGATGAACTCTTGGAAAGCATTTTCTACCGCCTGCTTGTTATGGAAGCATTTTGCCTGCAAAAAGTTGTTGAGATGCTTGAAGAAGTGGTAGTCGGTTGGCGAGAGGTCAGGTGAATATGGCAGATGAGACTTCATAGCCCTATGTGTTCAACTTTTGAAGTGTTAATTGTGTCACATTCAGTCAAGCATTTTCATAGAGAAGAATTGGCCTTTTTCTGTTGACCAATACTGGCTGCAAGTGTAGTTTTTGGTGCATCTCATCGATGTGCTGAGCATAATTCTCAGATACAATGGTTTCTCTGGGATTCAGAAAGCTGTAGTGGATCAGATGGGCAGCAGACCACCAAACAGTGACCGTGACCTTTTTTTTGGTGCAGGCTTGGCTTCGGGAAATGCATTGGCACTTCTTCTCAGACCAGTCACTGAATTGTACAAAATTCACTTCTTTTCACATGTCACCATCTGATCGAGAAATGGTTCATTATTGTTGCATAGGACAAGAGAAGATGACACTTCAAAATGGCAATTTTTTTGATTTGTGGTCAGCTCATGAGGCACCCACTTATAGAACTTTTTCACCTTTCCAGTTTGCTTCAAATGCCAAACAACTGGAGAATGGTGGAGTTGAGTTCTGCAGCAACAGTTTTGTTAATTGTTTTGTATTTGCTTTGTTCCTTTCTTCCTCTGTTGCCTCCTTCTTTGGGGGTGTTATAATTGTCTGTAATGTTATGCTCAGATTCCTTTATCTTTTGCATGTCTTTTATGGGTTTTTGCTGTGTGATTACAAAGGGGTAAAACATCTTGTAATTATATCACTCTATTGCAAGCTAAGACAAATTAATTTTAAATACATATAAAGCTCTATAATTTTACTTTCTGTCCTGTTTTATGTTTTGATGTTGCAGTTTACATCTTCTTAGTGTATCCTTTACCAATTATTATATTGTATATAACCAATTATTATAGTTACACAATTTTGTTGTAGAGTTATTTTTACTACTTTTGCTTTTTAACCTTCATAATAGATTTCCAAGTGATTTATCCACCACCATTATAACATTAGAGTATTTTAAATTTAACTATATATCTACCTTTACCAGTGACATTTATACTTTCATACGTTTTCATTTTAGTTTAAAGAGGTCCCTTTAACATTTCTTCAAAAGCCACTCTAGTCATGATAAACTTTCCACTTTTACTTGTCTGGAAAACTTTCTAGGTAGAGTATTCTTGATCCTCAGGTTTTGTTTTGTTTTTTCCCAGTATTTCAACTATGTGCTGCTCCCTTCTGGCCTGCTAAAAGTCTTATAAGTGTTGCCTTGTACATAACTTGGTTTTCTCTTCCTGCTTATAAAATTCTCTCTTTGTCTTTAACTTGTGACGTTTTAATTATAATGTGTCTCAGTGTGTTTTTCTTTGTTTCCATCTTTTTTTTGGAACTCAGTGGGTTTCCTAGATCTGATATTTGGTTTTTTCCCCCTATGTTAAGAGAAGTTTTTACCCATTATTTGAATATGTTCTCTCTCTCGCTCTTCTCTTTCTGGAACCTCCTCTAATGCAAATGCTTATCTGCCTGACATTGTCCCATAAATCCTTTAAGCTAACTTCACTTTTTAAAAATCATTTTCCATTTTTATTTAATTCATTTTTGCTCCTCTGACTGGATGACTTCTACTTCCCTTTCTTGGAGTTGGCTGATTCTTTCTCAGTTTGATCTAGTAAGCTGCCAAACACTCCTGTTGAGTTTTGCCATAAAAGTCTTGTGTTCTTCAGCTCTGTTTAATGCTCTTGATAATACTCTTGATTTCTCTTTATTACTTTCTTATATTTTCTGTCTCTGTTCACAGTCTCACTTTATTCATGCATTGTCCTCTGTACCTCAGTAAGCATGTTTATGACCCTTATTTCGAACTCTTTGTCAAGTAAATCACTTGTCTTCATTTCATTAAAGTCTTTTTTTGAAGTTTGTTTGTCTTGTTCTTTTTCTTGGAACCTCTTCCTCTGTTTTTTTCATTTAGCTTGCCTCTTTGTGTTGATTTCTGTGCATTACGTAAAATAACTACCTCTCCTAGCCTTAAAAGTGGGGCCTGTGATTGGCCAAGCTGCCTCCTTCGTTCTCAGTGGCTCCCAGTCTTTGGGGCTGTGACAAGACCCATCAGGGTCCCAAATGGGAAGATCTTAGTCAGCACCTGGATGCAGGCTGTTTAGAAGTTGGACCCTAAGGCATCAGCTTTTAAAGTTTGCAAGTTAATCTCTTTCAAGGAAATATTGGAAGATGGGTGTTTGTGTCTGCTGCTTCTGCATTTAGCTCTGGGCAGAAAACCAGTTAGAAACTGTTTGTTTGCTACAGCAGTCAAAACCATATGGTACTGACATAAAGATGGACATACAGACCAATGAAACAGAATGGAGTTCAGAAATAAAGCCCTTTGTATATGGTTAACTAATTTTCAACAGGATTTCCAAGAAAGCAAAATGAAGAAAGTATAGTCTTCCAGTGGTGCTGGGAAAACAGGATATTGACATGCAAAAGAATGACATTAGATCCTCATCTTTGTCAGCTGAAAAAAATTCACAACCTAAAAGTTGAGAATTATTTTTCATTTAGCAGACTTTCTGAGGACTTCAAGCCTGGGAGGCAGACTCTCAGATAGCTCTGAGGGACTGCTCCAAAGAGATAAGGGAGGAACCAGGTGAAAAGGAGTTTTGCAAGAAAGACCAGGTAGTCGGTACATCAATAGATTACTGTTAATTAAAGAAAGCAATATATATCAAATTAGTGAATTTAGTACTTTTCTATATATAGGAAGATGCAAGAGTTTGGATTCACTGAAATCATTCCTTTGACATGCACCTTGGCTCTCTTGTCTGGTGACTCAGCTGGTAAAGAACCCACCTACCAATGCAGAAAAAAATAAGAGAAGTGGGTTCGATTTCTAGGTTGGGGAGATCCACTGGAGAAGGAAATGGCAACATACTCCAGTATTCTTACCTGGAAAATTCCATGGACAGAGGACTCTGGTGGGCTACATACAGTCCATGGGGTGGCAAAGAGTCAGACAACTGAGTTGTGCATGCACACTCATTGCTTCGGTTCACTTCTTAACTCTATAGTAGTCAGTATTCTGTTCTTTCCTATCCTGAGTTTGCTCAAGGCTCATCATCTGGATGGTTATGGTGGCTTGACGGCAGAAATGTGCTTTGTTTACTGATGTGACAGACAACATTTTTCATTTGCGTTTTGTGTGCGTGCGTGCCAAGTCACTTCAGTCATGTCAGACTCTTTGTGACCTCATGGACTGTAGCCCGCCAGGCTCCTCTGTCCATGGGATTCTCCAGGCAAGAATACTGGAGCAGGTTGCCATGCCCTCCTCCAGCGGATCTTCCTGACCCAGGCATTGAACCCATGTTGCTTACATCTTCTGCATTGGCAGGCAGGTTCTTTACCACTAACACCACCTGGAAAGCCCCTCATTCACATCTTATACCACCACAAAAGTCAATTCAAAATGGATTAGACTTAAACGTAAGACCTGAAAGTGTAAAACTCCTAGAAGAAAACATAAGGAAAATCTTTATCACATTGGACTTGGAAACGATTTCATGCAGATGACACCAAAGTCCAGGCAACAGAAACAAACAAAATAAGCCAGAGTACATCAAACTAAAACACTTCTGAACAGCAGAGATAACAATCAACAAATTTCAAAGGCAACCCAGGGAAAGGCAGAAAATATTTGCAAACCATGTTTCTGATAGGGGGTTAATCTCTACTATATATGAGGAACTCTTGTAGCTCAATGGTAGGAACTCTTATAGCTTAATAGTAAGAAAGAAAAAAAAAGAATAACCTGATTTAAAAATGGACAAAGAACTTGGATAGGCATTTCTCCAAAGAAGTTATACAAATGGCCAACAGATAACATGAAGGAAAAAAAAAAAAAAAACAACTTAATGTCTAGTTCTCAGGGAAATGCAAATCAAACCACAATGAGATGGTATCTCATACCTGTCAGGATGACTGTTACCAAAATAAAAAAAAAGGCATGTTAATGAGATGTTGAGAATTATAATGAAGTCCTATATACTATGGATGGGAGTGCTAAATGGTACAACTGGAAAACAGTGTGGAAAATTAAAAGTAGAACTGCCATGTGATGCAGCAATCCCAGTTCTGGGTATTTACCCAAAATAATTGAAATCAGGATCTCAAAGAGATGTTAGCATTCCTATATTCACTGCAACACTCTCTATTAATACATTAACCAAGGTGTGGAGTGGAAAGAGCCTAAATGTCCATTGATAGACAAGTGGTTAAAGAAACTGCTGTGTTTGTGTGTGTTTTACCAGTTACATCTACGCCTTAGGGTGCTAAGGGAGAGTTTCTGGGGGTGCTGATCATGTTTGTGTGCTTTTCTGTAAATATATTATTCTTTAAGTGATAGTTTATTTAAAAAACTATATATATTGTATATTATACTATATATAATACTATATATTATACATATATAGTATATGTACATAGTATATACATATATAGTATATACATATAATATATATAATATAGATATATACAGATATAGTATATATGTATAATATATACATTATATACCAGGTGCTTCCCTGGTAGCTCAGACAGTAAAGTGTCTGCCTGCAATGCCGGAGACCCGGGTTCGATCACTGGGTCAAGAAGATCCCCTGGAGAAGGAAATGGCAATCCACTCCATTACACTTGCCTGGAAAATTCCATGGACAGAGGAGCCTGGTGACCTAAAGTCCGTGGGGTCGCAAAGAGTCGGACACGACTGAGCGACTTCACTTTCATATACAGAGAGAGACAGACCAACAGGTGTAGACAGAGGAGAGGCACAAAGAAAGATATTGTGCTGTGAAATGGCTCTTATATCTTTCTTAAATTTCCCTAAACCTGAGAAAGTGGTACTGTTGCTTGAATGATTTCAGTAAAACACATGTAAACAAAATCAAGGTGATAGTAAAATGTCACATTCAAATATTATTTCAAGTTATCTGAATGCAGAAAGAGAATAGTGTGCCTAAAAAAGTTTTTCTGTGTTTGTCTAAGAAACTAATTTGTATTTATATATATAGAGTTATTTTAATACTATTTTGTAGTATTATACTAAAATTCATAGTATTATAATTTTATCATCAAACATAATAGTAACAGAATAACCATCATACAACCAAAATGTTTTTTCTAAAGGAAAGAAAACCCAGGTACTGACTTCTTATTCATTTATTGTGCCATCTCCTTATTACATTTGTTTTTATATATTTCTTTGCCCATAGTCACATTGTTTTTGGAGTTTTGGAAGCGACGACAAGCCAGACTGGAATATGAGTGGGACCTGGTAGACTTTGAAGAGGAGCAGCAGCAGCTCCAGCTAAGACCTGAATTTGAAGCTATGTGTACCAAAAGGAAACTGAATGCAGTGACTCAGGTATATTAGGAAACTGACATAGGCAGTGTATTTCAGTGGACACACTGTCTGTGGGTGGCCTCTCAATGATGTGTATTTTAATCTGCCATTAAATATGAATATTCTCCAACATATAAATCACATAAACTTATTTACTTGATTCTAATATGCATTTTGAACACATGAAAAAGTAGGTAGAAAAGAGTAATGAGTCCCAGGACGGAGTCATCACCCAGCTTCAATGATTATTAATTCATGGGCACTTTTTTCTTTTACACACCCACCCCCCCCCCGCCACTAGAGTGAGCATGCGTGAGTGTGTGCTAAATCACTTCAGTCACGTCCAACTCTGTGTGATCCTGTGGACTGTAGCCCACCAGGCTCCTCTGTCCGTGAGATTTTCCAGGCAAGAATACTGGAGTGGGTTGCCATGCCCTCCACCAGACGATCTTCCCGACTCAGGAACTGAACCTGTGTCTCCTGTGTCTCCTGCGTTGGCAGTCAGGTTCTTTACCGCTCTTGCCGCCTGCAATTATTTTGAAGCAGATCCAAGCCATCATACATAAAATACCTGGTGTTAGTGCTAAGTGAAATAAAATGAAATGGAAAATAGTGTGTTGTGGACTTTATATATAAATTTGTATATATATGTATATATATGAAACACACACATATATGGAAATGATACTAAGTTAATGTGTGAAAATTAAAATGGTATTGTATTAAGGTAATGAGCTTATGATTGATTGCTTTATTAGACCAAAGTTTATCCATCTGTTCCATACTAATTGACTGTAATGGGAAGATAATTGCACCGATGTCTAGAAAGGAAAGTCTAGATTTGGGGATAACTGGCAAACTGGCTGTATGTTGTTAATTGAGTTTTTTGACTTCTTGTTATCTCATTTTTGTTTCATGTGAAAATGAAAGGTACTTTGTAACTCTTGGCTGCATATTCTTAGAGTTCTTACCTTGCCATACTCTATAATCACCATGTTACCTGATGATATTAAAGGGAGACTAGAAAGCCTCTAAAATCTCTTCAGTACAGTTCCCTATTCTGTTCAGGACACTATGCTTATGTATAACACTCAAAATCCTCACAGTTCAGGCATTCACTAAAGATTTATTAAATCGCTTTGAAACAATACAAAAAATTCAGTAAATGAATGAAGAGAAAAATCACCTCAGAAAATATATTAATAATTTGAAATTAATTGAAATATATTAAAAGAAATATTATCCTAATAATGATTTGATGTATATCTGTTCATACTTCATGGGATAGGAGAAGAATATAAAAGCAGTTCAGTTGGCTTTGCCAAAAACTATTGACCTAAAACCAAGATGTATTGAAACCAAGATGTATTCAAATGTTTACATTTGAAACCAGTTAAAAAAACATATGTATTAGTTCACTGTGAGTCATCTACTTCACTTAGCTTTAATGGTTTTGGAAATGAGGTTTTTGTTTTTAACTTCATTGCAGTGCTTCTTCAATCGTAAAGCACAACCTAACCTCTTACATTTGAGTCTGTTAGGAGCATGCACATGCATGCGTGAAAACCCACACAAGTGTACACACAAATATGCACACACATACAAATACACAAACATTGGATACACACATGTACATCATCAGATGTATGCACACACATCCTGAAGTTCAGTAGAGCTCTTGGGCAGCCTGCCCAATTCAGTTTAACTCAGTTAGAAAATGTTAGCGTCATTAAAGCATATCCACTTGAGCAGCAGCCTTCAGGTTTGGCTTTGTTTTTCCTGTCTGTGTTGCCCTGAATACCACTAGAATTCAACACTCAGGAAATAATGTATATCTTATAAGTCTTATCATTTGTAGAACATTCCATCTAGGAGCCTTAAAGGTTTCTACCTAAACATAAGGACCCACTACTAGAATACAGCTTCCCACGAGCTACGGTGAATCCACTGATTCCGAGCGCCTTGAACTGGGCTTTGTGGTTTTGACTACGGCTTGGAAGCCCGACTCTGACGGTAGATTTTTAATTTTGCTGTGATTTCTTCAAAATTACAGGAGATGGAACCTTACTTGCCTCTGTGTAGCCGTCTTCCATGGTACATTTTATCGGGAGTCACAGTGACATTATGGGTGAGCATTCTTTAAAACCGTTGTCATCTATTTGATTTCAGATCATATTGGGGTCACTTCAGCAGTTTCATCTGCAATGGCCTGCTTCCCTCTCTTCCCTCCCCCTCCACGGTATTTTGTTTTTATCTTGAATGGAGCACTTACATAAAATAAACTGTAATTTACATGGATGCGTCATAATTAAACCTTGGAAAAAGAGTTGTGGGGAGAGAAAGGTGCTTTATATTAAAGCCTATTCCTCCTCCTCCCCCAGTTCTTCGTTAATTTGGTGATAACTTGAAATCAGAACAGTATAATAAACAATTTGAGCTATTTGGTAATTTTTTTAAAAATTATTAATTTGTCTTTATACCCATCTAGAGTATCTATACAATACCATTAAGGTTCATTCTCTTGCCAAAATAATGGAAGAAAATGTTACATCTTCTACTTAAAGAATTTAATTTAGTATATCCCATTGTTAGGGAGTCAGATTTTCTCCATGCCTTTTACCTAATAGCTTCCTCCATCTTCATAATCTATTTCCTGCCTTCCCTTTCCAAATCTATGCCCTCTTACAGTTAACCTTTAATTTTAGGAAACAGACAAAGTTACCCTCTGAGATGTTAGCCTGTTGAAGTATAAATAATTGGCAATTATAGACTATTGATTAACCTCTCTACTCCATTTTGTCCCATAATTTTTTTAATCTTTAACCTTTTTTATTAAAGGCTTGGTTTTTCTATTTAAATGTGTATTTTCCTAGATGATATAACAATCATTTTAGGAAAGATGATAGAATTAAAAGGGGTTATAATCAACTGGGGACACTAAATGAAAAATATTCTAGAGTGTGGTAAGATCACTGTCATTTATTTCTAGTACTCATTTAATTTTATTCAGTTCCTCAACTTTCACAATAAAATTCTCCAATCATTGTTATAAAGATCTTTGTGATTTTGCAGTATGGGAAGGTATAAAATTTATACTGGATCTATACAAATATCTGAACTACCAGGCATATCAGATTGCTAATGGCAATATTGTAAGGGGAAATAAAATTGAATTTTTAAACATATTTTTCTTGAGGAAGTATGTAATCTTCACAATACATATTTAACTAAAGCAGAGGTTGCCAAACATTTGCTGTAAAGGATATATTATAGGTTTTGTGGGCCACAAATAGTCTCTTACGCATAATTGTCTTCTTCTTTATAATCTTTTAAAAATGCAAAAAAAAGGAAAAATCTTAGAGGGCTACCCAGAAACAGGTAAGGCCACAGTCAAATGCTGGCTTGCTGGCTAATTTTCCAACTTGTTCAAGAGGGTGGACTTAGAGGATAAGCAATGAGTACTTTTCTATTTTCTACTTACTCAGCTGCTACCATATGCCTTATCTCTAACCTTTTTACTTTCCTAGTTTTCATTTCCTGCCATTTATACCATCTACAGTGAGAGGGGGCTTCCTTGGTGGCTCAGCGGTAAAGAATCCGCCTGCCAAGCAGGAGATGTGGGTTTGATCCCTGGGTCAGGAAGATCCCCTGGAGAAGGAAATGGCAACCCAGTATTCTTGCCTGGGAAATCCTATGGACAGAGGAGCCTGGTGGGCTACAATCTATGAGATCGCAAGAGCTGAACATGACTGAGCAACTAAACAACAGCAATAGTGAGAGGAACTGGTTGGCTTGCTCTCCACGTCAGATCTGCTAAACTTAATATATGAGCTGAAGAGAAGAGTGTGTTTCAGCTATGTATGCGTCGCACAGATACAGAGACCAGAGTGACCGGTTTTTGTTTCCCTCCCCCAGATGGCTCTGGTTGTCGCGTGTATGGTAGCTGTGATTGTATACCGCCTGTCAGTCTTTGCTACATTTGCTAGCTTCATGGAAAGTGAAGCATCCTTAAAGCATGTCAAAAGTTTCCTCACTCCCCAGATAACCACATCTCTCTCTGGATCGTGCTTGAACTTTATTGTCATCTTGATCTTGAATTTCTTTTATGAAAAGATATCTGCCTGGATTACAAAAATGGGTAAGCTGGCCAAATCGTTAGTATGACTCTAAAAAAGAATTCCTACCAATGTTACACCTTCATTCTGGATCAGCCCCCAGGGAGTTCACTTTTCAAAGCACATTTCAAGACAGTTTTGCTCTACAGGTAGACGCATAGCCTGGTACTTCAGGATTCCCTAACAGCTACATTCAGGCCTATTATAATGGAAGCAGGAAGAAGAACTAAAAGGAATTAGGCCTCTGTAGATCTTCTTTGCATATTCTTGCCTTAATCCTTCCTTGATGGGATTAATTGAAGCCTAAATAAAATCCTCACACATTTCTCAAGACACAGATAATTTTTATTTCTTGTATATGGCTTTTGGAAGGTGTTGAATTTTGAAAGCCTGTGTCAGAAAAGCAGATCAATCAGGTCCTCCTGAATAAATCTAAAAGTTAGTGCTTTTCTTTTCAGTTGCCATTTCTTAAGACCTGGATTATGTTCTTGTGAAAATTTCTCCTAAAGCCGTGAGGGAAGGTAAAGAGGTCCCAGGTGGAATGGGAGGGTCAGTTGGGGAGAGTAGCACAGGGTTTTCCTGCCCTTGCCCCCAGCAAGCCGGAGATGAGATCAGAGACTTAGCTCCTGCCTCAGCTTCTCCTGTGACTGCACTCTCCAAGAGCTTCTGCCTCTTCTCCAAATCTGTGCACTGTCCTTGGACCAATGGTAACAAAAAAGGCAGCACAGTATTTACTCAGCAGTAGGGTAAACACTGGAGAAGGACATAGCAGCCCACTCCAGTGTTCTTGCCTGGAGAACCCCAGGGACATAGGAGCCTGGTGGGCTGCTGTCTATGGGGTCGCACAGAGTTGGACACGACTGAAGTGACTTAGCAGCAGCAGCAGGGTAAACACTGGGAAGTCACTGCCATTAAATATTCTTTTCAAATTTGGAGTTCACACCAGTGTGTGTGTGTGTATGTGTGTATACATATATGTGTGTGTGTGTATGTATAAGCACCTAAAACCCAAGCACCTAAAAATACCTTAGCTTTCATCACCTGTACTCACATTAGAGATTTTGTAGGAATGCAACTAAATTTTAGTAAAGTGGAGATGTTATCTGTGTCTTTAGAATATGTGTTACCATTTCCATGTTGCTGAACATGTCATGGTTTTGGCTGGATCAGCTCATACCCTTGGAAGATACCATCTCAGAAAAACATGATCCCTTACTCTTTCACGGCTCATGCTGTTCTCCTGTGGTGTGAAGAGACTCTTAACATTTTCTTATCTTTGGAGTTCATTAAGTGATAGATCATGATAATCCACTTTAAATGAAGGAGAGGGGAAATGTGTACTATCGCTGCCACTGTTTGCATGACATTATTTTAAAAATTGATAAACCCATTTAATTCATGAGAGGGAAGCACAATTCAATGTGGAAATCACCCTCTGCCCTTTATATGATTTACTTTGTTTAAACTGGATTGGAAACAGACAAGAGAGATCTGAAATATTTATAGGATATCATGTAGTGATATGTAGACAGAAATGGCAACCCACTCCAATACTCTTGCCTGGAGAATCCCTTGGACAAAGGAGCCTGGTGGGCTACAGTCCATGGGGTTGCAGAGTCGGACATGACTGAGTGACACACACACACACACGCACACACACACAGATATCCTGGGAATCACGGAGATGAGCAGGAGGCGCTTCAGTTTGATAAGGGTTTGAATTCTGTATTCTGACTGTGTGTCCCTAGGCAAGTATTTCACCCCTCTAAACATACTAATGATGGCTTCCCAGGCTTCTCTGGTGATGAGATTAATGCAATACTGGTCCTGGAAAGCTTAGTACACATCCATGGCTACTTAATATTGGTCAGTTATGAACTGAGTGGGGAGCATTTCAATAGACTGTGAGTAATATGACTAGCTATCCACTTGTCCCAGGGAGTAAAACACTTTAAGAAGAAACAGGAAGGTGTGTTATTAAACCTTGTTTTTGTTGTTTGTTTTTTTTTAAATCAGAAATTCCTCGGACTCACCAGGAGTATGAGAGCAGTCTTACCTTGAAAATGTTCCTGTTTCAGTTTGTAAATTATTATTCATCCTGCTTCTACGTAGCGTTCTTTAAAGGGAAATTTGTGGGATATCCTGGAAAATACACATATTTGTTTGGTGTGTGGAGAAGTGAAGAGGTAAGAATTCTCTAGAGAGGTAATATTTATGGCTTCAGTAGGTCACTGTTAGGGAGAGGGCAATGGCACCCCACTCCAGTACTCTTGCCTGGAGGATCCCATGGACGGAGGAGCCTGGTGGGCTGCCGTCTATGGGGTCACACAGAGTCGGACACGACTGAAGTGACTTAGCAGCAGCAGCAGAAGCAGAGTAGTATACTCTACTGCAACCATGCCCTGGGACAGGAGAAACTTTCTCTGGATTAGATCTTTGAGCATTACACAGCACAAGTTTCTAGAAAAAGGAATGTCTTACCCTGG
>NW_011494960.1:2472306-2474687 GCF_000754665.1 Bison bison bison | reverse complement strand
AGGGAGAGGGCAATGGCACCCCACTCCAGTACTCTTGCCTGGAGGATCCCATGGACGGAGGAGCCTGGTGGGCTGCCGTCTATGGGGTCACACAGAGTCGGACACGACTGAGCGACTTCACATTCCCTTTTCACTTTCATGCATTGGAGAAGAAAATGGCAACCCACTCCAGTGTTCTTGCCTGGAGAATCCCAGGGACGGGGGAGACTGGTGGGCTGCTATCTCTGGGGTCACACAGAGTCGGACACGACTGAAGCAACTTAGCAGCAGCAGCGGCAGCTCACTGTTAATCCAGTACCTTTTGGTGTGCCCCACACTTACTCAAATTTTATCAAGTTTCAAGAAAAGTGTGAGATACTGACTCTGTCCATGGAGCATATTGGTCTTAGAATCCTGCTATCTGATAGACTCTCCAGTTTATTTGGAGAAAGACAGTTGTATTGTACCCATTGTTTGATATAAAATATGAGCTATGAACTGGAATAAGTAAGTTCTATATTCCTGAAGGCTTCCAGCAAAGGATGAATGATAACTTCCTAGAGGTACAGCAGAAAGGGCTCCCCACATGGGTGTAGAATTAGACCAGCTCAGTGATTTCCAAATCTGGCTTGCAACCAGATCACATGAAGAAAATAACAACTTCCAGCCCTAACACAGATAGGAAGATTTGGAATTTTCTAAGAATAAGGCCCAGAAACGTGTGTGTGTGTGTGTGTGTGTGTGTGTTTTAACGTATTTCACAGCTGAATCTACTAGCTTCCCTTAGTAGCTCTGTCGGTAAAGAATCTGCCTGCAATGCAGGAGACCTGGGTTTGATTCCTGGGTGGGGCAGATCCCCTGGAGAAGGAAATGGCAACCCACTTCGGTATTCTTGCCCAGAGAATCCCCATGGACAGAGGAACCTGGCAGGCACAGTCCATGGGGTCTCAAGAGTCAGACACGACTTAGCGACTAAATTATCACCACCACCACTGTGATCATGCTTGAAACTTGGACCTGAATATCCTTTTGTATCATTTAATATCTGTTCCAGTGCAAATCTTCAGATTCTCACCTTCTGGTTTGAGATTTCTTTTGTTGCAGAAGTCCATCTTTCATCATTCATTTATTTTTTCTCCTTTTTCTTCCTGCTAGTGTGATCCTGCAGGCTGCCTAGTAGAACTGACAACCCAGTTGACCATCATAATGACTGGGAAACAAATCTTTGGAAACATTAAAGAGGCCATTTATCCGTATGTATGATTTACAAGTTTTGTCTTGATTTAAGTAACCATGAGAGATTTCCTCTGAAAGAAGGTGGAATTCTTTGATTATCATGGTGCCTTTGTTAGCTAATGTCTAAGTCAACAGCAACAACAAAAAATTCACTTTAACAAAATATTTATTTAACTGGAGGATATTTATAATATTGTGGTGGTTTTTGCCACACATCAACATGAATCAGCCACAGGTGCACATGTTTCCCCCTATCCTGAAATCCCCTTCCACCTCCCTCCCCACCCGATCCCTCTGGATTGTCCCGGAGCATTGGCTTTGAGTGCCCTGCTTCTTGCATTGAATTTGTACTGGTCATCTATTTTACATGGGGTAATATACATGTTAAGTGCTATTCCACTTTTAATCAACAGTCAAATGTATATAAAGGTAATACAGACTTTTAAATATGCATCTCTGTTTGCTTGAGTGTAGTTTAGGGAAAGATAATTATCCCTGTCTCCTGTGAATATTTCACTGGGGAATCTAAATGTTATATGCCCTGTAAATTATTCTATAGTTGCATTTTATTTCTCAAAATTACTGGAAGTCAAACTCTTTGAAGATATCTGTGTGTCGTGGACACATCTGTTACTGAACCAAACTCAGGTCCAATTGCCTGCCCACAGTAAGTCAATCTACCGACACCGGATTGTGGTAAAGGAAAGTGTAGTGTCTATTGTTCAGGTCAGTTCAGTTGCTCAGTCATGTCCAACTCTTGCAATCCCATGAACCACAGCATGGCAGGCCTCCCGCTCCATCACCAACTCCCGGAGTTCACTAAAACTCACGTCCATCAAGTCAGAGATGCCATCCAGCCATCTCATCCTCTGTTGTCCCCTTCTCCTCCTGCCCCCAATCCCTCCCAGCATCAGACTCTTTTCCACTGAGTCAACTCTTCGCATGAGGTGGCCAAAGTATTGGAGTTTCAGCTTCAGCATCAGTCCTTCCAATGAACACCCAGGGCTGATCTCCTTTAGGATGGACTGTTTGGATCTCCTTGCAGTCCAAGGGACTCTCAAGAGTCTTATCCAACACCACAGTTCAAAGGCATCAATTCTTCAGCGCTCAGCTTTCTTCACAGTCCAACTCTCACATTCATACATGACCACGGAAAAAACATAGCC
>NW_011494960.1:2471726-2472206 GCF_000754665.1 Bison bison bison | reverse complement strand
GTGGTCTGGTATTCCCATCTCTTTCAGAATTTTCCACAGTTGATTGTCATCCACACAGTCAAAGGCTTTGGCATAGTCAATAAAGCAGAAATAGATGTTTTTCTGGAACTCTCTTGCTTTTTCTATGATCCAGCAGATGTTGGCAATTTGATCTCTGGTTCCTCTGCCTTCTCTAAAACCAGCTTGAACATCAGGAAGTTCACGGTTCACGTATTGCTGAAGCCTGGCTTGGAGAATTTTGAGCATTACTTTCCTAGCGTGTGAGATGAGTGCAATTGTGCGGTAGTTTGAGCATTCTTTGGCATTGCCTTTCTTTGGGATTGGAATGAAAACTGACCTTTTCCAGTTCTGTGGCCACTGCTGAGTTTTCCAAATTTGCTGGCATATTGAGTGCAGCACTTTCACAGCATCATCTTTCAGTAAATTTGAAATAGCTCAACTGGAATTCCATCACCTCCACTAGCTTTGTTCATAGTGATG
>NW_011494960.1:2471115-2471626 GCF_000754665.1 Bison bison bison | reverse complement strand
GGCTGATCTCCTTTAGGATGGACTGTTTGGATCTCCTTGCAGTCCAAGGGACTCTCAAGAGTCTTATCCAACACCACAGTTCAAAGGCATCAATTCTTCAGCGCTCAGCTTTCTTCACAGTCCAACTCTCACATTCATACATGACCACGGAAAAAACATAGCCTTGACTAGACAGGCCTTTGTTGGCAAAGTAGTATCTCTGCTTTTCAATACATCTCTGCTTTTCAACCTATATCTAGGTTGGTCATAACTTTCCTTCCAAGGAGTAAGCGTCTTTTATTTTCATGGCTGCAATCACCATCTGCAGTGATTTTGGAGCCCAGAAAAATAAAGTCTGACACTGTTTCCCCATCTATCTGCCATGAAGTGGTGGGACCACATGCCATGATCTTAGTTTTCTGTATGTTGAGCTTTAAGCCAACTTTTTCACTCTCCTCTTTCACTTTCATCAAGAGGCTTTTGAGTTCCTCTTCACTTTCTGCCATAAGGGTGGTGTCATCTGCATATCTGA
>NW_011494960.1:2470527-2471015 GCF_000754665.1 Bison bison bison | reverse complement strand
CCCAGCAATCTTGATTCCAGCTGTGCTTCTTCCAGTCCAGCATTTCTCATGATGTACTCTGTGTATAAGTTAAATAAACAGGGTGACAATATACAGCCTTGATGTACTCCTTTTCCTATTTGGAACCAGTCTGTTGTTCCATGTCCAATTCTTTTTTTTTTTTAATTTTCTTTTTAAACTTTACATAATTGTATTAGTTTTGCCAAATATCAAAATGAATCCGCCACCGGTATATATGTGTTCCCCATCCTGAACCCTCCTCCCTCCCCATACCATCCCTCTGGGTCGTCCCAGTGCTCTAGCCCCAAGCTTCCTGACCTGCATATAGGTTCTCAAGAGGCCGGTCAGGTGGTCTGATATTCCCATCTCTTTCAGAATTTCCCACAGTTTATTGTGATCCACACAGTCAAAGGCTTTGACATAGTCAATAAAGCAGAAATAGATGTTTTTCTGGAACTCTCTTGCTTTTTTGATGATCCAGCAGATGT
>NW_011494960.1:2452323-2470427 GCF_000754665.1 Bison bison bison | reverse complement strand
AAACCAGCTTGAACATCAGGAAGTTCACGGTTCATGTATTGCTGAAGCCTGGCTTGGAGAATTTTGAGCATTACTTTACTAGTGTGTGAGATGAGTGAAATTGTGCAGTAGTTTGAGCATTCTTTGGCATTGCCTTTCTTTGGGATTAATGAAAACTGACCTTTTCCAGTTCTGTGGCCACTGCTGAGTTTTCCAAATTTGCTGGCATATTGAATGCAGCATTTTCACAGCATCATCTTTTAGGATTTGAAATAGCTCAACTGGAATTCCATCACCTCCACTAGCTTTGTTCATAGTGATGCTTTCTAAGGCCCACTTGACTTCACATTCTAGGATGTCTAGCTGTAGTTGAATGATCACACCATGGTGATTATCTGGGTCATGAAGCTCTTTTTTGTACAGTTCTTCTGTGTATTCTCACCACCTCTTCTTAATATCTTCTGCTTCTGTTAGGTCCATACCATTTCTGTCCTTTATCTAGCCCATCTTTGCATGAAATGTTCCCTTGGTATCTCTAGTGTTTTTGAAGACATCTCTAGCCTTTCCCATTTTGTTGTTTTCCTCTATTTCTTTGCATTGATCACTGAGGATGTATATAGGAATGCCATATATTGATAAACTCTTATTATTTGTAATAATTTTTGTCTATCTTCATTTGAGTTTTTTAGGCAAGCAGTCCGTTCACATTACTATTTGTAATCATAGATTTCTCTTTCATTTCCCGTTCTTTTGACTTTTTCTTTTTCATTTTATTGTTTGGCTAAGATCTCCAATAAAGTGTTGAATGTTATCATATACACTCTTATTTTGATCTTAATTCTAAGGGGAATTCTGCTAATTTTTCCCTGTTAAGAATTATGTTTAGCCCACGATTTTGGCAGATGCTTTTGATCAGACTGAGGCAATTTTCTTCTTTTCCTTCTTTTCTTTCATAAGTAGGTTTTAATAGGTTGTTGAAATACATCAAATGCATTTTTCTGCATTAGTCACTATGATTTTATACTTTTCTCCTTAAATGTGTTAATATGATGTGTTACATGGATTGAGTTTTTAATTTTGAAAAAGTCTTTTCTTAATTATATCATGATATATTAAATTATATATATATATAATGTATATATTCTTATATATTTATATATAGAATTGATTTAGGTAATATCTTGTTTAGGATCATTATATTTCTTGTCATGTGTTAGATAAACTTCTGTATTCCCTTGTCATACATTTTCTATTGTAACCCATTTCTCATTCCCCCAAGTGGCCTTAGTATCACAACATCGTTAAGGTTAGTGAATTCAATATATAAAAACAGTCCTGTGGTGACCTCTCCTCCATGTGCTCTTTAAAGAGCTGTCTCTGAGTAAATACATTACCCTGCAGAGGCAGGGTTGTCTTAGTTTCTTTATCATCCAAATAAAGATCTTTCATCCTTAGCAAGTAGATGTGAACAGAACACTAGATTTTGACTTGGACTTTAGTTGCAGTCATGTCTCTCTCTACTTGTTCTGTAATCTAAACTTACTTGCCCTCCCTCACCTCCATTTTTTAGATCTAATACTGTGATTCTCTGACCCCTTTCTCTTAAGTCCTATTTCATGTTTACTTTTACCACTTCCAACAGCTTAGTTCTGAATTGGTGGAGACGCCGAAAAGCCAGAACCAACTCTGAAAAGCTATACAGTCGATGGGAGCAGGATCATGACCTTGAAACTTTTGGTTCTCTTGAGTTATTCTATGAGTATTTGGAAACAGGTAATTTTCAACCTCTGCCTTGAAACTTGAAAGAAGCTGAGTAAAATAAGTGTTTTTCGTCTCTTAATATTTCTTCCTACCTTGCACATAGTAGGTGTCCAATAAATCATTGGACAGTGAATGAAAAATATTGGCTCAGTATATCTGTTTTCCCCAAATATAATGCAGGATGAAATTTAGTTTCAAAACAGCAATCTCAGAGATATTTTTCCTATCAACTTAATGTTAATATTGTTGAACAAAATTAAGTAAGGATCACTTTTTAATACTTGTCTCAAAATAGTTTAGCTTTCTGCTTTTTTTTTTTTTGCCATGGTGATTGCTCATAGAGGGAATGCAATGAAAAACATTACTAGAGTCTGACATACATTTAGTGTATATCCTTTTTTCAGGCTGAAAAGAATGAAGCTAAAAGTAGATATGCAAGGGAAACCCAAAGCGGACATAAGAAACGCATAAAATATTCTAAGGATTGAAGAGAGTTTGGGGTGAAATTTTAAGAGAGAGAACCCCAGGACTGATTGTGGAATCTACTCAGAGTGTTTCCTCTCAAATGACCTTCTCTGCTGTTTTGGTGAAATTAAAGAGGACAGTTTTCCCAGCTTATTTTCGTGGCCCATAAAAGTCATGGTAGAATAAATGAGATGACCTGAATTTGTTACCGATTCTCCACTGAAATATGTACATATGATACCTAAATTAAAATAGGTATATTTGGGCAAATAGGAAGATGTCTACAGTTATAAAACTAGGCAGTCCTTGATTTGTGGAGTCATAAGGCTGTAATTTTTAAATAATTGTGTATGTTTCAAGTGAATTTTTGCATAAATGTGTCAGAGGTTATAACTGAAAGTAAAAGATGAAATCATTGTTTCATAACAAGATTAATTATTGAGACACAACTAAGAGTTAATTTATTCTGGTTGTTTTACATACTGTATCTCTAATCTTAAAGCATTCTACAGAACAGTCATTATTCACTGCATTTTATTTGAAAGAATACTGAAGCTTGGAGAAGTTATTTGCCGTGGGCCACAGAGATTATAAGTAAAGATCTGAGATTTGAACCTAGAAATTCAAGCTGTTTCTGCATAATACTTCACCTTCATTTTCTGTTTCTCGGTTCAGTAGAGAAGTTAGGAAGGAGGCAGTTTGTTCTCTTGGATTAGTAGATGAAAAGACTGATGCTAATCAGAAAGTATTATGAGAAATGCTGAAATCCAGAAACTCTCAAGATCTATCTAAAAATAGAGGACTAGTGGAAGATTACTTTTTCTTTTTTCCTACAATGGAAAGTCATCTTTGTCTCATTGTTTTTTGGTTCCCTCCTGTGGGAAGTACAGTCTGCCAGCCACGTGGATTCTTTTACCCCAAGCACTGATGGAAACAAAAGAAGAAACAGAGAAATAAGCCAGCTTATATAGGTGTTAAGCCTTAGTGAGGAAAGAGAGTAAAACATTTTTAGAAAGATGTCAAGTTAGTACAGAGGATTGGGACCTTAAAAAATACCTCATTCTAGGATATCTATATTTCCTTTGACCACATGCAACTTATATATATATATTTCTGATGTTTATGTGGTTCATTTTCTGATTTATTCTCAAATATCTTGTTTATACTACCTTCTCCTCTGTTAGCATTTTCAAATCTTAAATAATGCATTCATTCATAAGGCTTATAGTTGAGTACTTTTATATACTCAAAACATACAAATGAGTCAGTGATTATTTCTGATCTTAAAAAGTACATAGGTTAGCAAAATAGAAAGCTTGATTACCCCACAGATGTGCCAATACCAATATAAATACTAGACTAGCAGACCTAAGCATAGGCCATAATAATAAAAGACTGTGTTTTATGAATAAGAAGACTATCTTATCTAATAAGAATAGATGCTTTCTTCAGACAAGCAGATCTTAAAAGAAGCAGCAGGGATAGAACTGAGCTGTGCATGACTAATTTCTCCGTCCTATTCTAGCAAGCAATAAGGCACTGTGCTTCCTCTAGGAAAGGGGAAGAAGGCAGCTGGAAGGAGGCCTGGAGTGTTTTGCTGGTGTAGATCCCTTCAAAATGAAGGAAGTGGCGGGAGTTAGGCCGACTGTTCCCCCTTTTCCCCTCCACAATGATGAGTTTGTGAATTTCTCTTTTCTCCCCACAGTTATCCAGTTTGGATTTGTTACGTTATTTGTGGCCTCTTTTCCTTTGGCCCCTCTTCTCGCGCTCTTGAATAACATAATAGAGATTCGAGTGGATGCCTGGAAGCTTACGACTCAGTACAGGAGACCTGTAGCTGCTAAGGCTCATAGCATAGGTGTTTGGCAAGACATTCTTTACGGAATGGCTGTCCTTTCTGTTGCAACTAATGTAAGTAGACCTATTTAAGTGGAAACTCTACTTGATGATTTTTTTTCTTGGAGATGGGGAGATTGTGAATAATGTTTAACTCAGTATGTACATTGATTTCATCATGGTGACCTTCCTAAAGACAAAACATCCCTAATCTTTTATGTGCTAAACAACACAGATAAATCTGTGACATGCAAACTCTTAGAAATATAAGGAAAATTGTAAAACATGCTTATTAAAATGCCATGATACCCATACCACGTGACAAAGTAGACAGAAAATAAGTAGTGGTGTAAAGAACCTAAGTAATACAATTAAAGTTTGATTATACATAAAGTACAAATAGAATATATAACATTTACCTGTTATTTTTATGGAGCACTTATTAAAAATGGTAATAAAACTGAATTCCCAAAAGCTGAAATTTTACAATGCATATTCACATACAATTATAGTATAAAAAATGAATTTGATAATAAGATAGCCAAAAATTCAGCCACTTAATATTCATGCTTCCAAGAAAGCTTATTGCACAAAGAAGAAATAAAATTGAAATTACAAGGAGAACTTAATTAAAATGAAAACTCATACAAATCAGCTAAAACCACATTTATAAAAAGTGTATACCAATAAATGCTTTTATTATTGAAAAGAAGGAAAGTATGAACTGAGCCTGTTATATGAAACTAAGAAAAAATGTAAAACTAATCAACAGAAAGTGGTAAGAAAGAAAGAATAAAGGTGTATGCAGAAATAATCACATTAGAAAATAAATAAAAGGTAACATAATTGCTAAATAAACCAAGAGTTGGTTCATTGAAAAGATAAACAAAATTCTGACAATCTCAAAAAAGAATGAGGTGAGAAACTTATAAAAATGCTATATATATATATTTATTCTAATACATTTTAAAATCTGTTTGAAATTGTCACTTTTTTAGAAAAGAAAACTGCCAAAATGTGCTCAGTAAGTGATATAAAACAGAAAATGTACCAGTAGCTACAGGAGCAATATTAAAATATTTTTAAAATCTATCACTAAAAGGCAGAGCAAAATGATTTTAAATTGACTCATCTTACCCAAAGGAAACATGAGATTTACACTATTCCAGAGCTTAGGAAAACATGGGAAAATAGCATTCCTACAGAATCAAATACTGAAATTAATTGCGCTGAACTCTGGGAAATCTACCAGTACATGGTCTTCTGTTTCTCCATTCCTCATTCCCTATACACCCCCTGACACACACACACACAGTCGGTCCTGTCTTATGAAATTGATCCAGGCAAGTTAAATTTGGTTAAAGAGAGTAGAACTGTATTATAAAATAGTAAGAAATGTAAGAAATAGCAAGGCAAGATGGAAAGAGACAGATACAGGTATGGTGTTTTTGGAAACAAACAGTGAGGTTAAATTTTCAGTGTAACTCTTTCTAGCTGTGAAATCTTGTAACACTGATCATACACCAGAAATGAACTATTTTACGTTTTAGGTCAAAGACTCATATGTTAACATGATTAGTAATAGCATACTAGTAATTTTGCGTCCTTAAGGCACAAAGATCTGAACAATATACAAATCAGACTTTCATAAAACTGCTTTATTAGCTCATGATTTTCTTCTTGCTTTGTCCTTTAGGCTGTTATTGTTGCATTTACATCGGATATGGTTCCCCGTTTAGTTTACCACTACGCCTACTCAGTAAACGAAAGTTGGCCTATGAGTGGGTATATCAATAACAGCCTTTCAGTATTCCTCATAGCCGATTTTCCAAACAACACTGTACCTTCGGAAAAACGAGACTACAACACTTGCAGGTTTTCTCTTGTTTTCATTTTGCTTTTTAAATGTATTTCTTAAGTTCTCTGTTTTCTTCACGTCTTAACAAAAATTTACTTGGGGCAGTAAAAATCTTGGATAAAGTACATCAGTTCTAAAATTCATACATTGTATGGTTCTGATTTGAAAAAAGTAGAATACTCAAAAGTAAGAGAATACTATCAGTAAAGATAATGTCACTTTTGAATTGCTTCTTATTTTCTAAATTTATTGGAAAAATTTTCTCCAGCAAATGTCCCCTTGATTCAAGCTTTCATGTCTATAGATCACACAGCATGGTCATATTATATGTGCATTCAACCTACTTGAATTTAACTCTGTGTCCTCAAACAGAGAGAGAGGAAGAGAGAAAGAACAATATAGTTGGTTCATTAGCCATCCCATTTGAAAGGTTTCTTCGATGCAGGGAGTGTGAAATTGGATTTGTAAACCTGCTCTTTTCATACTCTGTGTCTCATGAACTGTGTGGATCTTTTTACTTTAGGATTTAAAGATCATTTATACATATATACACACATATGTGTGTGTGTGTGTGTATATATATGCATGTGTGTATATACATGTGTGTGTATAATATATGTGTGTGTTGTGTGTATATATATGTGTACACGCACACACACATATGGTACATCAACTTAAACCTTAAACCAACTGCTTCATCTGGGATTCCAATAAAAACAGCAATATCTGTTTTTGTCTACCTGCAACATGGGTAGACAAAAACCTTTTTATATTCCATATTTTTTATTTATTGTTGGCTGCCCGCGGGCTTGCTCCAGTTGTGGCAGGTGGGGCTTAGTGGCTAGCTTTGGCGGCTTCTCACTGCAGTGGCTTCTCTTGTTGCAGAGCACGGGCCCTAAGCGGCCAGCTCAGTGGTTGGGCACACAGGCTTAGCCTCCGTGAGGCACGTGGTATCCTTCCACACCAGGGACAGAATCTGTATCCCCATGGATGAGGTAGACTCCCAACCACTGGACCACTAGGGAAGTCCTATTCCATATTTATATAGAGAAGAATCGTAACGAGTGTCAGATTTCTTGATGCCATCACTTCCTAGCTGGACTGAATCTTTGAAGAACATCAATATCTAGAAACATTATAGAAAAAAAAAATGAATTCACAAATTGAACACCAGGGAAACCCCCGAAGGATAATAAGTAACACGAAAACAATGCAGTGTCCTGTAAACCAAAAGAAAACAGAGTTTCAAGAAAATGAGAATGATCAACAGTGTCAAGTTCTGTTCTTCACAGACATAAAATAAGATGTGAATTAAAATTTTCCTTCAATTTAATGACCAGAGACAGTTGGTGTCAGTGGAGTGATGGTAGAACTGAGTTGTTAAGGAATAGGAAGAAAGGGACTGAAAAGAGCAAAGTTAGCTAACTCCTGAGAAACTTGTCTTTATGGCAAGAGAGAAGTTTCACTTGTGTCTCCTGCTACATCTATACTATACATTAGAAGCATATGCCTATGATTGTTATCTGTATAGGGAAAATAAATGTTTGGTAATAGCAGTTATTTTCCTTTGACTTGACTTTTGTGGTCAACTAAAAGGATCTCTTACAAGAAACAATATGAATTTATACTAAGTCTCTTTGTTTGTAGTTGTAGCTTATTTTTTGCATTGACTTCCATTTTTTCAGATACAGAGATTACAGAAATCCTCCTGACAGTGAGGACAAATATGCTCATAATATTCAGTTCTGGCACGTCCTTGCTGCCAAGATGACCTTCATCATAATCATGGAGGTAAGCCTTTCTTAACTTTCATGCCGGTAAGTCTCTTTTCACCCTTCAGGCATATATTTCTAAGAGTATCTGTTGAGCAGAAAATTAGCATTATCTCACTAGAGTGTTTTGAAGGAAGTATTTGTTGTCATAAAAAGTAAGTTAGGAATAGTTTAAGTACAGCAATTGCCTGTTATTCCTTGCTATTGTTGAAGATACCAAGGTCACAGAAAAGAAAAATTAAGATCTCTTCCCTTGAGGTCAGAGGATCCACCAATTTTACCAAACACCTGTTATGTACCAGTTCCAGAAGCTATAAGAATAACTTTCTACGTTCAGCTGTATTATTCACCCTTGACAAATAAATCTGACAGTCAGCAAAATTAAGTAGTTGGTTTAAAGATAATCAGCTAATATTAAAGCTGAGTTTCAGTGCCAGATATCTCACTGCCAAACCTCCATTCTTCCCACTGCATTACATTTCCTTTCTTGTAGAATAGCTAGTATGATTATGGATATAAGACAAGAGAACCAATACAGAGAGGGTGTTTGACCAAGGTTTAAACCGAGGACCACAAATCATGAGACATTAAGGCCTATAAGGCAGAGATAAATAAATGTAGGGCTTCCATGGTGGCTCAGTGGTAAAGAACCTGCCTGCAAATGCAGGAGATGCAGGTTCGATCCATGGGTTGGGAAGATCCTCGGGAGAAGTAAGTAACAACCCATCGAGTAGAAGTAGTGGCAACCCATGGAGTGAGGAGTCTGGCAGGCTGCAGCCCATGAGGTCACAAAAGAGTTGGACACGACTTAGCGACTAAACAACTAAGAAATATAAGGCACTTATTCACTTGATTGTTGGTGGTGGTGTTCAGTTGCTAAGTTGTGTCTGACTCTTTGCGACTCTGCCATCCCCATGGATGGCAGCACAACAGGCTTCCCTGTCTTTCACTATCTTCCGGAGTTTGCTCAAACACATGTCCATCAAGTCGGTGATGCCAGGCAACCATTTCATCCTCTGTTGCCCCTTCTCCTCCTGCCTTCAATCTTTCCCAGCATCGGGGTCTTTTCAAATGAGTCAGCTCTTCGCATTAGGTGGTGAAAGTATTGGAGCTTCAGTTTAGGTGTCAGTCCTTCCAATTAATATTCAGGATTGATTTCCTTTAGGATTGACTGGTTTGATCTCCTTGCACTCCAGTGGACTCTCAAGAGCCTTCTCCCAACACCACAATTCAAAGGCATCATTCTACGATGCTCAGCCTTCTTAATGGTCCAACTCTCATATCAGTACATGACTACTGGAAGTATCATAGCTTTGACTAATGGGACTTTTGTTGGCAAAGTGATGTCTCTTCTTTTTAATATGCTGTCTAGGTTTGTCACAGCTTTTCTTCCAAAGAGCGAGTGTCTTTTAATTTCCTGGCTGGAATCACCGTCTGCAGTTTTTGAAGCCCAGTCTGTCACTGTTTCCACTGTTCCCCACCCCCACCCCCATCTATTTGCCATGAAGTAATAGGACTGGATGCCATTATCTTAGTGTTTTTTGAATGTTGAGTTTTAAGCCAGCTTTTTCACTCTCCTCTTGCACCTTAATCAAGAGGTTCTTTAGTTCCTCTTTGCTTTCTGTCATTAGGGTGGTGTCATCTGCATATCTAAGGTTATTGATATATCTCCTGGCTCTTGATTCCAGCTTGTGAGTCATCCAGCCTAGCATTTTCCATGATATACCCAGCATAGAAATTAAATAAGCAGGGTGACAATATATATACAGCCTTGATGTATTCCTTTTCCAATTTTGAACCAGTCCATTGTCCCATTTCTGGTTCTAACAGTTGCTATTTGACCTGCATACAGGTTTCTCAGGAGGCAGGTGAGGTGGTCTGCTATTCCCATCTCTTTAAGAATTGTTCACAGTTCGTTGTGATCCACACAGTAAAAGGCTTTAACATAGTCAATGAAACAGAAGTAGATGTTTTTCCGGAATTCTTTTGCATATGGATGTTGGCAATTTGATCTTGGTTCCCCTGCCTTTTCTAAATCCAACTTGAACATCTGGAAGTTCTTGGTTAACATCCTGTTGAAGCCTAGCTTAAAGGATTTTGAGTATTACCTTACTAACGTGTAAAATGAGTGCAATTGTGTGGTAGTTTGAACAGTCTTTGGCGTTGCCCTTCTTTGGAATTGGAGTGAAACCGACCTTTTCCAGTCTTGTGGCCACTGCTGAGTTTTCCAAATTTTCTGGCATATTGACTGCAGCACTTTAACAGCATCATCTTTTAGGATTTGAAATAGCTCAGCTAGAATTCCATCACCTCCACTAGCTTTGTTCATAGTAATGCTTCCTAAGTCCAGCTTGATTTCACACTCCATCTGGTTCCAGGTGTTCTCAGTTCACATACTGCTGAAGCCTAGCTTGAAGGATTTTGAGCATTCAGTTCAGTTCAGTTCAGTCGCTCAGTTGTGTCCGACTCTTTGCAACCCCATGAATCACAGCACGCCAGGCCTCCCTGTCCATCACCAACTCCCGGAGTTCACTCAGACTCACGTCCATCGAGTCAGTGATGCCATCAAGCCATCTCATCCTCTGTTGTCCCCTTCTCCTCCTGCCCCCAATCCCTCCCAGCATCAGAGTCTTTTCCAATGAGTCAATTCTTCGCATGAGGTGGCCAAAGTACTGGAGTTTCAGCTTTAGCATCATTCCTTCCAAAGAAATCCCAGGGCTGATCTCCTTCAGAATGGACTGCTTGGATCTCCTTGTAGTCCAAGGGACTCTCAAGAGTCTTCTCCAACACCACAGTTCAAAAGCATCAATTCTTCGGTGCTCAGCCTTCTTCACAGTCCAGCTCTCACATCCATACATGACCACAGGAAAAACCATAGCCTTGACTAGACGGACCTTTGTTGGCCAAGTAATGTCTCTGCTTTTGAATATGCTATCTAGGTTGGTTAAAACTTTCCTTCCAAGGAGTAAGCGTCTTTTAATTTCATGGCTGCAGTCACCATCTGCAGTGATTTTGGAGCCCAGAAAAAGAAAGTCTGACACTGTTTCCACTGTTTCCCCATCTATTTCCCATGAAGTGACGGGGCCGGATGCCATGATCTTCGTTTTCTGAATGTTGAGCTTTAAGCCAACTTTTTCACTCTCCTCTTTCACTTTCATCAAGAGGTTTTGAGTTCCTCTTCACTTTCTGCCAGAAGGGTGGTGTCATCTGCATATCTGAGGTGATTGATATTTCTCCCAGCAATCTTGATTCCAGCTTGTGTTTCTTCCAGCCCAGCGTTTCTCATGATGTACTCTGCATATGTTAAATAAGCAGGGTGACAATATACAGCCTTGACGTACTCCTTTTCCTATTTGGAACCAGTCTGTTGTTCCATGTCCAGTTCTAACTGTTGCTTCCTGACCTGCATACAGGTTTCTCAAGAGGCAGGTCAGGTGGTCTGGTATTCCCGTCTCTTTCAGAACTTTCCACAGTTTATTGTGATCCACACAGTCAAAGGCTTTGGCGTAGTCAACAAAGCAGAAATAGATGTTTTTCTGGAACTCTCTTGCTTTTGGCAATTTGTTGGCAATTTGATTTCTGGTTCCTCTGCCTTTTCTAAAACCAGTTTGAACATCTGGAAGTTCACGGTTCACATATTGCTGAAGCCTGGCTTGGAGAATTTTGAGCATTACTTTACTAGCGTGTGAGATGAGTGCAATTGTGCGGTAGTTTGAGCATTCTTTGGCATTGCCTTTCTTTGGGATTGGAATGAAAACTGACCTTTTCCAGTCCTGTTAGTAAAGGCCAATAATAGGCTAGGTAAGTCTAAGGCAAGAAAATGCAAATTCCAATCAGTTTTTGTTTGATTTTATTTTTATTGAGGTTATGTATATAATTTAAATCTCTACCCCTCTCAGTTCTTTACGAATTTGTCACCCTCATCCCACATTTTCCATCAGTGTTTTAGATCACCTTTCAGCCTGGTAAATTACAAAAAGAATTCTTTTGAATTTTTGTTTTTGTTTATTTATGATTTTCATTACAGGTTCTGACTCACCATCATTCTGGGAGTTTAACTTTTCTTATATTAAATACAGTATTTTCTTCAATCTATGTTTTTCCCATTCTTGGATTACTAGTTTATTTAGATTAAGCACATCTTTTATTAGTTTTCTGAGGAAAATGGGCAATTTTTGAGAACTTGAATATTAAAATTTCTTCTTTTTCTCATAGATAGTTAATTGGTATAGTATTCAAGAGGAGAAGTCATTTTCCCTGAAAAATTTTGAATCAACTTTATTTAAATATTCCTGAAATTTTAAGACATTGGTCTGTTTTTTGTCAGCTTCCAGTGTTGCTATAAAGATACAATACCATTCTAATTTTCCAGTCTTCGTTTATGATCCGTTTATATGTCAGTAAACTTTGAGGATTCTCTCACTAGACCTTCTTTCATGAAACTTCACCAGAAAGTCATGTGATATTGTCCAATATTCATTGTTTTGGACACTCACTAAAGTCCTTGGATATGCAAATGTTATTAGCCTTTAAGTTGAGACAATTTGCTTGTATTATTTCTTTGATAATTTCCTTCTTTTCTCTGTCCTATCTTTTTGAGACTTTTCTTGTTCAGATGTTAACAACTGTTTTGAAATTCTAATTATCATTTATTTTCTCTCTTATCAATAGTCCAGTTTGTGTCTTTGTCTTGTTATGCTACTGTCTGTCATTCCCATGATTCTCTCTATGTCCTCTTAGATATCCTAAATGGACAATAGATCCTGTTTGTCCATTTCCATCTTACTCTTCCATGTTAGTCTTCCTTATGTATTTGATTGTTCTTGGAAATCTGCTCGTATTTAAGAGTGAAACAGTGATACCTGGTCATGAGCTTTGTGTGTATACAAGAGGAAGATCATTTTGGGTGGGTTTCACTATAGGCTGAAAAAGGGGCCTTTTCATTTGAGACCTATAAAATTTTGATATCTATAATTCTAATTTCTCTGATTAGGTATATTTTCTGGAGGAAAAATAAATCATTCCACCTCCTGCTTGTTGAGCTATTTCGTGGTTGTGTTGAAAGCCAAGAAGGGAAGGAGGGATTCGAGATCTTGTGATTTAGAATGCTGAACTTCACTGAGTTGTCCTATTTTCAGTATGATGCTGCATCTTCATCTTCTGCCATCTCTGCTGCCTCTGAGTGCACAGCTTTCTGTTTTAATTTCTGCAGAAAATAAAGCACTCAGTTGCGGCCAGGTGGGGGTTGGAAAGAAGTAATACTCAAATGTAGATGAGAGAGAGGTTCTGAAAATTCATCTGCCCCTTTACAGATTTTTAAATAATCCTCTTATTTTTAACTCCACCCACACTATGAATTCACAGTCCTTAGCACCATCTTTCCTGACTTTTTTGATTCAAGACAAAATTAGCTTTTGTCTTGGTTTCTACCATCACAGTATCATCAATTGCAAATTTAAGTGCCAGCTTTCTTCACTCTCCAGTCTGTTTTCCCTGTTTGCTCCTTTTTTTTTTGTTTCTTTGTGAACAATACAATTTATTAATTTCTTTACAAATACTTGATTAGGTTTTCAGGAGGAAGCATAGATGAAGAGTATATTCAGTAACCAAGTTCAACTGGAATCTCTGTAATTACATATTTTAGTATATATTTCAGAGAAGGCAATGGCACCCCACACCAGTACTCTTGCCTGAAAAGTCCCATGGATGGAGGAGCCTGGTGGGCTGCAGTCCATGGGGTCGCTAAGAGTCAGACACGACTGAGTGACTTCACTTTCACTTTTCACTTTCATGCCTTGGAGAAGAAAATGGCAACTCACTCCAGTGTTCTTGCCTGGAGAATCCCAGTGACGGGGGAGCCTGGTGGGCTGCCGTCTATGGGGTCGCACAGAGTCGGACGCGACTGAAGCGACTAAGCAGCAGCAGCAGCAGTATATATTTATTTATTTGCTTAATGTTGGATTTATAGGAAAGTTCCAAGACCAAGGACTAAATCTTCTTGCTTTACCTTCTATCTACTGTGTCAAGCACAGTTTATTGAATGAATGAAATGATTTGTAAGGACATTTTGCTGAACATTTGATAGCTAAACAGTGTCTCTGATTTTCTTTTATGTTTCCTCTAGCATGTTGTGTTTTTAATTAAATTTTTCTTGGCCTGGATGATCCCTGATGTTCCAAAAGATGTTCTGGAAAGAGTCAAGCGAGAAAAGTTAATGACTGTCAAGATTCTCCATGACTTTGAACTTAACAAACTAAAAGAGAACTTGAGGTTGAATTCTGCTTCTTCTACTGATTTTGCCAAGCATTTCACTATTAAGGAAAACCAAGCAAATCTGGCTGAATCAACACCCTAATTAACACAATGAGCAAGTGGTTGGTTGCCTGTCTGGGTTCACAGTTTATCTGGATTTGGAGTCAGAAGCCAGAAGCCATGTGTCTTTTACCCTTTCTTCTTCTTCTTTTTTTTTTTTTAAACTCAGATTTTTGTACACTTTTATGGAGGCCTTTGTACAGCTTCATGGAAGTTGGAAGAACACCCGTCTACTTCACTGGCTGGACCCTCCCTAGATATTGTTTCTGGGATTCTATAAATAATTGTTAAATGTATGTGTGAAATCAGAATATTGGAAAATCATGGGATGTTGCAGTTTGGAATTAAACACTGGACGTGGGCTCTCCTATCACCTTCCAGTGAAGGTGCACATTTTCATGGTCTTCTTTCTTTTGGGTTGTTTTATATCTCTACCCTATCAGAGAAAGTATTGGGACAAAAAGAGTAGAAGTGAAGAGGTCTACTGAGCCGTATATATATATATATATATATATCCTGCCATTTTAGACTATGCAGATGAAAAACCAAAATCAGATAAGATAGGAAAACTTACATATTAAAAATACTGGATAGATATCATGGCAGAGCTTTGTTCTGAAATCATCCTGAATAAGGTAAACCTCCATCAAAATTCCAGATAGTACTTCCTGGTGAACACAAAATTGATTTTCAAAGAGACTGAACATTTGGATTTCAGCCAAGGACTAATAACTCAGTTCTTTAAATATAACACTTTGGTAGCAGTGGTTTTAAGACTGAATCGTCTTATCTGGGAAATAGCATTAAGAAGGTGTTAGATTATTTCAGGTCTTTAAGTAAATGAAAGATATAGTGAAGTGATTATGTCTTCTTAATAGTTTAAGAATGCAAGACAATGTATATTGATTAACTTACTGACTTCAGTCTAGAAAATCGCTGAAATATTTTTAAAAACCGTTTTTCATCCACAATGCCTATTTTGCATCATGAAGTGAATCTGAGCATTAACTATTCCTATAAGTTAGGTACAGGTCATTTATGAAACTGTATCTCATTGTTTAAAGCAATCTCAAGTCTTTTAATGGGTTTACAACTTTTTCTATTGATGCACTGCTGTACAATGTTCAGTGCCTTTGACCCACACAATGTGGTTGTGCTGTTGATTTGATGATGTAACATCTCAGATGTGAGCTTCTTTCAGAGAAATTGTTAGTTTAACATCAATCACAGAGTTAACACCAAATGTGGATCAACCAAGTAAGAATGCAGTGATGGATTTGACAGCTAAGTGGAAAAAAAAAAAGTATGTTCGTTGAATTACTTCTCTAATGCTTTAGCCTATGGCACAGGTACTCCAGTTTTTGTTCTTCTTTCTCTTAAAAATACTTACTATGTATTTTAAACACTATAGAGAGATGTTTAATTATACAACATTTGAACCTCTAATTTCAAATTACACTTCAGTTTCAAAAGAATAGTGTCCTGTAATTGCACACAAAACAAGAAACCATTTAAGATTTTTTTCAAAGTAGCATTTCATGATTTGATTCTAATAGTTTTTATAAAATTTCCAATATTAAGTATATGGAAGGTAATATTAACTAATGATCAGTATTAAGCATTTAAAACTGAAGATTATGAATTTTATAAAACCATGAGATGGTTACCCCACTATGGGCAGTAATTGGTAGTAGGTAGATTTTATGAGTAGTTTTGCATAATTTTAAATGTTCTCATTATTGAAGAATGATTTCACTTGTGGAAGAGATGTATTTTCCTGCTTGAGAGAACCAGTTAGTGATTCTATGAAATTAGCCACAGATGCAGTTCTCTGTCAAATCAAACTCTGTTATTGCAGTGGTGTACATTTTGTACAGCTCATATTGCTTCCTTCCTGGGTGCTAATAAAAATAAGGAAGAGCATGGAAATTGGTTTCTTGTATATAAGCTTTAATTATTATGGCTGAAGAGTGTTTGCAGAGCTAGGTTATAAGTAAAGACACATTTAATTCACAAGGTTATCTGTAACACTGCAATCTGAAACCAACTCAAGTGTTGAGTTTCTAGGATGTACAGAGAAACCAACAAGGGAGGAAGTAGTTTTTAAGGTAAGTAAATAGTTCCTATGAGGTAGATATTTTCCTTTTAAAATGCTTTGTACTCACCTTTCAGTTTTCTACCAAGAAATTTCTCACATTTTAAAAGGAAATACAAGTATCGGTCACTTTCCTAAAAAATAAACTAAATCTGAAGCCAAAAAATAAACAGAATCTGATGCCAAATCGGTTCAGATAGATTTGTCTTATCTGTCTCGATTTGCAACAGGGGAGTCGGTCCTCCTCTCGAGTTGTGAGGGAGACATCAGGGTTCCTCTTGTGTTGCAGCAGGGAGTTGGTCCTCCTTGAGCTGTGAGGGGAAACTCAAGGTTCCTCTCGAGTTGCAGCAGGGAAGTCGGGGTTCCTCTCAAGATGTGGCAGGAAATTAGGGGTTCCTCTCGAGTTGTGACGGGGAACTCGGGATTCCGCTCACGTCGCTGCAGGGGAATCAGGCCTCATCTAGAGTGGAGGTGGGGAATTCGGGATTCTTCTCCAGTAGCAGCGAGAAACTCGGCTTTCCTCTCAAGTTGCCATGAAGCTCTAGGGGTTCCTCTTAAGGTGCAAAATGGTAGTCAGTCCTCATCTTGAGCTGAGGTGAGGAACTCGGGTTTCCTCTCAGTTTGCCACAGAAGACCCATTAGTTATTGTGAGAGGGCTGAATTAAGCATCTAACTACCAAATGCAGGTTGATATTTATCAGCATGGCAGATGTTTTTATCATTCACTCAAACCCATAGCTGTTTTATTTTTTTCATAAATGTCCCAGAAATCATTTGAGATTTTATTCAAAATAACATTAAGTACAAAATTTTAAAAAAAAATTTTTTTTTTAAACAACTCTTCAAATGTCATCTCAAACCCTTGCCTTCATCAGTTTTTCTTTGCACAAAAGAAGCAGAATCCACTTCAAAACATTACTTTTACAGGAACCCATCAAGAAGGGGGTGGGAACTTAAGAAATGGAATGCTCTCTTATTTTTGCTATATTTTATGATCCCTTGACTTTAACAGTTTTCTTTTAACTAAGCCATCAAGCAAATTATCAAGGAAAAGAAAAAAGAAGATAAACAGGAGGCTAAGAGGAGGAAGGAGCTAAGAGTTCTTTCTTTATGAAGAGCTCTTTGCTTATGAAACTTTGTGTACTGCGGGCAGGAATCCCTCAGAAGAAATGGAGTGGCCATCATGGTCAACAAAAGAGTCCAAAGTGCAGTACTTGGATGCAATCTCAAAAACAACAGAATGATCTCTGTTTGTTTCCAAGGCAAACCATTCAATATCACAGTAATCCAAGTCTATGCCCCAACCAGTAACTCTGAAGAAGCTGAAGTTGAACGGTTCTATGAAGACCTACAAGAGCTTTTAGAACTAACACCCAAAAAAAGATGTCCTTTTCATTATAGGGGACTGGAATGCAAAAGTAGGAAGTCAAGAAACACCTGGAGTAACAGGCAAATTTGGCCTTGGAATACGGAATGAAGCAGGGCAAAGACTAATAGAGTTTTGCCAGGAAAATGCACTGGTCATAACAAACACCCTCTTCCAACAACGCAAGAGAAGACTCTATACGTGGACATCACCAGATGGTCAACATTGAAATCAGATTGATTATATTCTTTGCAGCCAAAGATGGAGAAGCTCTATAGAGTCAACAAAAACAAGACCAGGAGCTGACTGTGGCTCAGACCATGAACTCCTTATTGCCAAATTCAGACTTAAATTGAAGAAAGTAGGGAAAACCACTAGACCATTCAGGTATGACCTAAATCAAATCCCTTATGATTATACAGTTGAAGGGAGAAATAGATTTAAGGGCCTAGATCTGATAGATAGAGTGCCTGATGAACTATGGAATGAGGTTCATGCAATTGTACAGGAGA
This sequence comes from Bison bison bison, assembly GCF_000754665.1. Lineage (NCBI taxonomy): Eukaryota > Metazoa > Chordata > Mammalia > Artiodactyla > Bovidae > Bison > Bison bison. Next base: position 2,452,471 of record NW_011494960.1, on the reverse strand, counting down.
CAGGGATCAAGGCCATTCCCATAGCAAAGAAATGCAAAACAGCAAAATGGCTGTCTTGGGAGGCCTTACAAATAGCTGTGAAGAGAAGCAAAAAGCAAGGGAGAAAAGGAAAGATATAAACATCTGAATACAGAGTTCCAAAGAATAG
>NW_011494960.1:2451362-2452223 GCF_000754665.1 Bison bison bison | reverse complement strand
CAAAGAAAGGCAATGCCAAAGAATGCTCAAACTACCACACAATTGCACTCATCTCACACACTAGTAAAGTAATGCTCAAAATTCTCCAAGCTACGCTTCAGCAATATGTGAACTGTGAACTTCCTGATGTTCAAGCTGGTTTTAGAAAAGGCAGAGGAACCAGAGATCAAATTGCCAACATCCACTGGATCATGGAAAAAGCAAGAGAGTTCCTGAAAAACATCTATTTCTGCTTTATTGACTCTGCCAAAGCCTTTGACTGTGTGGATTACAATAAACTGGAAAATCTGAAAGAGATGGGAATACCAGAACACCTGATCTGCCTCTTGAGAAATTTGTATGCAGGTCAGGAAGCAACAGTTAGAACTGGACATGGAACAACAGACTGGTTCCAAGTAGGAAAAGGAGTACGTCAAGGCTGTATATTGTCACCCTGTTTATTTAACTTATACGTAGAGTACATCATGAGAAACGCTGGACTGGAAGAAACACAAGCTGGAATCAAGATTGCCGGGAGAAATCTCAATAACCTCAGATATGCAGATGACACCACCCTTATGGCAGAAAGTGAAGAGGAACTAAAAAGCCTCTTGATGAAAGTGAAAGAGGAGAGTGCAAAAGTTGGCTTAAAGCTCAAAATTCAGAAAACGAAGATCATGGCATCCGGCCCAGTCACTTCATGGAAAATAGATGGGGAAACAGTGGAAACAGTGTCAGACTTTCTTTTTCTGGGCTCCAAAATCACTACAGATGGTGACTGCAGCCATGAAATTAAAAGACGCTTACTCCTTGGAAGGAAAGTTATGACCAACCTAGATGGCATATTCAAAAGCAGAGACATTACTTTGCCAACAAAGGTTC
>NW_011494960.1:2451059-2451262 GCF_000754665.1 Bison bison bison | reverse complement strand
AATGCAAAACAGCAAAATGGCTGTCTTGGGAGGCCTTACAAATAGCTGTGAAGAGAAGCAAAAAGCAAGGGAGAAAAGGAAAGATATAAACATCTGAATGCAGAGTTCCAAAGAATAGCAAGAAGAGATAAGAAAGCCTTCTTAAGCGATCAATGCAAAGAAATAAAGGAAAACAACAGAATGGGAAAGACTAGGGATCTCTT
>NW_011494960.1:2447999-2450710 GCF_000754665.1 Bison bison bison | reverse complement strand
CAAGGCTATGGTTTTTCCTGTGGTCATGTATGGATGTGAGAGTTGGACTGTGAAGAAGGCTGAGCGCCGAAGAATTGATGCTTTTGAACTGTGGTGTTGGAGAAGACTCTTGAGAGTCCCTTGGACTGCAAGGAGATCCAACCAGTCCATTCTGAAGGAGATCAGCCCTGGGATTTCTTTGGAAGGAATGATGCTAAAGCTGAAACTCCAGTCCTTTGGCCACCTCATGCAAAGAGTTGACTCATTGGAAAAGACTCTGATGCTGGGAGGGATTGAGGGCAGGAGGAGAAGGGGACGCCAGAGATGAGATGGCTGGATGGCATCACTGACTCGATGGACGTGAGTCTGAGTGAACTCCGGGAGTTGGTGATGGACAGGGAGGCCTGGCGTGCTGCGATTCATGGGGTCACAAAGAGTCAGACACGACTGAGCGACTGATCTGATCTGATCTGTGGGGAGAGAGGTGTTGGGAGGTGTGTGGTGCAGCCGTGTGTCTTTCCTAAGCCATCTAATGAGGGTGAAAATTTCAAGTTAAAAGCTCCTATGTGTCACAACTTTTGATTCCAAAGTGACTTTGTAGTGTCAGGTGCCCTGTCTAGCCCTGGGATCTCTGTTGATTTACTCCAATTGTGGGTAAGGAATTTGTAGTACTGATTCAGAAGGTAAATCTGTTGTGAAAGAACCTCTCTAATAGTTGTTTTTAGTTAGTGACAGTTACTATGTTTCCCTGGTAACTCAGTAAAGAATCTGCAATACAGGAGACCCAGGTTCAATCCCTTGGTCGGGAAGATCCCTTTGAGAAGGAAATGACAACCCACCCCAGTATACTTGCCTAAGAAAGCCCATGGATAGAGAAGCCTGGTGAGCTAGTCGATGGGGCCTCAAAAGAGTCTGACACAACTGAGTGAATACACCACCAAAATTATGTTATCAAAGAGTATCATTAAGCAAAATAGCATCGTGAGATGTACCATTTGCCAGGCTTAGAGCAGCCTGCTCCCATGAATCACTATAACTATTGTTTTTTTTCTAGACAATATTTAACCTCCCTAATTTGTGTGTGATAATTTAATCACATCACTTATTCCAGGATTATGTGAACATTCAGAAGAATATTAAAAAGGATGGTGTGTTTCAATGTATGTGATATACCTGCTTCCATTCCCCCCAAACTGACTAGGTATGACTTTCCTGTGAATGACTCATGGTGCTAACCAAGAAAACAAGTGCTTTCCTTTCTTCTCTTTTTTCTTTTTTTTGAAAAGAGGGTGATATGAGGTGCACAGGAAAATGTGCTCTCATGTTGTCTGCTCAGTTGCTTAGTCACGTCTGACTCTTTGAAACGACCTGGACTGTGAACTGCTAGGCTCCTCTGTCCATGAGATTCTCCAGGCAAGAATACTAGAGTGGGTTGCTATTTCCTACTCCAGGGGATCTTCCCAACCCAGGGATTGGACTCGTGTCTCATGTCACCTGCATTCACAGGCAGGTTCATTACCACTAGCGCTACCTGGGAAGCCCATATACATAAATTTCATTCTTCGCAAGAGATTCAGGAGAAGGAAATGGCAACCCACCCCCATATTCTTGCCTAGAGAATCCCATGGACAGAGGAGCCTGGTGGGCTGCTGTCCATAGGGTCGCACAGAGTTGGACACGACTGAAGCGACATAGCAGCAGCAGCAGCAGCAGCAGCAGCAGCAAGAGATTCAAATAGGCATGATGAATAAAGTAATACTTAATTTTAAGCTCCATTTTGACGAACTCAATTTATTCTTATAGTAAAATATTGCTAATAATTTTTTTCTGAATTTGAGTGTTCTAAGAGGATTTTAAATCATTTTTGGTTGTCTACAAACATTAAAATGCATTATATGGAACATGTTCAATTCAAAAAATTACAAGTTTGTCACATTTAGCAATGCACATTCCTTGAAGAAAGAAAAAATGGAGAAGGTGGTAATTTTTTGTTGTTTTGCCTTTTTAATCTTTACTACTTTGAAAGATGATTAAAATGAATAGAAAAGCCCAAGAAGAAAAATAGTGTGTTGAGATATTTTACAAAATTTTTTCTAAGTCCATCTTTCCCCAAAAGAAATCCACAACAAGCTACATTGGAAATGTCTGGGCTACTTGAGTGAGATAATGCATTTCCCTTGTTTCTATCCCATATCCCTAGGAATATAGTTATGCTGCTGCTAACTCACATGGGAGAGGTGCTTTTAAAAATCTTCAGGGTTACTTTGGGGGTGGGATATAAAACTGGTAAGAATTTCATAAAAGTAACATTGACTAGCCAAGAGCATTTTATGTAATAACTCCCAAACATCTATCATTCCAACCCATCAGAGAAAAATATGCAAAGGCATGTAGACTCAGGGCTTCCCAATTTGTCAAATTGTTCTAATCCTGCAGTGTGAAGAAGTGGCTGAAATCTTACACCCTCAGAACCCTAGGCTTGTGTAGTTAAGAGAATAATTACATAAAATAACTATAGAAAATCTTATTTAAAAGAGATAAGATTAAGTATATGCTTTTACCAATATATTCAAGAAAATAAAACTGCACATTGGTGAGAAATTAAATACATCACATTCTAAGTTTCGGTTCAGTCGCTCAGTCGTGTCTGACTCTTTGCGACCCCATGAATCGCAGCACTCCAGGCCTCCCTGTCCATCACCAACTCCCGGAGTTCACTCAGACTCACGTCC
>NW_011494960.1:2445810-2447191 GCF_000754665.1 Bison bison bison | reverse complement strand
AATAAAGTCTGACACTGTTTCCACTGTTTCCCCATCTATTTCCCATGAAGTGATGGGACCGGATGCCATGTTCTTCGTTTTCTGAATGTTGAGTTTTAAGCCAACTTTTTCACTCTCCTCTTTCACCTTCATCAAGAGGCAATACAAGTTGATTCTCAGGATATAAGCAGGACCCCAGAAATTTCAATGGGCTAAAATCAATCATTCTTTGTGAATTCTTTGTTCACAATAAAAATCAAGCTAGAAAACAATAATAAAAAATAACTAGGAAAATGATGTAACAAATTTTGAAATAACTCACAGATCATATGATGGAATTTAGAAAATAATACTGTAGAACAGAAGATTCGCTATAAAGATAGGACTTTTGTATTGTGGAAGGAACTAGGAAGTAATTTTCTGGGAGGGAAGTTTGGGATGGGCAGAGGAACTGTACCGTTCAGGGCTACTGAAACACCGCCATGTTTGCGGACACATTGGAGCGTGCGCGAACGCGGGACCCTCAGCAAAGAGTCTGTGAAAAACTTCTGCCTGCTGTATAACTACTGCCTTGAGCTCTCAGTCAAGCTTCACTCAGGGGCTTGGGGCCACTTGCTGACTAGAAAGGTGTGAATGTGGAGTAGAAAAGATCTTGGACAAGTAGAACCCACTGGATCCGTTTCTGTGCGTCCTTCCCCATGTGCTGTGCTGTGCTCTGTCGCTTCACGTGTGTCCAATTCTGTGACCCGTGATCAGAAGCTCACCAGGCTCTTCTGTCCATGGGATTCTCCAGGTAAGAATATTGGAATGGGTTACCATGCCCTCCTCCAGGGGATCTTCCTGACTCATGGATTGAACCCGCGTCTCCTGCATTGCAGGCAGAATCTTCACCTCTGAGCCAGCGGGGAAACCTCGTCCTTCCCCATAACTGGCTTCAAAGACATTCAGAAAGAAAGCTGCAGATTCCCTTCTATCTGCCTCTTTTGTAATCTAACGTCACACCATATAAAAGAAAAGACTTCTGGTAAATGCAGCAAAAAATTGGCAAAGTGCAAACTACCATGGAGACAAAAATATTAAAAAATAAACTGAAAAACTATTGGTCATTTGAACAATGTGATTAAAAAGTAGACTTCCCTTCATGAAATATTGTACTCAATATCTGAGGAATAGAAATTTCTTTTCATGCACACTCTAAACATTTACAAACCACACCAAATACCAGTCCATTAAAAACAAACCAAAACACCCAGCAATTTCAGTGGGCTAAAATCAAGCAGAGACATTACTTTGCCAACAAAGGTCCATCTAGTCAAGGCTATGGTTTTTCCTGTGGTCATGTATGGATGTGAGGGTTGGACTGTGAAGAAGGCTGAGCACCGAAGAATTGATGCTTTTGAAC
>NW_011494960.1:2444585-2445591 GCF_000754665.1 Bison bison bison | reverse complement strand
CAGTCCATTCTGAAGGAGATCAGCCCTGGGATTTCTTTGGAAGGAATGATGCTAAAGCTGAAACTCCAGTACTTTGGCCACCTGATGCAAAGAGTTGACTCATTGGAAAAGACTCTGATGCTGGGAGGGATTGGGGGCAGGAGGAGAAAGGGACGACAGAGGATGAGATGGCTGGATGGCATCGCTGACTCGATGGACGTGAGTCTGAGTGAACTCCGGGAGTTGGTGATGGACAGGGAGGCCTGGTGTGCTGCGATTCACGGGGTCTCAAAGAGTCGGACAGGACTGAGCGACTGAACTGAACTGAACTGAACTGAAAATCATATAATTTTCTTCATTCACAATAAAAATCAAACTATAAAACAATCATAAAAAATAACTAGGAAAATAATGTAACAAATTTTGAAATAACTCACAAAATTTACAAAATAATTTCAGGTACATGGTACTGAAAATACTGTGCAGCTCAAATATTATGAGTGCAGTAAATACTTCTCATGGGTTTTTAGGGACAATGTGTAGTTTTTAACTAGACTATTTTAGAAGAACAAAGAAAAATAGCATCAAAAGAAGAGGATAGTAATATAAACTTTTTTAAGAAAAGGAAAAGGAAGGAAAAAATCAATTTAAGAAGAAAAATTGACCCACAGGCTGCAACTGAGTCCTAGCTGGAGGGAGTACAGGCGAAGAGGAGATACACAAACACGATGGAGAAATTCTCCGTCTGAAAAAAAAAAAAAGGAAGAAAAATTGATGAAAAGCATACAGAAAGCATTCTTAATGGGAACATGTTAGACTCATTCTGTTTTTAATCAGCAGCAAGAAATTACACTTCCCATAATAAAAGCCTGGTTGTTGTTCAGATTACTGAACCCTGAGAACAACTAGAGAAACTAGGTAAAGTGTTTAAAACATTGATTGAAAACATCAGGAAATTTCAAGGCAAAGGGGGCTTGTGGCCTTACAGAACCAGTGTCTGGGAGAGGAAAGAAAAACAACGTGCCTG
>NW_011494960.1:2434894-2444485 GCF_000754665.1 Bison bison bison | reverse complement strand
TGAGATATTCTACAATGAAAAATCACTCCAAAGTCACTGCAGATGGTGACTGCAGCCATGAAATTAAAAGATGCTTGCTCCTTGGAAGAAAAGTGATGACCAACCGAGACAGCATGCTAAAAAGCAAAGACATTACTTTGCCAACAAAGGTCCGTCTAGTCAAAGCTATGGTTTTTCCAGTAGTCATGTATGGATGTGAGAGTTGGACTATAAAAAAAGCTGAGCACCGAAGAATTAATGCTTTTGAATTGTAGTGTTGGAGAAGACTCTTGAGAGTCCTTTGGACTGCAAGGAGATCCAACCAGTCCATCCTAAAAGAAATCAGTCCTGGGTGTTCATTGGAAGGACTGATGTTGAAACTGAAACTCCAATAATTTGGCCACTGTAGTGGGAATTATAATAATATACTTTCATAGCCTTGAGAAATTTCACAGAAGTAGCACCTGGAAAAACAGCATATATTAAGAAACTATGTTAAGGATTATCTTTCATGTTTTTCCTTAAAAATAATTGCCTCGTTACAAACTCCAAGGCCAGAACCAAAAGGGAGTATGAATGGGATCATGAAAGCGTGCACTTTGGAACACGGGTCAGTGCCAGGCATGAATGCTGCCTACGCACTTTCTAATTGTTCCAGAGACTAGCCCAGAAGGAAGCGGCCTGGGGTAAACACAAGGAGATCTGGACTATGTCAGTGTAGTCCATGACATCTGGGATTAGGTGATTAACACAGCATGTGTCTTGAGAAAGATAAGATCTGAGAAAATCTTATAGTCTGCAAATAGGAATTAAAGCTGGACTCAGAGTGGACTCTGCACCTCATTCCCATACAGGCTGCAGGTCCCTGACCCATAGCACCAGATTTTGTGTTCTGTCTTCACTCTCATCAGACAATTAGTGCAACAGGCCTCCTGATGTGAAGAGCTGACTCATTGGAAAACACCCTGATGCTGGGAAGGATTGAAGGTGGGAGGAGAAGGGGACGCCAGAGGATGAAATGGTTGGATGCCATCACCGACTCAATGGACATGAGTTTGAATAAACTCCAGGAGTTGGTGATGGACAGGAAATCCTGGGGTGCTGCAGTCCATGGGGTCACAAAGAGTTGGACATGACTGAGCAACTGAACTGATAATGAATAATGGTAATTTAAAAAGCACACGTGGTCAGATGCTCAGTCATGTCCGACTCTTTGTGACCCCATGGACTGTAGCCACCTAGGCTCCTCTGTCCTTGGAATTTTTCAGGCAAGAATGCTGGAGTGGGCTGCCATTTTCTTCTCAAGGGGATCTTCCCAACCCAGGACCTAACTCATATCTCTTATGTCTAGTCTCCTGCATTGGCAGGCGGATTTTTTATGACTAGCTCCACCTGAGGACATAACTTCTAAATATATATTATCTAATAACATTGAGGAAAACATATTTTAAAATGTTGATAAAATTAAAAAGAATAGTAAATCCACAGCTGTATTTGGAAATGTTACCATGTGCTTAATAACTGATAGACTAGACAAGAAAAATGCAGTAAAGATATAGAAAATTTAACTGATGCATTCAATCAATGTGACAACTGACAGAAAAATTATAACACATCCAACAATGGCAAAATACACCTTCTTTACAAGTGCAGATCAGTCAAAATGGAACATATCCCAGACCATAAGCCGTACACAATTCCAAAGGGCTGAAATAATTTAGAATATGTTCTCTGACTATAGTGGATTAAACTACAAACTCAATGGAAAGATAGTTCAAAAATCTCCCAGATGTTCAGAATGAAGCAGCATAGTTGTTTATGCCATATGGATCAAAGAAGAAATCTCAGTGGGTATTAGATAACATTTTAAAATGAAAATGAATGTTGACGTTTCAAAATTTGTGAGAAACAGTTAAATCGCTGTATTAGGAGTAATATATAGAGATCTTAATACTATATATATTTTAGAATAAATTACGAAAATCAGTTAAGCTTCTGTCTCAATATATAGACAGAAAATTAACAAACTATGTCCAAAAAACAGAGAAAAGAGCAAATAATAAAAATGTTATTGGAAATCAATGGAATAGAAAGTAAGCATATGATAGAGAAAATTAACAAATGCAAAGTTGATTTTTGAAAAAAATAGCAAAATTGACAAACACCTAGAAAATGATTAAGAAGAAAATACAAAATCAGGAGAATATCTTCATGACTTGGGATAGGCAAAACAGGAACCAATAAATATATACAGATAAATTTAACTTCTTTAAAATTAGGAAATTCTATTCAACAAAAGTACATTGAGTGTCAAAATACACGCCACAGGTTTATTTATTCCAAAATAAAGACATATTCAAAATGTACAAAGAAGTCCTGCAAAATAAATTACTTACAGTTCAGTTTTACAGGTGGGCAAAAGACTAACCAGACGTTTCACAAAAGGGGTTTTCCAAGTTGGCAATAAAAACATGAAAAGGTAAACAGCATTATTATTTATTACAAATGCTTATTAGACCACTACACTCTCACTATAATATGAAAAGACTGATAATACCAAGTGTTGAAAAGGAGAAGAGCATCTGGAATTCTCATACATTGCTAATGAGACTGAAATTTTTACTATAACCGAAAATTGTTTGGTATGAGCTACAAAATCTAATTAGTTTACCTTATGACGGAGCAATTTTTAAACACGTAGGTCCACCAAAAGACATGTAAAGAATGTTTGTAGCAGCTTTATTAATAATGCTCTAAACTAGACACAATCTAAAAATTCAGCTACGATATAATAAAGTTGTATTATATTAATTAAACAATACTACTAGTAATGAAAAATGGACTGCTGCTGCTGCTAAGTCGCTTCAGTCGTGTCCGACTCTGTGCGACCCCATAGACGGCAGCCCACCAGGCTCCCCCGTCCCTGGGATTCTCCAGGCAAGAACACTGGAGTGGGTTGCCATTCCTGTTCCAATGCATGAAAGTGAAAAGTGAAAGTGAAGTCATTCAGTCGTGTCTGACTCTTAGCGACCCCATGGACGGCAGCCTACCACGCTCTCCTCCCGGAATTTTCCAGGCAAGAGTACTGGAGTACTCATGGATAAATTTCACAGAAAATAAAAGGTCAATAAAAGGAGCACTTTTTCATGTCTATAAGTTTTTGATGTATATAAAGTTTAAAAGAGGGAAAAACTAACCTATGATAGTAAAAGTTGGAACAATGATTACTTTTAGGGAATAGCAACAGTAGCAGCAGCAGAGTATGAGGGAAGCATATATTTGAACAATGATTTCATCTCAAAATGGATGATGGAATTGTTTTCAATTTTTAAGTATGATAATGGTGTTATTGCTATAATGTTGAGAGTACACCTATTTTAGAAATGTATTCTAAATATTTGTAGTTGAAATGATGTGATTATATCCCTGGAAATAGATTGGAGAGGAGAGGTTAAATGGAAAGAGATATAAATAAAACAAGATTTGCAGATGCTCAAATTTGTTGAAATTCAGTAGTGGGGACATATATGTTTTTAAGATCTATTCTTTTACTTTCAAATATTGACATTTTCCACAATAAATAGCAAACTACACTGTCTGACCAGCAATTTCACTCTAGAAATTGATGTTACATAGATTCAAATTTGTGAACTGTATATTGAAAAATATGTGTAGAATGTTGATAACTCAAGTACATTCAATTTATTATGGCATTATCTGTAACAAATACTGGAAATAACCTGAAAGTAATTAGGAAGAAATGATTAAATAAGTTAACCTAATGGAATACAACACAATCATTCACTGAAATTGATATGGAGATTTTACAAAACAGTCATCTCATTTGTGTATAGTTAGATTCACAATTTAACTCACCCATGGACGGAGGAGCCTGGTAGGCTGCAGTCCATGGGGTCGCACAGAGTCGGACACAACTGAAGTTACTTAGCAGCAGCAGAATCTGAGATAAAGCCACAAAATATTCTTTTTTTTTTTTTCCGTAATTACTCTTATATTGATCGCCACCTGCTGGTAGCCAGGGAGAAATGTAATTTCTAACCGTTACCAGGTGTCCAACTTTGTTGGCTTCAAAGACATAAACAGTGCTTTTAGTTGGGTCTCAGTAATTCCTGGATAAAAATGCTCAGTTTATCAGAGAGCCTGTCTCCCACCGTGTTTCCACTGCGAAGATGGTGTTACAATTTATTCGTGGAAGGAAATGCGGCATGGGAGAAGGCTATCTGGTTTCATGCTGATTTTAGTCTGTGAGCTGCTTTCTGCTGTTCTTTGACAAGATAACCCCTATAGGTCTGGTCACTCGGAGCCCTCCTAGCATGCTATGACCATTGAACCTGTAGTCTTTTCTACTGACATCATATGGCAAGTAAATCTGCAGTAGAGGCTTGCATAACACTCCTTGAGAGGAGCAACACCCTCCACTTGCCAACTCCATTCTCCCGGTTTATTTCTCTCCAGATTTATTTCATGTCCCCACCTTGCCCATGGCTCAGTGGCCAGCTGCTCTCAGCCTCTGCTAGGTAGGGCACTAACTGGCAGTGTCACAGATTCTCCACTTAGGACCCCCTGTAACAAACACTGAGGGAGCCTTGAGGAAGAGAACTAGATGTTCTTTCTGATCAGACCTATCTGCTCCTTGGTTGCTATGTTGGATTGATCCAAATCAATGTGAAGTCCTCTGTATAACTTCCTAGTTTCCTCCTAGGGACCCCACCTGGAAATGGGGGCAATCACTCCCTGAGTTCAATGCCCCCCCCACCCCCGCCCCTGCTTATTGCAGAGTTTGGAATAAAGATTTGGGTAAAGTACTGTATTTAGGATGCAATTCCAGGGAGTGAGAAAGTGAGACAGAGAGTAAAGCAAATGTTTATCAGGGGGTTACCTTTATGGGAAATTAAAGTTCAATCTCACTGAGGGTCTTCAGAGACTGCATAAAGCAAAGCATAGAATTATTACACTGAGGGATGGACAAGGTGGGATCTTTACCCACTGACTCCCATCACTCATTGATTGAGAGTGGCTTCTAGGAGTAAGTCTCATGCAATTCTACTTGTCCTACTAGGACAAGGACGTTCCTGTAGCAGGAAAAAAAAAATACAGGTGAAGAGTTATAAGTACTTGGGTTAGAATACAACAGTCTTTATGGAAACTGTCCACTGAAGCTACAGGCAAACTCTAGGTGAGTGACGGCTTTGGTGGGGTACTGATAGCATCTGCCTACATCTACTCAGGTTATAAGGATGTGTATTCCTCTCCCACTGAAGCCTAGGAAGACGTAAATGCGATCTACATCATATTAACATGCCTATCTCCTTCTGACTTTATCTTTCTTCTTGCCATCCTCCAAAGCTATGAGCAGTGGCATTTCCTACTTGTTATATTTTGCTTCTTCCTAGTTCTAAATCCCATCTTCCTGATTTTTTTTTTTTAATGGCAAACGAAAGTTTTCTTCTCTATGAACTAGAAGAACTCTTATGGGTGACACCTGTAAGCTGGGCTCTTAATTTGTCACGTGGAAGTCAAAAGAAAAGCTTTATTTATATATAAATATACAACATACAATTTAGTCATTAGTGAGTATAATTCAGTGGCTTTTAATATACTCACAGATATATGTTATCATCAGTACAATGAATTTTAGAATGTTTTCATCACTTCAAAAAGTAAACCTGTACCATTTAGCTATCATCCCTTCCCTAGTCTTAAGCAACTACTATTCTACTTTCTGTCTCTCTGGATTTCCCTATTTTAAACATTTAATATGAATTATGTCACATTAACATAATGGTTTAAAATTCATACATTTTGTAGCATATCCCAGTGTTTTTTTTATTTTTATAGATTAGTTATATTCCATTGTATGGCTATATCAAGTTTCATTTGTCCATTTGTCAGTTGATAAACATTTTGATGGTTTCCACCTTTTGGCTATTATGAATAATACTGATTTAAACATTCATGTACAAGTTTTTTGTGTAACTAGTTTTCATTTTTCTTGGGTAAATACCTCAAGTGTAATTATTGGGTCATATAATAAATTACTGTTTAATCATTTAAGAAGCCAAATGAATTAAGTAAATACTTTTACTATACATAATGCCTGTATTTCAATATTATTAAACTACTGTAAGATTCTATCATGGATTTTAGAAGCTGCATATGCCCTATACTTTCTCTTCACTTTGTTTTTGTTTTTGAAAAATTCTTAACTGCTCCAATTGGACCAACATCTTGTTCTGACTAAGGTGAATGTTGTCTACTTAAAAATATGGATACGTTCATAAATAATTTTTGAAATATTCTCTTTACATGTGTAAAGAATTATATGTATTGACCTGCAAGTATCTTTGTAAGGGTACACACCAAACTGTCAACAGTAGCTTCTAAAGGGTAGGACGAAGGAAATGAGGAAAGCATACTTCTGCCACTTCCCAAGTGGCCCTGGTGGTAAAGAACCTGCCTGCCAATGCAGGAAACATAAGAGACATGAGTTTGATGCCTGGGTTTGGAAGATCCCCCGGGAAGATCCCCTGGAGGAGAGCATGCCAACCCACTCCAGCATTCCTGCCTGGAGAATCCCGTGGACAAAGGGTCCTGGCTGGCTACAGTGCATAGGGTCACAAAGAGTCTGACAAAACTGAAATGACTTAGCCTGTCTTCCATTTTTAAGTTTCTGACATTGGTTATTATATTAATTTTATTGCAATGATTATGTAATAAATAGATTAATTTTTAAAGCCTAGATGGAGAGTGTTCAGATTAATAAAATCAGAAATTGAAAGAGTTAATCCTCTAGGTCCTATAAAGAAAAGTGAAAGTCACTCAGTCATATGTGACTCTTTGCAACCCCGTGGACTATATAGTCTATGGAATTCTCCAGGCCAGAATCCTGGAGAGGGTGGCCTTTCCCTTTTCCAGGAGATCTTCCCAACCCAGGGATCGAACCCAGGTCTTCCGCATTGTGGGAGGATTCTTTACCAGCTGAGCCACAAGGGAAGCTGAAAAATATTGAAGTGGGTAGCCTATCCCTTCTCCAGCGGATCTTCCCAATCCAGGAATCGAACTGGGGTCTCCTGCATTGCAGGCAGATTCCTTACCAGCTGAGCCACCAGAGAAGTCAGGTCCTATAAAATAGATAACTCATGAAAATATACTGTATAGCACAGGGATCTCTACTTAATGCACTTTGATGACCTGGAAGGGAAGAAAGTCTAAAAGTGAGGAGTGAGGGGATATATGTCTATGTATGGCTAATTCATTTTACCGTACAATAGACACTAACACAACATTGTAAAACAAATACACTCCAGTAAAAACTAATTTTAAAAAGGAAAAGTTAACAACCAATACCACAGAAACACAGAGGATCATAAGAGACTACCACAAACAATTACATGCCAGTAAAATGGACAACCTAGAAGAAACAGACAAATTCTTAGAAAAGTACCATCTTCCAAGACTGAACCAGGAAGAAATAGAAAATATGAACAGATCAATTATATAGGTTGATATACTGGATCAGAAATGATTACTTTTTATTCTCACAAACAGCATGAAAGCAAGAGGGAAGATTTTAGAGACAGCAGGTTGACGGGAACTAAAGATATTAACAAGGGGTTATGCTATAAGGTGGCTTCAGATTCTGATAACAAGACAACTCCAGTACATCAGCAGCAAGTCCCTTTGCTGAGTCTCCAATAGATTGCAGACCCTGAGAGAAAAGGGCTTAATATGTAGTAACAAGATGTCTGCATTGTCCGTGTCACTCATTGCAGCTGGGAAGATTCTAGGATGAAAGGAGATGCAGGCTGGAAGCAACGTGCTTGCTGACAGTTTCTTGATTTGGTAAAATGCTCTTTCTGGGAAGATAGAGGTCACCTTGCATTTTGTGGAATCACTAACATATTGAAGGAAGAAAAAATTATAAAAGTGAACTGAAAGTTTTTAAATAAGATGATGAATGGGGATTTAGCTTATTAACAAGTCAGATATGTGTGTTCATAACCACTTGCTTTTCATACTGGAACTCCAGTTTGTATTGCCCTTTCCTTTCTTATGTCCTTCATTACTTTTGTTCCTTTATTCTTTCTCTCACTCTCCCTTTATTTCTTGCCTTTTCTTTTCTTCACTTCCCATCGCCTTTTAATCATCTGGACAGAGTAATCCAGTGAAATTTTTCACAACTGAAAGCTATCTCATTCCTTGTTTGGAAGAGATAGAAGATGTTCTAAGTGAACCAATTCTGCAGTCAGGAAATAAAGTATTGAAGGAGCAAAAAAGACTAAAGTTATTCCTTAGTTCTTCAGAAATCTGTCCTGCAGCAGAAATGAGCAGAAATTATTCACCAAGTTTTCAACTGCAAGTTTTTTGAAACAATTTTAAAGCTATTTTATATCTTTTGGTTATCCATACAAAGATAACTTAATACTTTTGCTGTTAAATTTTATTAAAATTTTACCAAGAAACTTATATGAGACAGTAATATAAAAATTCTAAAACAGCTCAAAATACAGGTAAATTAAGTTTGGGAGGGAAATGAGGACTAGGACATCCAAGGAAATTTAGGCTTCACCATCATCATAGATGCTGTCAATCTATATTATTGGCAGAGAAATATGAATTCACATACTGTTGGGTGAGTGAGCAAAAAAGCAAGTTACATAATAGCATTCTTAACGTGAACCTGAATCAGTTAAGATAGTTATTTAACTGGGGCACAATGACTTAGGCTCAGATATTTATTATTTCAGGTATGGACATCTTAGAGACAGGCAGTTGCAGGACTTTCTCTTTGTTTTAATTATGCCAGCAAGAACACAGCTGTTTCTTTTTTTCCATTCTACCATCCTTACCTGTTGGCTTTTTTTTTATCCTCATTATCATTATTTCCTATTATAAGATGGCTACTATATCTGTAGGTATCATGATGGGATTTGAAGCAGGAAAAGGGTATATTAGTCAGGGACTTGAGTTGAAAATAACAAATATGCTGTCACTAGTTTAAGCTTAAAAGTAATTTGCAGTATATTCAGCAGCTCATGAAACCATCAGAAGGGTGGGGAAAAGACCCTTAGTTCAGCTTTGAGAAGAAAATCTCAAAATCCATTTACAAAACACACCAGAAACTTTAGCCACTGCATTTGCTTAATGCTAAATTCTAGCACAACTGCACTCATCTCACATGCTAATAAAGTAATGCTCAAAATTCTCCAAGCCAGGCTTCAACAGTATGTGAACTGTGAACTTCCAGATGTTCAAACTGGTTTTAGAAAAGTCGGAGGAACCAGAGATCAAATTGCCAACATCTGCTGGATCATAGAAAAAGCAAGAGAATTCCAGAAAAACATCTATTTCTGTTTTATTGACTATGCCAAAACCTTTGACTGTGTGGATCACAATAAACTGTGGAAAATTCTTCAAGAGATGGGAATACCAGACCACCTGACCTGCCTCTTGAGATACCTATATGCAGGTCAGGAAGCAACAGTTAGAACTGAGCATGGAACAACAGACTTGTTCCAAATAGGAAAAGGAGTACGTCAAGGCTGTACATTGTCACCCTGCTTATTTAACTCATATGCAGAGTACATCATG
>NW_011494960.1:2430285-2434714 GCF_000754665.1 Bison bison bison | reverse complement strand
TCCCACCCTCTCCCTCTCCCACAGAGTCCATAAGCCTGTTCTATACATCAGTGTCTCTTTTGCTGTCTCGTATACAGGGTTATCGTTACCATCTTTCTAAATTCCATATATATGCGTTAGTATACTGTATTGGTGTTTGTCCTTCTGGCTTACTTCACTCTGTATAATAGGCTCCAGTTTCATCCACCTCGTTAGAACTGATTCAAATGTATTCTTTTTAATGGCTGAGTAATACTCCATTGTGTATATGTACCACAGCTTTCTTATCCATTCATCTGCTGATGGACATCTATGTCCTGGCTATTATAAACAGTTGCAGCCATGAAATTAAAAGACACTTACTCCTTGGAAGGAAAGTTTTGACCAACCTAGACAGCATATTGAAAAGCAGAGACATTACTTTGTCAACAAAGGTCCGTCTAGTCAAGGCTATGGTTTTTCCAGTGGTCATGTATGGATGTGAGAGTTGGACTATAAAGAAAGCTGAGCGCAGAAGAATTGATGCTTTTGAATTGTGGTGTTGGAGAAGACTCTTGAGAGTCCCTTGGACTGCAAGGATATCCAACCAGTTCATCCTAAAGGAGATCAGTCCTGGGTGTTCACTGGTAAGACTGATGTTGAAGCTGAAACTCCAATACTTTGGCCACCTGATGTGAAGAGCTGACTCATTGGAAAAGACCCTGATGCTGGGAAAGTTTGAGGGCAGGAGGAGAAGGAGATAACAGAGGATAAGATGGTTGGATGGCATCACTGACACAATGGACATGGGTTTTGATGGACTCTGGGAGTTGGTGATGGACAGGAAGGCCTGGCGTGCTGCAGTTCATGGGGTTGCAAAGAGTCGGACACGACTGAGTGACTAAACTGAACTGAACTGAAGTTCTAGGACTTGGTTTTACTGAAACTTGAGTATATGATTAAATCTGCATCAAGTTCCCTGACTAGGAGGGTTTGCCTGCTCAATGTGAGGCTAACCCAACAGCTGTTTACCCTAACCGACTGTCCAGTTTGCTTCGTATTGAGCAGGTTCCTGGTGACATAAGATTTTTAGTAGCAAACCATGAATGCCCTGGCCAACCGAAGTTGTACGTCTCTCTACCTCACCACTGTTGAGAATCATATCACCACTGCAGGCCAAATCTGTTTCATTTCCTCCCTCAGTTGCATTAATGAAAGAGGTGCCAAAGGAACAACGCAAAGAGGTTGTTGATACCTTAACCTGGTAACCTGGCCCGTGGGTACCTGTGCCCTCACTGATATCTTACACTTCATGTGGGGAACCAAGTCTCTTTTGAGGGAGGAGCAAGAAGGGAGGTGGAGCAAAGGAAGCCAGAGTTCTCCTTTAAAAATAAGTAAATGCATGTAAAAGTAGTGTATGTTTATAAATGAAACCATTTTTATCTATATTCACATATCATTCCCAATTGTTAAGCACTGTTTGTTACTAAAAGAGAGAATCCGTATTTCCTGGGTCATCATACAAACAAAAGCCAAGATTGCACTCTTCCCTGTAGAGGATAATAGAACTGTGAACTTGAAACTCAGTAAGCAGAAAAAAATAAATCTTCAGTGTCCTTCTTTTTTTAAAAAAGTGTCTTTCTCATTTTATTTATTTATTTTTTTTTTGGGCTGGGCTTGGTCTTCGTTGCTTTGCACAGTCTTTCTCTAGTTGCAGCAAGCGGGGCCTACCCTCAAGTTGCTGTGTGGAGGCTCCTCATTGCAGTGGCTTCTCTTGCTGCAGAGGCTCTAGGCTGTGGGCTTCAGTGGTTGCAGCACGTGGGCTCAGTAGTTGTGGCACTCAGGATTAGCTGATCCTCGGCAGGTGGCATCTTCCCAGACCAGGGATCGAACCCATGTCTCCTGGACTGACAGGCAGATTCTCATCCTCTGGGCCACCAGGGAAGTCTTTCAATGCCCTTCTAGTCCAGGATTTGCCTGATGCTGCATCTTATCCTTCAATGAAATAGTTGCCCATAGTAGGTGAGCCAAGCACAGGGGAGAGAGATCTGATACCTGTGGCATAGATCTAGCTTTGAATTCTGGATCCAAAATACCAAATTGCAGCATGACCCTTGTCAAATCACCTAATCTCTCTTCTCCTCAGCTTTATCACTTGTGAATTAAGATATTTGAGCTAAATAATCTTTAATTTCTAAAAGTATGTGTCTCAACAACAACAAGTCATTGTTTCAGTTTCCCCTATTTAAGGAAATATAAAATGACTTCAGGAATCAAACTGTCACCCCTCTACCCTCCAAAGAAAACTTATACCCTGTACGATTCTTGATTCATTTTAAAAAGAAAGTGACATTTCCACCAGAGTTTCAAACCAGGTCAGTCTGATGGCAAAGGTGTACCACGGAATTATCTCTTGGACATAAATACTGCTTGCTCTTCAATGGGCATGGTTATTCTATGAAGAGCAATATATTCTTAGGATAGTGAATAATTTTCTTTTTGATACTGAAGCTGCTTTTTATGTCCATACAACATTGATTTTCTTCCCTTAAACTGTAGAGAAGCACAGTAAAAGCTGCAAAGTCCCAATGACTTTCTATCCCTTCTCACTCTACGGCACTGTTGCCTCCAGACACTCACTTCACCTGTTAAGGACCTGGACTCAGCTGATCTTTTTTCACTGCCCTCCTGTCCTTGTCCATCTCCAAAGACCACCCTGGGGCTAGAAACAAATTGGATTCTATGAACCTTTTTTTTTGTTTTGAATTCTTGTTTTAATGGGATTGTAAAGGTTATAATGGAGGAAATTATTTGGGGCAGTGGTGTTAGGCACCTCTTCCCTTGGGCTTTCTAGCCTGTTTGGTTAGAGAAAATCTCTAATAAGGCCAAGGTCACTGGAACATATTAAATTGCCACACTGTTCTGTGGCACAGGTTGAATTCCTGGATTTGGCCAATAACCTGTCTCATTCATTATTAATTCATTCACTTCCTCAACTAGATGCCAGGAACTGAAAAAAATATTAATACTAAGCAGAAGTTTTTAGGCACTTGAATGTACCAGGTACAATGAGCTGTGTTTTACATACAGGATTTCATTTGATCCATACAACTGCTTCATTATTAGAGCTATTTCATATGAGGAAACCGAGGCTTAAGCAGATTAAGGGACTTACTCAAGGAAGAAGAGGTAGGATTCATCCCAGGTAATCTGAGTTCATATCAAACTAAAGACAGTTCTCATTCCCATAGAGCATATGCCTCCATGGGGAGCCAGATGCTAAAGTTTAATTAGCTAAAGCACATTCAGTTACTCTTTGATCATAATAATTAACCAGTCATTACACAAATGTGGTCAAGAATGAGAAAGGGGATTGAGGACTATTAGATTCTATGGAAATGTCAGAGAACACCGCTGAAGAAGTGACACTTAAGTTGAGGCACAACTATTTAGAAGGAGTTAGTCAAGTAAAAAGCGTGAGGGGTGGTAAGCTTTCCAGATGAAGGGACCCACCCTGTAAAAATAAAAATAAATAAATAAAAGAAGAGGCCAACATTTATTGACTGATGCAAAACAACTAGACTCTACTAAGTCCTTTATAAGACTTATCTGTTTTAATCCATATAGAAACACTTTAAGGTAGATATTATTATTTATCCTTATTTCATGCAGAAGCTGAAACCAGTCATGGGTTGAATAGTGTTTCCACAAAACTCGCTACTCAAACTTTGAAAGGTGACCTTATTTGGATCTTAAGATGAAATCATTCTGGATTCAGGCTGAGCCCTAAATCCAACGGCTGATGTTTTTGTAATAAGAGAGGACACAGAGACACAGAGAAGGGAATGGAAAGAGAGCACAGATTTGAGGAACACATCTCTCCTCTTCGTTTTCTTTAGTCGTAAGTCATATCCAACTCGTTGTGACCCCATGGACTGCAGCACTCCTGGCTTCCCTGTCCTTCACTACCTCCCAGAATTTTTTCAACTCATGTCCGTTAAGTCGGTGATGCTATCCAACCACCTTAACCTCTGCCGCCCCCTCAAACACCAGAAACTAGCCAAGATATGAGGCTATTTCCCCCTTATAGGCTATTGGTGCTGACACCTTGAGTTTGGACTTCTAGCCTCCTAAACAGGGAGAGAGTCACTTTCTGTTACTTTAGGCCACTCAATATGTGGTAATCGATTATGGAAGCCCAAGAGAAATAATACAATACTCTTTGCCACAGGGGAGCCTAATAATAAAGCTTAGGAGGATTTATTTATTTACTCAGCCTTGCTGCTGCTGCTGCTGCTAAGTCACTTCAGTCGTCTCCAACTCTGTACGACCCCATAGACGGCAGCCCACCAGGCTCCCCCGTCCCTGGGATTCTCCAGGCAAGAACACTGGAGTGGGTTGCCATTTCCTTCTCCAACACATGAAAGTGAAAAGTGAAAGGGAAGTCGTTCAGTCGCATCCGACTCTTTGT
>NW_011494960.1:2409006-2430185 GCF_000754665.1 Bison bison bison | reverse complement strand
ACTCTTTGTGTTATTCATTGTTAATACTGTGTGTCAGATATTTTGACATGAATTATGAAAGGTGCACCTGATGCAAATATGGGATCCACTTTCAAAGACTGCAAAGCAGGAGTTGATAGGTGTCATATGAAAGTATAGATTAATGATAATAATAATAGTAATAATCACTCTCATGTATTAAGTATATGTACCAGGCACAGTGAGTGATTACTTACATACATTATTTAATTTAATGTGCAAAAGGTGTATATAACTTATTGCATTTAGCAGATAAAGAAACTGAAGCATGATGAAGTTTAATTACCTTCTTCAAGGTTGTATATTTTTGCCAATGCCAGGGTGGGATCTCAATTTCCAATGAGAGAATAAACGAAGGAAGTTAAAGAGAATACAAGCCATCAGCAGAAGCTTCTCCCAGGTCTTCAGATTTATGCTGTAGATGCCACCACTTATTTCCTGGGTCGTGAATGATGAGTAATGTTGGGCGTTGATGAATGAAAGGCAAGGAAAAGGAAGTTGTGGGCATTAACAGTGAGAATAAAGGCAGAAAAACAGAAAATGGGCCTTTTGTTAGTAACAGAGTGCTCCAGTTTGTTGGGATATGTGGTGCACTGAAAAAGAAACATGGAAATTTATTTGGAATGGTAGATTCAGACCAGTTGTTGACCTATGAAAAAATGTCAGGAGAAGCTGGGAAATTATTCTTTGAAGAGATTGAAGTTCAGAAGGATTGTGCCAAACCAAGCAGAATGATCTGATTGCTACTTCAGGGAGATGAATCCCACAGGAGTGTGAAAAACAGACTGGCGACTGGCACAGACTGATGACCAAAGAACCATTTAGGAGCCAAATGTTCTAAGAGAGAGAGGGACAAAATGCATTCACATTCCTCAGAAAGCAACTTCTGGGCCAAACCCCAACTGCTCTTTTATTTAAAAACACCTGTTGAGCCTTTCTGTGCTACCCAAGTAGGGGTCCATATGAAAATGTCTAAGATTCACATCATAACTTAAAGGGAAATTTGTCTGGAGCACTTAATATCCTGCAAATGAAGTAGGAGGATTCTCCTTCTTAAATTTCTTGCAGCAGGAGGATACTTAAGTGGCTGTCAAATAACTGTATCTCTACAAAAGGAAATAAGTAATCGTGTTTATAGCATAAATCTGAAGACCTGGGAGAAGCTTCTGCTGAGGGCTTGTATGATTATTGCCACTGAAAATCTAGCTGATATCAGCGTCATATCCGCTAGGAAAACTGGCTGTGGGGCTGGGCTGAAGTTTGCTGCTGCTGCCAGAGCCACTTTAATTGCTGGCCACTTTGCTTCTGGAGTCCCTTGGACTGCAAGGAGATCCAACAAGTCCATTCTGAAGGAGATCAACCCTGGGATTTCTTTGGAAGGAATGATGCTAAAGCTGAAACTCCAGTACTTTGGCCACCTCATGCGAAGGTGACTCATTGGAAAAGACTCTGATGCTGGGAGGGATTGGGGGCAGGAGAAGAAGGGGACAACAGAGGATGAGATGGCTGGATGGCATCACTGACTTGATGGATATGAGTCTGGGTGAACTCCGGGAGCTGGTGATGGACAGGGAGGCCTGGCGTGCTGCGATACATGGGGTCGCAGAGAGTCGGACATGACTGAGCAACTGAACTGAACTGAACTTGCTTCTGGAAACTTCACTAGTCAGATCCAGGAAGCCTTCTAGGAGCCATGCCTTTTAGTGGTTATTGATTCCAGGACTGACCACTAGCCTCTTACAGAGCTGTCTGTTAACCTCCCTGCCATCACACTATGTCAGACTCTGCACTTGGCAATCATGCCATCCTCTACAGCAACAGTGGGTCTGATGGGAAGGACATTGGCCCAGAAAGTTCTGCGCATGTGTGATACCATGTGAGCACCCATGAGAGAGCATATCTTATCTCTACTTCTGCAGAATCCTGCAGAAGAGATTGAAAAGGAAGCACAAGCTGCTTCTGGAAAGGCTGTTGACCCAGGAGGAATTTCAGGGTGAGTGTACTGCTTCAGCTCCTGGGTTTACTGCATTTACAGCTCAACCTGAGGTTGGGCTCCCCAGGTGGCACTAGCAGTAGAGAATCCACCTGCCAAGGCAGGAGACACAAGAAATGCGAGCTTGATCCCTGGGTTGGGAAGATCCCCTTGAGGAGGACATGGCAACCCACTCCAGTATTCTTGACTGGGAAGTTCCATGGACAGAGGAGGCTGGTGGGGTACAGTCTATGGGGTCACAAAGAGTTGGACACAACTGAAGCAACTTAGCATGCATGCATGCACAACCTGAGGTTACAGACCAGTCTGAAACTGCGGGCACTCCCTGTGCCTAGTCAACAGTTCTCCAGGGCAGACAGCAGGGCTGAGCCACCCTCAGGGACCTGTCTGGAACTCTCACTGCTCAGGCCACTGAATGGGTAGCAATGACCACTGAGTGGTCTTAAGCTCTTCTTCCATGGGCTCCACACAGAAAAATGGAATACGGTTGACTGAAAATAAACAGCAGTTTATTTAAAACAAACATTCAATGATTAAAAAAAAAAACAAAAAAAAACAAAGACCAGATTCCCTCCTAGAGCCTTTAGAAGAATGCCACCCAGCTGGCAGCTTGAATTTAGCTTCCTAAGGGCTGTGTCCGACTTCTACAGAACTCTAAGATAACATATTTCTGTTGTTTTAAGCCAGTAAGCTGTGTTCACTTACTACCACAGCAACAGGGAACTAAAACAGATAGTAAACCAGAAAAAAAAAAAAAAGCCAAGATGTTTTTGGGTAGGATTGTAATCTAGAGTGAAGAAAAAATTTGGGAGGATAATATGGCAACGAACCACTGAAAAGGTTATGACACCCGACCTGTGTTCTTGGTGTGTAAGGGAGAGAACGATTAATAGTTAAGATGGAGATGAAGAGGTGGCTTCATTAGAGAGGAGACACTAACATTCTTTGTGAGCTCATCTAACCCTGATATGAATGAGGAAATTTAGAAATGGTATAAGCTCAGACACTTAATTTTTTCTGTGATGAATACTGTGTTTTTTCTATGCCTGTAAAAGAGAAACATGGGCCTGCCTAAAGTTTTACACAGTAAAGGAAGGGATTTTTTTTTAATTAAGACTTTTTGTAAGAGAAGTTTAAGGTTCATGGTAAAATTGAGGAGAAGTATGTAGAGATTTCCCATATACTCCCTTCCCCCAATATGCATAGCCTCCCCCATATCCACATCCCCCACCAGAGTGGTACATTTGTTAGAATTGATGAACCCACATTGGCACATTATAATCACTCAGCCTGTGCAGTTTCTTTAAGGTTTGTTCTCAGTCTCCTATATTCTATAGGTTTGGACAAATGTATAATGACATGTATACATCAATACGATATCATATTTTCACTGTCCTAAAAATCCTCTGTGCTTCAACTATTCACCCCTCCTCCACAAATCCACCCTTACCCTCATAACCAATGGCAACCATTGATGTTTTTACTGTCTTCATAATTTTGCCTTTTTCAGAAAGTCATATAGTTTAATTTGATTTAATTAAATATAAATTAATTTTATTTAATTAAATATAATTAATTTAATTTAATTTTAATTTGAGTCATACAGTCTGTAGCCTTTCAGACTGACTTCTTTCACTTAGTTATAGTCATTTAATATGCCTCCGAAGTGGTAAAGAATCCACCTGCCAATGCAAGAGACACAAAAGATGTGGTTTGATCCCTGCATCAGAAAGATCCCTTGGAGTAGTCAATAGCAACCCACTGCAGTATTCTTCCTTGGAAAATTCCATGGACAGAGGAGCCTAAAGGGCTACGGTTTATCGGGTCACAAAGAGTTGGACACGATTGAGCCACTGATGCGTGCACATGTATATGTCTTTTTATGGCTTGATAGCTCATGTATTTTTAGTGCTAAATAATATTCCATCGATGTAAGTAATATTCCACAGTTTATTTATCCATTCAACTACTGAAGGACATCTTGATAACTTTCAAGTTTTGATAAATATGAATCAGTTCAGTTCAGTTCAGTCGCTCAATCATGTCTGACTCTTTGCGACCCATGGACTGCAGCATGCTAGGCCTCATCCATCACCAACTGCTGGAGTTGACTCAAATTCATGTCCACTGGGTCAGTGATGTCATCCAACCATCTCATCCTCTGTCGTCCCCTTCTCCTCCCGCCTTCAATATTTCCCAGCATCAGGGTCTTTTCCAATAAGTCAGTTCTTTGCATCAGGTAGCCAAAGTATTGGAGTTTCAGCTTCAACATCAGTCCTTCCAGTGAACATTCAGGACTGATTTCCTTTAGGATGGACTGGTTTGATCTCCTTTCAGTCTAAGGGACTCTCAAGAGTCTTCTCCAACACTACAGTTCAAAGTCATCAATTCTTCTGCACTCAGTTTTCTTTATAGTCCAACTCTCACATTCATACATGACCACTGGAAAAACCATAGCCTTGACTAGACAGACCTTTGTTGGCAAAGTAATGTCTCTGCTTGGTCATAACTTTCCTTCCAAGGAGTAAGCATCTTTTTATTTCATGGCTGCAGTCATCATCTGCAGTGATTTTGTAGCCCCCCAAAAATAAAGTCAGCCACTGTTTCCCCATCTATTTGCCAAGAAGTGATGGGACCAGATGCCATGATCTTTGTTTTCTGAATG
Source organism: Bison bison bison (assembly GCF_000754665.1). Lineage (NCBI taxonomy): Eukaryota > Metazoa > Chordata > Mammalia > Artiodactyla > Bovidae > Bison > Bison bison. The sequence continues at coordinate 2,425,509 of NW_011494960.1, read as the reverse complement.
TTGTGGTTTAAGCCAACTTTTTCACTCTCCTCTTTCACTTTCATCAAGAGGCTCTTTAGTTCCTCTTCCCTTTCTGTCATAAGGGTGGTGTCATCTGCATATCTGAGGTTACTGATATTTCTCCCGGCAATCTTGATTCCAGCTTGTGCTTCCTCCAGCCCAGCGTTTCTCATGATGTACTCTGCATATAAGTTAAATAAGCAGGGTGACAATATACAGCCTTGACCTACTCCTTTTCCTATTTGGAACCAGTCTATTGTTCCATGTCCAGTTCTATCTGTTAATTATGAATAAAGCTGCTAAAAATGTTCAACTGTAGGTTTTTTTGTGGACATAAGTTTTCAACTGAGTTTTGTTTTAAATATAAAAGGGACACAGTCTTCCAATTAAATTGGGATAATTGAACATACCATTTGTGTTCATTTTCTCCTAGTGGCTCACTAAAACAATAATGAAAAGTTTTTGAAAAAGCAATAAAGCCCCAAGGAAAATGAGAATGGGATGCCAGGAAACAATATTTAGAAGATGTTACCAAGCTTTCAGAAGATGGAAAGCTGATGGACAAGTGGAAAGTGACGTAAAGAGTGAAGAAGGGTGATCTCCAAATGCCTTCCAGTGGAAGCCAACCAGAAGTCACCTGATTCATGCACAAAGTGAGGAAAAGCTCGGGAGCTGAAAAAAACAGATAACTCTGAAAGTAGGGTGGTTGGCTCAGGGTTAAAAACAGGTGCTCTGCTGCCATTGTCTATAAAGAGGAGTTAGACCTACCCAGACAGGCACATGAACTCACCTATCATGAAAAGATATGGAAATGTATCTCTCCAGGGTGATCATATGGTTCCACACCTGAAGGAGATAAGTATAACTGAGGCCTGGGGTGAGATGAGATGCCTTACTGAAAATCAAAAGGAAAAATCAAAGTTTTTATACTGAATAGTAAGACTCTACCCCCAGCTCCTTTCTCTATTCAGCTTCCAGAATGTTGGTTACCAGATGTGTGATCTTCTCCAGGAAAAATATTAGAGGACTCCAATGTAGATAAGAAGGAGGGGAAATCATCAGGAATATTAAATAAGAATGTTTCCTGATTTGAGGATATGAAAGACTCTGTCTCTTAGCAACAAGCACAAAGAATACAAAATGTCCCTTATTAAATTTTCCAAACAATAAAGATAGAGTACCATAATGCTTCCATAGAAAGATTTAAAAGAAACCACACACATGCATACGCACTTCTTCAGGAGTCATAATGGAATTAATCTTCCCAATGGGAACACTGTAAGATGGAAATCAATGAGACAATATGATCAAATAAGACAATATGATCAAAATTATCAGGGAAAAAAGTGTTATACTTAAAATTCATAGCAACAAAACTATCAATCAAGTGTGAAGGAAGAAAAAGTCAACTTTCATATTTGCAGGGTTTCAAATAACAAGCCTTGTGTTAAATAAATAGCAGGCCCCTGTTTGTATATAAACAGACTCCTATTTCAGGAAACCATGGGAGTATGTAATCCAGGAAGGATGCAGGATCCAGAAAGCAAGAAGGGGACACAGAAAAGGAGTTGGAAAGATCTTTCAGAAGATGGTTACTGAGGACTCCAGGTTGGCATCGATATAACAAAACTGGAAAGCACCTAGTGTAGATTGAAGTAGAAGTTCAGAAAGCTCCAGGAGAAATGTATCCATGGAAAAGCAGAATTGATAGATTACCTCATGAGCTTGATTATATCAAGAGGAATTAGTTCTTTTGGCATGTTTTGAGATAGATTAATGACAGGAATATAGAAACATAATAAAACAATGTCAACAAACTAGTGTATAAGAGAAAGGAAATGAAAGCAAAGTAGCCCTGTGGCTTGGCTGTGAGGGGGGCAAGGTGGAAGGCTTGAGTTGAAATTCCAACTTTGCCATTGAACTGTGATCATATGCGTGTTGCTTGTTATTATTATTTTGATTGTTATGTTCACATTACATTTTGATTTAAATAATATCAATGAGAGGATGGGGGATAGCAAGTGTGTGCAAGTGAGAGGGAGAAAGAGAGGGAGAGATGTGAAGCAGAATTAAATTTAATAATTCCTCATCTTCCAAAGGAGAATGTCAAAGGACAAGTCAAAAGTTGAAAATCAGCCAACAGCAGTGTAATGATTTTAGTAGCTGACACATACAGTGCTTACTTATTCTGTATGAGGATTATCCTTTAACACACATGCACACACAGTCACTCATTTAATCTTCTCCATAAAAGTGGTGTCGGCTAGTAGCAAGAATTGTCAGTAGGTGAAATGAGTCAAAGATGGTGGTGGTGGTTTAGTCACTAAGTTGTGCCAACTTAAAAAATATAGTCACAATCTGAAAGTTAGAGAGTTGTTCTATTCAGTAGGAATGTTTAGGACTTCAAGCCTGGGAGATAGCTTCTCAAGTAGCGCTGAGAAACTGCTCTAAGAAGATAGGGGAAGGAGTCAGGTTTTATAGAAGTTTGCAACAAAGGGGTTGATAGTCAATATCAAAAGTAGAAAGTGTTAGTTGCTAAGTCGTGTCTGGTTCTTTGTGACCCCCGGGCCTGTCCATGGAATTCTCTCCACAAGAATACTGGAGCGGGTTGCCATTGCTTTCTCCAGGGTATCTTCCTGACTCAGGGATTGAGGTCTCCTGCATTGCAGGCAGATTCTTTACCATCTGAGCTACCAGGGAAGCAGTATCAAAGAATATCAAAGATTATTGTTAATTAAGGAAAATCAGATATCTCAAAGAATTTAGCATTTTGTGTATGGAAAATTTAGAATTTTGTGTATGGAAAGATCCAAGCTTCTGGGCTCACTGAAATCATTTCCTTCATAGGCATGTCAGCTCCCTGGGGCCAGCATCCTGCTTTTTCACATCCCCCATCTACAGGGAGTGGCTGTAGTCTGAGGGCTATTAGATAGCAGATATTTTCCTTCCTGAATTCTTTTAGGGCTTACTAGCTCACACCAGAGGGCTGCAATCCCTAATAACTGTGACGTCTTTGTTTACTGATTTTGGCAGGAAATACTCCATGACAGTCTTGTTGACTTATTGCAACCCCATGGACTCTATGTCCATGGGATTTCCCAAGGAAGAATACTGGATTGGGTTGCCATTTCCTTCTCAAGGGCATCTTCCCAATCCAGGGATCAAATCCAGGTCTCCTGCATTATAGGCGGCTTCTTTAACCAAAGCTAGACTAAATATAAAATGTATACTGCATTAGAGACATTTTTGTATTGTCTTACTTGCTATGATAGAAAAGTTCTTTAATTTCTGTTATTATCAAAATTTTGCTTTCCATGGGATCGCAGAGTCAGACACGACTGAGCAACTGAACAACAACAAGGATAGGAAATCATGAGCTGTTGAAAATTGCTCTCCTTTTACCACCTCTCCTCTTACCCTCTTCTGATCTATAGACTCTGAGGTAGGAAGTGCTGTTAGAAAGCTGAGTTCTAGTCAAATGGGGGAAACTTCTTTTACACACAACTTGTGTGTTCTGACATTGTTTCAAGATTCATTTCAATCCTGAGGACCTTCCCCAAAGGAAAAAGTACAAGTGGCCAATGAATGGGGGTTCATTTGTTCCCGAGTCATCTCAGTCTGAAAGGAATCAGCCACTTCAGATCCACTGTTAGCTACTTCTGTCCTGAGGATGAATTCTGTATATTGTCACCTTGCTTATTTAAATTATATGCGGAGTACATCAAGAGAAATATCGGGCTGGATGAAGCCCAAGCTGGAACCAAGATTGCCAGGAGAAAGATCAATAACCTCAGATATACAGATGACAGCACCCTTATGGCAGAAAGTGAAGAAGAACTGAAGAGCCTCCTGATGAAAGTGAAAGAGGAAAGTGAAAAAGTTGGCTTAAAACTCAGCATTCAAAAAACTAAGATCATGGCATCCAGTCCCATCACTTCATGGCAACTAGATGGGGAAATAATGGAAACAGTGACAGACTTTATTTTTTTGGGCTCCATAATTACTGCAGATGGTGACTGCAGCCATGAAATTTAAAGACGTTTTTTTTCTCGGAAGAAAAGCAATGACCAACCTCTACAGTATATTAAAAAGCAGAAACATTACTTTGCCGATAAAGGTCTACCTAGTCAAAGCTATGGTTCTTCCAGTAGTCATGTAAGGATGTGAGAGTTGGACTATAAAGAAAGCTGAGCACCTAAGAATTGATGCTTTTGAACTATACTGTTGGATAAGACTCTTGAGAGTCCCTTGGACTGCAAGGAGATCCAACCAGTCCATCCTAAAGGAGATCAGTCCTGGGTGTTCTTTGGAAGGACTGATGCTGAAGCTGAAACTCCAGTCCTTTGGCCACCTGATGTGAAGAACTGACTTATTTTCAAGACCCTGATGCTGGGAAAGATTGAAGGCAGGAGGAGAAGTGGACAACAGAAGATGAGATGGTTGGATGGCATCACCAACTCGATGGGCATGAGTTTGAGCAAGTCCCGGGAGTTGGTGATGGACAGGGAAGCCTGGCAAGCTGCAGTCCATGGGGTCACAATGAGTCGGACATGACTAAGCAATTGAACTGAACTGAACTGACAAGGGTAGAAAAGTAAGAATGTTAATGGAGGGCATTTTACTTTGACATTTCCCTTTTCTCCACTCACTAAATAAAAGTGCTAATTTTTCTTTTTAATGTCTGGGATCATGCCGGGGTTGAAACAGGAGAGTGGGCTAGGGAGAAATAGAATATACTTTTTAGAAATTAAGTTATCTTACAGAAGCAATCTCCCAATGCCATTTGAGTCCACAATTTTCAAACTGATCTAAGCAAGTGTTCTAATGATAGCTGTTGTGTACTATATCCATGTGTCTATGGGTAATTTTTCCTCAATCCCTGAATGAGTTAAAAATCTGATGATAAAAGGGAAAAGAAGATCATTATTTTTTAATATTTTATTGGCTCACACACAACTATTACAGCAGTTACTTTCTGACCCTTTTGCTTTATCTTCTATCCATATACAATTCATCCTACCATTGCCTGATAAACTTCTAAGAAGATTACTGTGCTTGATAAAATCATAAATTTTTTCCAATTATTCATAAGGAAAAAAAATCTAAATTTCTTAATTAAAATCTGAGGTCTCTGAAAGAGACTAAGTATGTGTCTTATTTATTTCTTCTTCTGTAGTATCCAGCAAATGATTGAGCATGTAATTAAGACAGCAATATTAACAAAGATTTCATTGAATTAACTTGAAATTTAAGGCTTTCTTTTGTCTTACCCCATTCTGCTTTTCTAGTATTTTGTTCTATAATTACTCTTACATGACTCTTCCCTCTTTCTAGTGTTTTTAATTTGTATTCTAAACTTCAGGTTTGTCTGTCCATCCTTTTTTCATTCATCTGATTTTTCCATTCATAGATATTTTCAAAGATGATAAATCAAAATACTCTCAGTTGCAAGTAATGGAAAATCTAACTCCAACTGGCTTGAGTATTAATTAAATGGCATTGTTACCGAGTCCAAACTCCCTCTGCTCACCTCAAGATAAGTCAATGAATCTCAGATGAGGTGTTGGGGTCTTTAAGGGAGCTGGCTGACCCAGAAGATGGCAGCTAGCACCGCACAATAACCATCTTGTAGGGGCTGGGTTACCAGTTTATTTTATGGGTCAGAGATAGGGAGAGGTTGAGGGAACAAAAGACTATTCAAGGGCAAGCCTCAGGCAGGGGAAGATGTTAGTTTCATCTCCTTACAGTCCTTCACTGATGGGAGGCTCAGGTTATCTCCCTGAGGCAGGCCATTATGTATGCCTACAGTAACAACAACAATAACAAAAACAGCAGATGAGGGTAAAGTCACAGAAGCAGATCTAGCATAAATTCAAAATTAACCCTTCCCGATTACAGGATTCATTGACTCAAAAATTTGGAAAATCATTCTTGTCAGTCAGAGCAAAATGAATGACCGAAGGTATTGACACTCAGGACCTCAGTGAATGATCACAGTCTCTCCAATTTACACAGTAAAACCTACCCATTATGGTTCTCACCACGCTGTAATGGTGAATCCATAGTTAAGTCATGTCCAGTCACTAAGTCATGTCCAGTTTCTAAGTCATGTCCAACTCCTTGCAACCCCATGGACTGCAGCCTACCAGGCTCTTCTGTCCATGGGATTTTCCAGGCAAGAGGACTGGAGTGGGTTGCCATTTCCTTTTCCAGGGAATCCTCTTGACCCAGGGATTGAACCTGTGCCTCTCATGTCTCCTTCATCTTCACACAGATTCTTTACCACAGAGCCACCAATGGTATTTTTACTATTATTATAATCCAACTAGCAGGCACAAAAAATTGTGTAGATGGCATAGGATTATTTAACTATGATTTATCAGTGCCCTGCTATTCTTTGTACTAAGAGAAAAACCACACATATAAATATTTGAAAGACGTTTTCCTATTGACTTTCAAAGAATTAAAATTAACCTCCTGGTGTATGCTAGTTGCTCAGTCATGCCCGGCTCTCTGCGACCCCGTGACTGCAGCCTGGCAAGCTCTTCTGTCCACGGAATTTTCCAGGCAAGAATACTGGAGTTGAAGGAGGAAACAGAACAGGCTCTATCTTGAAAGCAGGAGTCCATCTTGGGCCGGACTGTGGCCTTTGAGCTATATGCCCAGTATCTATGGAAATAACATACCAACTGGAAAACTAGGCCCCAGGAAGGAAGAGCCCCAGGACTCCTACCTAGACTCCCTAATTATCTCCAATCTATCTAACCGAATAGAATCATACATTCATTCTATTATGCTTATTGGGGTATGACCACAGGCCTATTGATAACTGTCCACTGTTAACTACCTAGGCTTAAAGCATATGAATCTCGGGTTAACTTTTATTGTATCTTTCTTTTTCTTTGTTCAGACTAGTTTCAGGAAATTTGGGGAGGTGGATTTGGGCACATAACTTAGGGTATATAAGATTTTCACAAAAACTGGTGAGGGTCCTTGGCTAAGAGGAGACTCTTCCTTGGGCCCGCTGGTGTAATAAACTGCACTCCACTCTCTGCAGTCTCTTTCTAAGTGAGTTTGTTTCCCAGAACGCGTGGTTACAACAGAGTAGGTTGCCATTTCCTTCTCCAACCTGCTGTTAGGTTAGCCCTTTTAGCGCAAAGAAAATTATCTATTTCAACACTAGAGGGCGGCAGTTAGAAAACATTAATAGACACCATTGCATTTCACTACATTTTTTGTTGTTTTTTCTCCAAAATTATGACCAGAGTATGCTTACAGCAGTTAAATATTGTATATTTTAAATATTCTACACCATTACCAAACTGTGTATTCATAATATTTACTTTGTAAAGTGTCACTTTAAATATTCTAAAAATGAAAGCTTTTCACCTTCTGCCACTCATAACTTACGTATCTTAGAAAGCAGAGTGAAGAAGTCAACTTGACAATCTCTAGTGTGTGTAGTCAAGTGGGAGATTTCAATAATGTTATATGCTTTCCTTCAAGGAATATAATGTCCCATAATCTGGAATGATGATGAAAGCAAAATAGCATCCCTATAGGACAGAGAGATTTCAATTAGGTAATATTTCATCAGATCACAAAAATATTCCATATTATAATACTTGTCAGTCTGTTTATTAGTCTGTAAAATACATTAAGGCAGGGTGTTCTCTGTTTTAGGCTTCTTCATGTTGAAGTATTTATTTTATTCTCTTTACAAGTGGCACCTCTTATCTACTAATTTTTCCCCAATTTTTAAAATTCAATCATACCTTTTACTTTAAGAAAAAAGTGTTGAGAGTTTAAAGAAGCTAATGTTTTCAAAATCGTTTTGTAATATATCCCATTGCTCTATGTATATAGTATGGGATTCAAAACAAGGAATATGTTTCTGGAATTAGAAGAGCAATAGTTGGTCTTCATTCACTTTAACACTTGGATTTTTCCAAGGCACAATGCTGTGAAAGTGAATGAGGATTTTTTCCCCTTGGGTACACAAAGAAAGAAATGGCATAAAATGTGTATATCTTTCTAATGGTGAGTTATTTATAGAGAGTAAGATGCACATAGAAAAGACTAATATGTATTTTGGTAGTTTATATATATATATATATATATACTTGATTACAGTGTACATTTATTTAAAACTTCCTACTTCCAAATTTTTTATCAGACAGACCACAGGTAAATAAAAAAATAATTCATATTAGGCCATTAAATATAAAAGTGCAGAGTAGTTATATACACAGATGTGAGTAAGACAAACTAAATTATTTCTTCTATCTCTGGTTCTCAAGAAATTGTACCATAACTTATTGGTAATTTCTCTAAAGCTAACACTGCAAAGTAAAGTCAAATAAAGCTGAACTAAAAACTGTCCATTTAAAAACCCTTAGTAAGAAAAAGGTCACAGATGAATCCTAGAGCTTATTTGCATCACTTCAGCCTGAAAGAAGTATGTAATTAGAATGAAAATGGATTAAAGAATGCAAAGTCAAATAAAGTCATACTATAAAAAAGCTTCTCAAAGCAGTTTTCTCTTTAAGAATATGCAAGCTGTACAACCTGCATAGAAAGCTATAAACTATACTAAGTCCACTAGTTTACTATACCCCAGGAAAGCACCTATCCCACAGTGGGTGCAATATTTGTTGGGTGAATATTTGTTGATAGTAAATAGAAACTATTGCATTCAAAACAGCCTCAGAATTAGTCTCCTTGAAATATTTTTCAAAATAAATTTGCTTTAAAAACACGTTACCAGTGATTGATAAATAATATTAATTATGATAAAAAGGAAACTTCTCAAACATTACTATTTCAAAAAACTTATAGTTATTACAACTTATTCTATTGTGAGTGAAAACATTAGCCCATTTTTACCCCCATGATTGCCATGTCATTTCTAAATCTTAACTGAGTGAAGTATAATGACTCTTTCATTAACTGAAGGATTCCCAGACAACCAAATTATTTCTAAGGACTTAAGTACTTGGTCAGACAATTGCAAACATATTGCCCACAAAGGATTCTTCATATTTGTAGGTATAGATTTTAACAAGTACCAAAAAAGAAGAAGGACATGGGAAAGGAAGAGTAGAGAAGAAGAAGGGACTTCCCTGGTGATTAAGATTTTGTGCTCCCAAAGCAGGGAGCTGGGGTTTGGTCCCTGGTCAGGGATTCCCTGGTGGCTCAGACAGTAACGTGTCTCCCTGCAATGCAGGAGACCTGGGTTCGATCCCTGGGTAGGGAAGATCCCCTGGAGAAGGAAATGGCAACCCACTCCACTACTCTTGCCTGGAAAATCCTATGGACGGAGGAGCCTGGTAGGCTATAATCCATGTGGCTGAGGCTGCAAAGAGTCTGACAAGACTGAGTAACTTCACTTTCACTTTTCTTTCAGGGAATTAGAACCCACATGCTGCCACTAAGACCTGCTGCAACCAAATAAATACATTTTTAAAAAAGGAAAGAAAGAAAGAAGGAGGAGAGAAAAAAGAAAGGAAGGAAAGAAAGAAAACAGTTTTAATTATTAATACATAAAGACAGTTGCTTCTAAATTGATAACATATCCTTCCACCAGAGGGCAACATTTGCAAGACATTTAAATGATCTCTCAAAAGCATTTCCTAACACAAAAATATAAACAAATGCAAACTTATAACACTGCTATTGGGTAACATCTTATGTAATTTTGAAGAATACAAAATTTGATGATGATGATAATTATTTAAACAGTTGCTTATAAAACACTACTTAGTAAAACACAAGCAATAAATTGACTTCTTTAAAATATAAGAAGATAGAACTTTCAGAAAGGAATATATTGCTCTATGTCATTGGACTTTTTTTTCAGTTCATTATTAGCCATGTAACTCAAATATAATACAAAAATTTTAGGGTAGAAGAAATGAAAAAATACTGTTCTACATCAATGAATAAATTAATGAAAAAGTCATAGAATTTTACATGTGGAACGGACGATAGAGATTACGTGCAAGCCTTCATTTTTTACAAATAAATCAGTTTATTAAAACTAAGTAACTGATTCAAAGTTGCAGGGATGATAATCAGCAGAACCAGGATCCAAACACAGTCAGCTGATTTCACATTTTTTATTCTACACCATTGACATTCAAATTATGATCCAGGGGTGCAGCCCTGGAAACTTGTTAGAATTGCTGCACCTTGGTCTCCACTGCAGAACTATTAAGTCAGAATCTGTATTTTAAACAAGGCCTTAAATGGTGAAAAACTACTCTAATCCATGCTGCTTCTTCATCACTGGTCTCATGACTTCAGGCAAATCATTAACTCTCATTTCCCTCCTCAGTAAACTGGAAATAAATTAAAAAAAAAAAAGAAACTGGGAATAAAATTAGTTTGAAGAATCATTATAAAGAGTAAATGAGATCATGTAAATGAAATGAAAGTCATTCATAAATTATAACACTACACACATTAGTTATAGTCAATGAAACCTCCTTTTATTGATAACAGTGCTTAGAAAAAGGGGACAATTCTCTTAGAAGAATTGTCTAATAATGCAATTCAAAGGCTAAAATTGGATGGAATATTAAGGGTAAGGGAAGGTGTCCAGAGAATGGAAGACTTTTTCAGTATTCCTAAATTAATACCATTTGTGTAACTATGAACATTTCCTTGCATAAAATGAAAGCTGGTGATATTAAGATCACAAAGGTACATATTTAATGTTTAGATTTGGGGAGCATGAATGAAGAAAATATGTCATTTTCTTCAGATTAGTAAGTAATATCTGAATATATGTCTCTTATATTGGGTGTAGCTATTAACCTAAGAATAGCCTAAATGGTAGTCTAATACAATTCTTGTAATTTTTCACATACAACATTTTCCCCTTGTTTATGAATTTGCTTAAGATATCCCCTCAGCTGAGATCTAAGTGCCATCATCTTTCCCCACCCAATTTCCTGGACTGTCATCATTTTTATAGGACTAAATTTCTCTTCAAGTATTAAGACAGACAAGGAAACATCACTTCCTGAACTATTTTCTGTACACTTTCACTTCCAGGCTGGGTTACTTAACTTGTCCAATTTCACCCATAAATGGTTGTAATTGTATTTATGTGTCTATTTCCCATGCAGTTTGTGAGATCTTTCAGGGAACAGTCCCAGAATCTAGTGAAATTTTGAGCGCTAATAATTATCTTTAAAATGAATAAATGAATATTAGCAGTAATTCTGATTCAAACACTTACCCTTTCATCAAGAGAATGGAGAAGAGAATCAAATGACAAAGATTTCAATGAGGTGAATGTAATTATTTTACACTACAAGCAATGCTTTTGTGCTGGATGTGTCTCATATATATGACACTCAGCAATCAGGCTTGCCAGTGATTTAGATCTCTAGTCATTTGGGCTGAAACTTAGGCAGGAATTCTTAGAAAAATCATTTTTTATATCACCATCTTAACTTCACAGATATTTATCTGACTTCTGTTTTGTATATAATTTTCTGGAACTTCAAGATCACTGAAATCTCTAAATGAATTAAATTTTATGAATTTGGTCATGAAAGATTTGAAAAACAGATACTTTGAAAAGCACTAGATGAGTTAAGTCCTGATGAGCTGGAAGAAGGTAGCTTGTTTGGAAGAAGGTAGTCTAATGTTTCTCCCCTTCTTTTTATAGTTGATCACCTTTGGGGATGGATACTGTTTTGAGGCATTTCAGAGTTTTAGGAAAATCTTGTTTGGTATACAATAAGTATACTTATTTTGATGTGTGCATATATATATATGCGCACATCAAAATAAGAGAAAGATGCCCCCAGTATCCTTTTCTTTATTATAATTCTTAATAAAATATAATTTGATAAATGTTAAATTTAATAATAGCAGATGGCTTCAGCTACTTTTGAAATTTTTCCACTATCCATTCAGTACATGCATATTCATTGTATTATTTGGCCTATTTGGGGAATATTCTTACATGATTCTGTATTTAGATCCATATTTCTGAGATTTGGTACCAAAATCCCTAAGAAAAATCTACTCCCCCTGTTGGTTTAAAGGAAATTCAAGGATTTTGACTTTGAGAATATAGTTCAAGGACAATCTGTTTTGTAACTATTTGCTTGAATTACATCTAAGAAGTTTGTGATTCATGTCAAATGCACTAATAATTAACATTAATCTTGCATAGTTTCCTCACTTTGCTTAATGAAGTAGATTCATTGGTGCCATACTTACATACCTGAGAGCAAATGTCTTTCATGAATGTCTCTGTAATTCTGCTTTAGAAGAAGATGTTACAAGATAAAAAATTTATATTTGAAAAGATTATAATTAATTTAAAATAAATATTGAAAATATAATCAGCAATAATTTGTTAAAAAGCACAAGGTATAGCCACAAATGTCCTCAATATATTGATATTTTTGTAGTGTGTGTGCTGAAAATTAGTTAAAAGTGAAGAAGCATACAATTCCAAGGAATTTATATTAAACTGCTTGTCTTTTATTTAACCAGGATCACTGAGGAACAACTATTCTTTTTTTTAAAAAAATATTTCTCTACCCTCTCTCTCCCCCTCTCTCTGCCTTCTTCTGTCTCTATTATTCCTCTTTCTTGCTTCCTCCTTCTCTTTCTTCCTTTCTACCTTTTTTCCCCCCTCTTACCTATCAGGGGTTAAAACAAAATACATGAACAATATAATTTTGCAGTTTGTATACATATAATTTATATTAAAGGGAGCCCAGGTGCCCCAAATTCCACAAACATAAGTAAAATATGTTGTAATCGTCCTTCCCCGAAACAGTCAGAGTTGGCATCAGCATGCTGGGCAAAATGTAGCAAACTAGAAGTAACTTGTCAATTTTTAATAAAATCCTTCTCCCTTGCAGAGCTAAATGCACCATTCTCCCTGCAAACCCTGGCGATGATGACATCTTCTCACTTGGTTTCCATAGCATCCATTCCTGAATCCCCAGTATGGTCCTTGGTCAGGGCCATCCTTCCAGTTCCCCTAGAAAGTTGGCAACCTGACTAGCCAAAAGAAACCGCCCCTTTTCCGAAGACTTACTCTGTCCGTGGTGCTGAACCATTTTGCCAAGAAGCGCCCAGACGGGCGCTGTCAGCGGTGCTGAAAAAAATCTTCCCTGACGCTGCCCAAATCACAACAGTGTATCTGTTATTTACTCACGTCCTCAAAGAGCAGCAAGCTTTCTCCATCTTAATTCGACTCTACCGCAGAGCAGAGTTTGCGCTGGCGTGATGGGAGGAGATCATGGGCAAGAAGGAAAAACTAACAGCAGCATCGCTCACCTGAGACCTAAGATGCTCCCATGAGTTTCGGAAGTGCTCTGCTCCTTACAGCAAAGGTACCATTTTAAAAAGTACTATTCTTTTGACTTCGTCCTTACACAAGGGTTCTGTGATATTTCCACCCGCGTTAGAGAGGCCGAGGGTTTGTCAGCAACAAGGCTTTTAAAACGGAGGACTTATATTGTTTTCGAGTGGACTGACTTCCAGGACAAGGATTCATCTGCACCCGCTCAAATACCATGGCACTGCGTGCGCCCTTTGCCACCGGATCCTCCCCTTCCAATGAGACTTTCTGATTGTGTCTACCAACTCTCCTATTAGGAAACCCGTGGGTTGCATGCAGCTATTCTGTTGTATTCTCGTTCTCACTCTCCCTCCCCTCTCTCACTCGCACTCTAGCAAGAGGCACACCGATACCATTCTGCTGAGGAGGGGAAAAAAAAAAACAAACCTACAACTACCTTAAGCGATTAAGACAATATGCGCAACTCTCGCCTTTCATAGCGATCTCTATGTAAATCTGGCAAGAGCCGACACCAAGCTTTGCAAGAATGGAGTCGGTAAAACAAAGGATTTTGACCCCAGGAAAAGAGGGGCTAAAGAATTTTGCTGGAAAATCCCTCGGCCAGATCTACAGGTAAGGGAAAGCAAACCTATGTTTGCCTGGGACTCAGCAGGAAAAAAAATCTGCAGAGCTATTTCCTTAAACCCTGGTTGCTTAGAGATTGTAATACGATCAGAAAATCTTTCTTTTTGCTCATTGCTGAAGTGAGGCTGCTCTGGAAACCTACTTATTAATTCAGGAATGTTGCACTAAATTAACCTGTCTGCTGTTTGTGTGTGTGTGTGTGTGTGATTTTTGCTTTGGTACCTGCAGATTCTTGTCCTTTCCTACTGAGGATTTATCCTTTTTACAATTGAGAAATGACCTGTACCTGTTCAAAGAGCCTTTCTTTTGTTGCTTATAGTGACACCAAATTAAATTCCTTTAATGCAGAAAAAGGAATAAAGAACACACCACCTAAAAAATTAATAAAATTCTGAAGAGTAGTGGCAGAAAGAAAGCTGGGTCTTAGTTTCAAAACCACTTGAGTGGAGAATCCCCCAGTGAAATCTTCCTTCTGTACTGAAGGAATAATCAAAATATATCAATAATTGATAGCAGAAGCAGTTCCTCTTTTTAAATCTGAAACAATGTATGTGTATTTTTAATTATTTGATCTCTCTTAGATGTCTATTTCTTGTGTGGGAAATATCACAGTGCTTTTAAGAAGAGCCATAATAATAATCAGCCAAATGACTTTGGAAGTATTAGAAATGATTTAAAAATTTAAATCCTCTCTGTAGTCACTGTACTATTCTGCAAATTTTATAACTTTAAATCTGTTCAAGAATATGTAACAAATGCACCTTTTATTAATAATAGGAGCAAAATCAAGAAGAAAGGGCAGAAACAAAAGGAGAAACGATTCTAAGAGAGTGCTAATCTTCAAACTTGATAAATTGAAGCCTTTGGAAATGCATAGGAAATGTAAAGAAAATGACCAATGCACGTCCCAGTTTTCCCAATCTCTCCAGCTCTGGTGGGCTTCTTGTAGGCACCATCATGCACCTATGCGGCAGTAAATACTGCAAGGGCCCTGCAGTTCCACAGATGCCCTGGAAAGAGCTATTCTTTCCCAGCCCAACTGCCATCAGTGGGGAGTTCAGGTGCAGAGTTTAACTTTGCATATATGAGCATATGAAGCCAATGTGAAAAAAAATTTCATTAATGAAACTTTACTCTCCCAAAATAAATACATTGCCATATGCTCTAATGCTGGAATTAGACTTTAGGAATAAGTACTAACATAGCTACAGTTAGCTTTATGATCTATTCCCCAGTTTATATTTTGTAGAATTTGCAAGTCTGATTTTTTTTCCTGGTAGCCTCAAATTGCTTAACAGCTGTCTCCCAAGCTAGGTATTCTTGAAATTGATCTATTTTGCTTTCTCCATGTGTATGAAAATGATTCTGTGTGGCAAGATACATGGTGGATTGGAAAATATCTGCAAATTGTAAACGGAGAGGTTCTTTGTTTAAATATCCATCTCAAAGGTTCACGATGTGTTACCCTTCACATTCCTCTTCTTTTTAATAGAAATTTCACGGATATACTGTGGACCAGAACAGCACTCTCAGCTTCTAGTTAAACCATTCCATCACTCTACTTTCCCCTTCCCCCAAGGACAAAGCCCAGAGCGATTGAATCAGAGGGGTGAAATCTTGTGAAACACTAAACAAGTTAAAAAAAAAAAAAACACAAACAGAAACATAAATGTGGTGTCTTCTACCTTGATGTGGGACATCTTCCTGGAGTTGATTTGGGGGCGCGTTCGTGTATCTGGGAGTCGCATTGTCTTTGGAAATGGGCCCAGGACATTTTTGGTGTTTGTAACTGAGATAGTAATGACGCAAGATTGTGAATAATTAATTATTCATGTTCTGGCAGTAGGAAGCTTTGGTGTCGGCCATATGCGGCGGAGGCCTTTGTTTCAAACTCGAGTAAAAAGAGGGAAAAGAGTAAGCTGTGTCACAGGAGAGTAAACGTTGAACTGGCATCCTGGGGTTAGAGGAACGGGAAGGGAGAGGGCATGACACTCACGGAGCGTTCGCAGACCTCCCCGTGGACACTGGACGGGACAGGCCTTGGTCCCCGGGGGCTCCCGGGCTCAGCCGGGACGGTATCCCGGCGTCCTCCGTCCAGGGGGGTTTAACTTAGCAGGAAAGGAAGGGGTACGCGGGTGCAGGAGTGTGCCTGGGCCCGCCGCCGCGGAGCAGCCCTCGGGAGACTGGAGGCTGTATGAAAGCGACTCGGGTAGAGCGCTGCAATTGGGAGGCGTCTACACAGGTGCTGAGAAGGCACCGTTCGGGTCACTCTTCTTTTCCAAACTGCAGACCCCACATGAAAGTCAGGCCCAGGCGATGGATGTGAATCAAGGCACTGTGGGGTGAATCCCCGAGGGAAGGGGGATTGGCTGCCAGAGAAGATAAAATATTGAAAGTTGAAGAGATGCGGCCGCAGGGAGGGAGCTTGGGAGTCCCTGAAGTCTGGTGTGACCCCAGGTCCCTAATTCCTGAGGGTGGGGAAGGCGGTCCGGGCCCTCCTCCCCCAGATATGACGGGTTCAGGGAACTGGGAATGGTCCC
>NW_011494960.1:2337133-2408906 GCF_000754665.1 Bison bison bison | reverse complement strand
ATGGTCCCGGCGTAGGGGGGGTGGGATGGGGTGCCTAACCCCCAGCGTCCTTGCCTCCCCACGCTGTGCCGCGCAGGGTGCTGGAGAAGAAGCAGGACGCAGGGGAGACCATCGAGCTGACGGAGGATGGCAAGCCCCTGGAGGTGCCTGAGAAGAAGGCGCCGCTGTGCGACTGCACGTGCTTTGGCCTGCCGCGTCGCTACATCATCGCCATCATGAGCGGCCTGGGCTTCTGCATCTCCTTCGGCATCCGCTGCAACCTGGGCGTGGCCATCGTGGACATGGTCAACAACAGCACCATCCACCGCGGGGGCAAGGTGATCAAGGAGGTACGCGACGGCTGGCCCGGTGGTGTCGCAGACCCACTTCACCTGTTTGAGCCTCGCTGTCCCCGCCGAATGCGGAGGGCGTGGTTGCCCCTTCAAGGCCCCCTCTAGCCCTGCCCTTCTAGATGGGGCCGCGGCAATGTTATCGATCCCTGTTTACGTTGGAGCACGCCGCTTCTGTTCTCTGGGCCTTCTTTTTCTCCCCAGCAAAGTGGAAAATAGTAAAGTGGGAAAAGCTCAATAGCTTTTTGAGGATAGAGATTTCATACAAAGAGTTGATCCTTAATACCGTCCGCAAAATCTAAATCGAACTATTTTTCTTTTACCCGGAGGAATAGAGCAGCAGATCAGTTATTATTTCCCCCAACTCCCTACAATTCTCGACCAACATTCTTAATCACCACAATGAAACAAAACCGAAAAACAAATCAAAGCAACTGTGCACACATATGGGCAGTTTTAGCCGAGAGGTCTTTAGGAGCCGCCCTGACTGGCGGACAAAGAAGAGCTTGATAGGCTCAGGGTCACCGGGAATCCAGTCCCGCCCGCCCGTAATCTTACAATGTGCGTTGAGTGGTGCCTAGAGAGAGGGTGGCGGGAGGTCAAAGTCAAGGTCACAGAAAGCCGCGGGTCCGGAGGCTTCCTGTAAAGAGACCTGAGAGAATTTAAGTCTGGCAGAGCAAGGGCTGGGGGTTGGGATGATAAATTCGGGATGGGCTGTGGATGGGATACTGTGAGTGCTGATGGGCCCTGGGTTATTCTTGGAGATCCTGCGAAGGGCGTTTGGTTTCAGAATTTTATTCAAAGGGGCAGAAACAGGGTCTCCAATTTCCCACGCCGAATAAGGACCTTTTCACCTTTCCTGTGCGGATAGTTAGCCCCGGTTTACTGTAAGGTTCACCTTGGATGGCAAGCCACGCTGGCGAGGGCGGAGTTAGGCTCGGACCTTCAGACACACCCCTCTCCTGCTCTTCAGACTACCCCTGAGCGCCACCTCCGTCTCCACTGATTTCCCCGGTTTCCCTGGGCTTTTCCAAATCTTTCTGGCCCAGGCCCATCCCCACTTTACAGGGACCACCATCCTTCCCACTAGCTCTTCCGACTTCCGCGCGTTTCATCCCAAGCTCCCCACCCCCTCTTCCCTAGCTTTTTCCCAGTTGGGTTCCATTCTCCCAGCGATTCCACCGCTGCAGCCGAATACGTCGGCCTGGGCTACATGGACCCCCGTCAGATGTCTCTGTCCCCCGCCAGCGAACAGAATCTCCTCGTGGAGAGTCATTTCCCAAATTCAAGCCCTGCCGGGTCGTCGTTCATAGAGGGGATCCGACCTGACAGACAGTTGTCGGGGAGCAAAATCAAGGCGCCCAGATTCGCTATGAATCCATTTCAAAAGAGCACGTTTTTCAGTGAAAAGAGGCGTTTCTTCTCTGTAAGAAGGTATAGATTTAATTTTGTTAGGAAACGAACATTAAGCCATCCCCACGACCAGAAGTCAGGGAGTATCTCGGGCGGTGAGGGCCGTTACGCAGAGAACTCCTGATCGTGAATTTCCAGCCCAAAGCCCTGACTAAACGATCTCCCTCCACTTGTTTCTTTTTTCCCTACTCCATAGAAAGCCAAATTCAACTGGGACCCGGAAACCGTAGGGATGATCCACGGTTCTTTCTTTTGGGGCTATATCATCACACAGATTCCAGGCGGCTACATCGCTTCTCGGCTGGCAGCCAACAGGTAAAGCTCCGGGGCCCGACGGGGGCGCAGAGAGGTGGGATTTATACCCCCCGAGGGGTAGCGGAAGCTGGGGCCGGGGCGAGAGCTCCGCGGGACTGGGGAACTCCCGGACGAGGTCTCCTAGTCCCCTGGAATCCACTATCGGGGCTGGAACATGGTGCCTCCTTCCAGAATAAGGCGCCCTTCAAGGATGTGGGTGCAGGTTACCGCCGCCCCCTCCCAGCGCGGGTGTAACCGGCTTCTGGTGAAATGGTCGACGTGCCCCGAGGCCTGGTAGGTGCTGCGGCCTGCCGGGGAGCCGGGCAGCTGAGACAGTGCCGCCCGGTGCACAAAGGGTGGGGGCCTCATTGCGCGCCTCTCCTCGCATCCCTCGGGTACCACGGCTCCGTGTGATGCTGACCTCCTGGCAGGGCGCATCGAAAGCCCGCCCAGATGGTGCTCTGGGTCTGCCGGATTTGTTTCTATGGAGCCAGGCGGGATTTCAGGCGCCCCGGGTGCGATTCCACCTGTTAATGAGCTCGGCGGAGTAGGGGCAGGGTGGGGAAGGCGCTCAGCTGCGTCCAGCGCCCTCCAGCCTGGCTGCGGTGGTGACAGCGGCCGGGGTCCTAGCGCCAGCCCTCAAGAGTGCCCCTGCCGGCACTTGCAGAGGCACCCTGAAATGCGAGGCAAAACGACTGATGGGGTGGGGGTGTCAAGGAGCATAGCCTGGCCCTCCGACGGTGAGAATCAGCTTCATTTGCTTCATTGTGTTCATTATGATAAATAAAACTAAGTACTCCTTAAATCTAAGTGTTAAGCTGAGAAAGAACAGATGCTCCTGCCTTTGCTGGTATTGCTGCATAGTGGTTGGTGGTTTAGTCGCCAAGTCTTGTCGGACTCTTGCAACTCCGTGGGGGATAGCCTGCTAGGCTTCTCCATCCATGGCATTTCCCAGGCAAGAATACTGGAGTGGGTTGCCATGCCCTTCTCCAGGGGATCTTCCCAATCAGGGATCGAATCCGGGTCTCTCATATTGCAGGCAGATTCTTTACCCTCTGAGCCAACAGGGAAGCCCATTCGCTGCATAGAGACCCCAAATAAAGATTTTGGGTCATGTTTCAGAGCCTATACCTAGGACTTCACCTCTCTCTCTCCCCACCAAAGTTTAAGTTTTCCTGGGAAGTAATCTAGAACTGGGCACCTCTCTAGTCTTGATCTCCTCTCTGCTTCCCTACACTGGTCTCTCATCCCTCAGTGACATCTCCCAAGCCCCTTCCCTGGCTTTTGTCACCTACGGTCCCATCCAGGAGAGGTGTTTTCCTGCCCCAAATTTCTCAGTCATCTCCAAGACCTAGGGAGAGAATCTTGGGAATTTATTTTCAGCTTAATGCCCCTAGGGTGAGGATTTTTGTTCTCAAAATGTTAAGAGGAGAGTGCAATAGAGTAGAAATAATGCCTCTTGAATACTGTCTTTACCCTAACATTGTAATGGCTAATTCAGGCTCAACAGGATAAAAAATATATACTTTTAAAAATGATATGAGTTTAAACTGAAAATTATTAACTGTGTAGAGAACCCTATTTTATGGATGGGATAAATTTTAAAAATTGACATAAGGCAGAAAAATTTAAAGGAATATTTTCTTAAATATTACTGGCAATAAATATGTTACATTTTGACTTTTATATCCCTAATGCAGTGCCAATAATTTTTTCCTAAAACTATTTTCCAAAACAAAATAAATTTCCCAGAAAGATACCCCAAACATACATATGTAGAATATTTTTCACTTCAGTGGAAAACCATGCATAAATTCACCAAAAAAAAAAGGAAAGGAAACTCAATAAAAGGTGAAATAAAAATATAATGACTATGCCTTTAAGTTTTTTTTCAGAGTCAAAACCTTCAGCTTGCCAAATGTTAAAATGCTAACATTTTCCTGCCAGGAAAAAACATCAGGGATGCTTTAGCTTTCACTCTTTCTAACACTGGGAGGTCAGTAAACAGGTTTTTCTAGGTTTAAAAAAAATGCAAGCTCATTGCTATCACTTGTGTCATGTCTAGTAAAGAAAAGACTGATGCTGACTCAGGTTCTAATTTATTTGAAGATTTTCCTCAAGAGAAAATGTCCTGAAGTTTAGAATTTTTATTTGGATCCAAAACCACAGTATCTTTAAGTAGATATTTAGGAGAGAGGAACAATATTTTCGTATACAATGTTTTGTGTTCTCCAAGGCAGAGAAAACAGTCAAAATTTTTTGTAAAATATTGTGAACAGATAAGAATGTGAACCTGCTCACTTTTTAAGATTTTGATTATCTGCTTTATTTTTAATATTTTTTAAAATATTATTAAAAGCATACAATGAGAAATATACACTGGAAACCTCTTGTGAAAACAGGTTTAAAAATGTATAACATTTCCTTTTCTGATTATAAAAGTGTTACATATCAAATAGGAAAAATATACTAAAAAGAAAGGACAATAAAAATCATACATAACTTAATCACCCAGAGACACTTTCATTGACTAGTTGGTAAATGTCCATTACTCCTGTACATGCTACATAGAATTTTATCTTAGAAGACTTTTTTTAACATAAAGTTTTAGAAATTTTTAGAATTGGCTTGAAAGATGTATGTTTCCATTTTCAAAACAGCAAAAGCAGCATACCAAGACCCATTTTCCACCTACAAGCATTGTGCACCCATTCTGCCTTCCCTACAGATCATTTAATAATAGAACAAGCTTTCCCTTGAGTGGGATGCTGGGGACAGAGTCCTTTCCCTCTTGGTGTACAAAAAGCTCTCTTTGGAAGTGTTTGCCATCACTGTTGTGGGTGGAACTGGAGTAGAGGAACTGACGCATGTGGAGACAGCTCCCCTAGAGAGAAGTGCTTCTGGTTACACCTCCTGGCAGATTTCTCAATGAAAAACAAACAGCAATGATTTGGCTTCTCCATTTTATGAATTAAGCAAAAACAGCCCCACTCTTGGTCAGAATACAGATTTCTTGTGTTTTTTTTTTTTCTGGTCCAATTCTCAGTTCTTGCTTTTCTGCTCATTGAGAAGAAGAGGTAGGGGAGTTGTGGGGGGAAGGAAACTGAGTCTCCAGGAAAGCTCCTGAATCATTATTTTCTTTACCTTTCCTCAAACAGCTATTGCACACCCTGGACAGAAGAATTTCATCAACTCCCTCTACAGAGGGTTTTAAAGTGGGGAATCAAAGGAAGATTTCTTACAAAATCTGTAATGTTTTTAGATGAGAACATATTTAATACAGTGATTACAAAGTATTGGGGGCAAATTAATTTTGTCTTTAAACAATAAGACCGTAGGGCTCATGGTAACTCAGATACTTACAAATGTGAAATTACTAAAAACGATCTTTATCTTGTATTTAGAGAGTGATGAGGAGCGTGGTCAATGACTTAGTGGAAGAAACAACAAAATTTTTGCAAAGGCATAACCAAAGAAGGTCAGATTTATCAAAGAAAGTTTGGTCAACATTATGTTTTTAGTGGATGATGTTGTATTCACAGAGACTATTCTCGCCTCTGTCTAGGTGGAAATATTACTTAAGCCCTATTTAAAAACATTCCCTCTTCTGCTCCTGTCCTCCTGATTTCCCAACTCTGCTTTAATTTTTTATGTAGCACCACTGCCAGCTATCATACCAGTATTTTTCTTAGTGATCTATAACTAAGAAATAACTGCTTTTCTACAATAAAATGTAAGCTCCATGAGTGCAAGTAATTTTGTCATGTATTAACACCACTATATCTCTAGCATCTCAAAGAGTGCCTGGCTTATGATAGATACTTGTTGAGTAAATGAAATAACATCTCAACAAAGTGTTTCACACTTTAACTATAGATTTTAAAGCCAATAGGGTTGTGTTCAGACTCCTGAATGTACTACTTAATAACTGAATGGCATGAAACATTATTTAAACTCTCTGAGCCTCAGTTTGTATTTCTGTAAAAGGAGTTAGTTAAACTATTTACCTGCTGGGACTATCATGATGCCTAAATAAGAGAATATGTGTAAAATTATTAAGCATGCCTGGTACTTAATAATTGTTGACTGTTACTTATTTCTAATAGCATTTTATATTCAGAAAAAAAATGAAAGAAAAAAGCCCTGATCATTCAGTATCACTTGTGTTTAAATTTGCCTTAAGAATTAGTAATGCAAAAAGATTATTTCTCTTGTGGTAAAAATAGCTCTTTTCTCATATCAGATTTCTGCCTTTAAAATTATTTTCCCATACATATTATTCATAGTTAAAATTATTGTTTGCTGAAAGTGCCATAAGTCTCATGTAAAAGCTTGTAAACAGCTGTCTTAAAAAACACATTTAGCCAACAGTATAGGGATTATAGAATTTCGGTATATGGAATCTTTGAATTCTAGCCAGGCATTATAAATGTGCTTAGATAAATCCATAAAAGTTTGAGGTTAGACTTCTCTGATAAAAATTAAAGATTATTTCCCATACCCCTATCCTTTATTCAAAGAGAGTTCAGTTCCTAGTGGAACATTTTATCTTTTCAGGTATTCTTGGGTTTCTAACTTGACTTTTGCTAAAGAGAAAACAGTTCTTTATTCAGATAACAAACTGACCATCACATGTATCTGTAGCATATAGTGAACTCCTGGTAACAGAAAGAACAGCAAGTGAAGAAGAACTAAAGAGCCTCTTGATGAAAGTGAAAGAGGAGAGCAAAAGAGTTGGCTTAAAACTCAACATTCAGAAAACTAAGAGCATGGCATCCAGTCCTATCACTTCATGGCAACTAGATAGGGAAACAATGGAAACTGTGAGAGACTTTATTTTGGGGGGCTCCAAAATCACAGCAGATGGTGACTTCAGCCATGAAATTAAAAGACACTTGCTCCTTGGAAGAAAAGCTGTGACAGACCTAGACAGCATATTAAAAAGCAGAGACATCACTTTACCGACAAAGGTCCATCTAGTCAAAGCTATGGTCTTTCCAGTAGTCATGTATCAATGTGAGAACTGGACTATAAAGAAAGCTGAGCACCAAAGAATTGATGCTTTTGAATTATGGTGTTGGAGAAGACTCTTGAAAGTCCTTTGGACTGCAAAGAGATCTAACCAATCCATCCTAAAGGAAATCAGTCCTGAATATTCATTGGAAGGACTGATGCTGAAGCTGAAGCTCCAATACTTTGGCCACCTGATTCAAAGAACTCTCATTTGAAAAGTCCCGGATGCTGGGAAAGATTACAGGCAGGAGGAGAAAGGGATGACAGAGGATGAGATAGTTGGATGCCCTCACCGACGCGATGGACATGAGTTTGAGTATGCTCTGGAAGTTGGTGATGGACAGGGAGGCCTGGCATGCTGTAGTCCATTGGGTCGCAGAGAGTCAGACACGACCGAGTGACTGAACTGAACTGGGGGTTCAACTCATTTGATCCTCTCATTGGGAAAGGAAATAGAAAATCAGGGAGGTGGTGACTTGTTCAAAGTCACAAAGAGATTGTGACTAAAACTCAGATGTCCAGTAATACATGACTGCAACCTCTCTCTGCATTGAAAGTTGACATCTCTGCCTGATATTATATGGTTTATTGCAATATTCACTTTCAGTAGCAAGTTGAGCCCTCTACTCTCTGAATGAGTGCCTATAATCTATCATACCCTAAATCCAGGACAGAAACCCATGAATTAGAGAGAGAAGCCTTTAGCAAGCCCCAGGGATTCTTAGATTTCTGTGGCAGGAGAAACATACTATATCTGTGTGTGTGTGTACTGGCTCCCAAATGATTTAGCCATAACACAGTGATTCTGTTCTTTTCCCTGCAAAAGGCAAATACGTAATAATGACTTAGACAAATAGTGTGATTTTTCTGGAGGAAAAAGCCATGGTATTTGGAAGTTTTTCTACTGACCCAGCCCTTTGGCAGTTTGAGCTTCTAGAAGATTGTAGAGATTTGAGCATGACTGGGATAGTTTAGACCCTTTGTCTAGAAGAAAGAGGTTCTTGCTTGCAACTCTAATTGATACAGCTCAATTTGTACTACTGCTATAAAGAAGAGAGGATTAATACTTAAAAATTAACAAATTCTAATGTATGGATTATAGAACTGTTTACTAATGTGCATTTGCATTTATAAAAGTGGAATTTGATATACTTTAGGTAAATATTCTGGCTTGCCTGATTATGAAAACTCCTTTTGTGAGAATGATTTTCAGAAAGAGGAACAAAGATACTTTAAACACAATGCCTTCATACTTCAAGCCCAGAAATAAATAATGTTACTGGTACTATTCTGTCATTTTCTTTCACAAAAATAAAATGATGAAGATATTTATTATAATAAGCATTGGAAATAGATTCTTAAGTCTCATCACCTAACTCTCTCTGTCTCTCACCTGTCTATCATCTTTTGTTTTCTACACTTACTTAGCCATTGCAACACTGATTGCATGCAGGAGTTTCTTAACTCTTCCAGTGAGAAGCATCTACAAATTCCTTTTGGTGAGAAAATAATTCAGACTGTGACTATAAAGCCTGCTGCAAAATACCACCATCTTGCTATGAGGGAACTGGTTCATAGTGATCCAGTCCTTTAGGGCCAGAGGTGACTATCTCTATTTCAGTCATCTGGCTGCCTATCAAACATCTAGCCATTTCCCCATTGTGGGCTCTATAGGTTTGGTATCTGGGGCAATGCAGAAAAGG
Source organism: Bison bison bison (assembly GCF_000754665.1). Taxonomy (NCBI): domain Eukaryota; kingdom Metazoa; phylum Chordata; class Mammalia; order Artiodactyla; family Bovidae; genus Bison; species Bison bison. The sequence goes on along the minus strand of NW_011494960.1, from coordinate 2,400,154 downwards.
CCTTCTTTTCTTCTGACAAAAGAAATACCCTTTCCAGGAGATGAATAGATGTATTGGGGAGGAGGGGTCCCTAAGGGTTTGCACGTGGTTTGCTGACACGGGCTTCTCTCGCCTTCCAGTCTCCTCTCCTCCCGCCCTTACTAGGTCTGGTTTCCACTGCGGCTGCCACATTCTACTACTGCAGTGCAGAAGCAGCCTCTGGGGGGAGGGACATGATTTTGAAGGAGGAGAGTCAGGTGGGCAGCTGGTAGAATGATTCTCCCGCTGCCATATGCCACTGTTGGGGCTGTCTAATTTCTCTGTCATGAGTGATGAAGTCATTTTTACAACATAATGAGGTACCAAGGGACCCAGAGGGCTGGCTTGTGCTTGTGTATTCCTTTTTTAATTTGGGAATGGGAGCATCAGATGTGACAAAGGGAGGCACCCAAGCCCTGATTTGATTAGATTAAATCCATTAAACAGCCTGGCTCAGTCTATTCCTACAGATCCTCTCCAAGAGGATTAGTGCCCCACCTGGGGTGAGAAACACTAGATCCTTGTTAAGTGACAAGCCCCTGCCCAAATGGAAACTGATTGATTGATTCCAGGAAAATAGATATCATCTGTAGAAATGACAAGTCACCAGTGTTCCTGTCACCTCTTCCAGGCAAATACTTGTCAGGTGGGCTTGATATGTGAGGTTGTTTGTGACTATGGGTCATAGAAAAAAAGATGACGACTGGGAATTTCAAAGCGAACTCACTCTGGGTCACGCTGAATGTTAATCATCAGGCAGGTTGTGATGCTGGTTTTCAGCAAATGCATTTGCTTTTTCAGATGTTTCTGTATCAGGGATACTGTATGTTTCTCAGTTCTGGTAATCTGTTTGTAATATAGAGCATCCTCTCTCTCTCACTCACACTTACACAGACACACACACACAGACACACACACCTTTCCTCTTTTTTTGTCTTACGGTATGAAGTGATTGTATTCTCTTACATATAATCACTTTAAGAACACTGGAGGGTGTGTGTGTGTGTGTGTGTGTGTGTGTACGTGTGTGTATAACAGAGGAGAAACAAGTAAAATGAGGTTTTAACTTGAAAATAAGCAAATCAAATTCATCTTAATATGTCATTTACTGCAAAGGAAATCATGAGGAAAACAATTTTAAGTAGCTTTCAAGTAGTTCATCATTTTGAAAAGCAATCTTAATAAGCAAATGGCTGTTATTTCATTTCACAGATATTGTAATGATGCTCTTTGATACATTTAGAGCATGAATTAGTTTCTAATCCTGTTCTTCAGGCATAGAAAAATTAAGATTTTTTTTTTATATTTACATTTGCATATTTCTTTGTTTTTTCCCTCAACCAAAATTTACACCAGGAGTGGATTTTTTTTAGGTAGCACCTTAGTTGCCAACTATAAGGACAAAGGCTTTAAACAGAATAAATATAATTTTAGCTGAAGTCCTCTTACTACTTGGAACTTCAAGTTCATCAATATTTATCTAATTAATGATTACATATATTGACTATTTTTCAGATAAAGCAATATTTTAGTTTAGTTCATTGCTAAAAAATTAGTATAATTTGCTAGAATTTGCATTGATTGCTTGTTTTTATATATAATACTAATATAAGTATACTGCCTGATATTACATATACTAATATAAATATTGTCTGATATTATTGATAATGTACATTTACAAGTCAGAAAATTAAGCAAGTTATTTTAAAATTAAAATATGTTTATTTGGGGAAATTTATTTCTACAAAATATTTTTATGTAAAATATAATATTTATTTTTCTTCACATTATTCACCTTTATTTGGAAGAAGCTGTCATCAGACCTTACATGAGTTTCTTAATTGAAATGGATTATAAAGCAAAAAACAAAACAAATGGAAAACTCAGGCTATGGATCAGAAATTGGATTAATTTTACAAATGTGTAATTGGTTAATTACATTGAATAATATCTTAAATGTATATTCTATAATCATCAATTCATTAAAATATTATCAGATGAAATACATTAGTATTTACAGTTTACAGTTTAACATTTAACCTATGATGAGACATTGAAAACCCACCTGCAGAAAGCTACAGTGGAATTTCAAAAGACGAAAGTGTTATAAAAATTGAACCTGAAAAATAAATATTTCCTTTGAGCTCCTGAAGTCAAGCAGTAGCATGGCTGTTTAACTCATATGATACTGTAGAGTACAACCTTCTCCTAACTCATAGTTAAAATGAATCCAGAAATCTAGCTCTTATATTAAAATGGGGGAAAATAGAAAGCCAGCTCTATTGCATAGCAACACAGAAGAGACAGTCTAATCATGTAAAGTGGAGAGGGGGTGAATGAATATCAGAAGAGCTTTTCAATCAATGTGAGGTAGATCATTCAGGTATAAAATCTCTTCTTTTCCCTAAACAGTACAAACAGTACATTTGTATTGGGGGTGGGAAGAGAGCAGATATGAAATATAAATTGTCTTCATAATTTTCTTAGTTCTCCATTTCAGGAGGCAGATGCAATTGCAATTAGAATTAAATTAATAAATATACATATCACTAAACTTTTTATATATCATCATTCTTCCTTACAGCAACTCTATAAGGCAGGCATTCTTATATATTCAAAGACATTGTGTTCCTGATCAGAGAACTGAATAGAATAGCAGAGTAACTTTCCCAAAGATCACTACCTGGTAAAAGGAAGAGAAGTCTTTTGATCAGAGGATAAACTTGAAAAACAGATGATGGTGGGTATTATTTTCAAATGCAGTTGTGTGTCAAAGTCGAGACTAGTGCTGGGGAAATAAAACACACACAAGTGGTAAATGTTTCTTAATACATAATCTATTTATTATTTCTTCAACTTCTTATGTTCATGCTTATATTTGTTTGTTTCGGTAACATCAAGCCAAACAAAAATGATGACTGTTAAGCATAATACAACAAGCACAACTACATTAAGCACTGGTAAATGGAGAAATTCTTTAGGAGGACAGTATATCACCTCTGAAACATTACCACCTAATTTGATTTTGAAAGTAGAGCTTAAAGAGAGTCGTTTCAGAAGCTGATGAAGATGTGCTGAATAGAAAGTGTAATGGCAGTTGATTGTAGTATATCCCACAATGTTGTTTGGAATATTTAAGGATGAGGCCAGACTGGGCCATGCATTTGCTATTTCAAGTGCAGATTTATCCACAGGAATAGTCTCAATTCTATTAGTCCAGAACTACTATCCTACAGTTATTCTAGGGAGTAACTCAGCTTTCTAGGATTATTAGAATACCCAGAACAGTAGTTTGTGCCCATCAAAGACTCAGGAACAAATAAATGGTCAATTGATCTTAAAGGCTATTGGGATAAAGAAGGCTCAAGAAAGAAAGACCTGTTATCACCTACATATAGGGAAGGGAAGATATCACTTCCCTGGATTTAAAATCTTTATACAAAAGGAGCTGGTGGTTATTTCTTAAGCACATGCCACATGCAAAGTATTCTGCTACCATCTAGGAATTTGAAGAAATAAAAGATCTAGACTGTGTTGTCCAAGAGACACAAATAATATGGAGGATCTTGGGGTAAGTCTTTTGAAAGTGATCTACAGTGCTTTAGAAATATCTGAGAGAGACAGTTGGAAAAGAAAAGTGTGCATGTGTGTGTGTATGGTGGGTAGGTATTGAAGGCAAGTGTGTAGGAGATACCAAGACAACAAACTGATCTGAAGAAGACTGTCAATTTTTGTTTGCTTGTTTCCTGTCAGATATTTTAAATAGACTATTGAGGCACAGATTGACGGACTGATGTATTTCAGTCCATACTGTGTGCCCTCAGAATGAGAGCTAAGATTCAGGCACTTTAAGCTTCTAGAATTTCAGGATGACACAGGACAACTTTGAATCCATGGTCACAGAAATAGCATTATTAATTAGAACAAAAACATTCTGGAGGAAAAAGACAGATAATAACAGTTCTCTGGAGAACTCTGTTGAATGTTAGGGAGTTTCTATATCATGATAGCTGATATTATAAACCACTTACTGTTAACCAGATACTGTCTCCTTTCATAATTGATTCATTTAATCTTCATGATAATCCCTTAAAGTATAAAGATACATTATCTCCATTTAACAAATGGAGAAGGTAAGGCTTAGAGAATTCAAGTAGTAACAACTGCACAAGATCAGATCTAGTAAGAAATTAGAGTTGGAAGTTGAATTCATACAGTGTAACCATAGAATGTGTATTCTTAGCTAATGTTATGTTCTACTGTTTATATGTCCCAAAGGAAAATATGGCAGCCACTCAATCAGTTTGGTTAATGAACTGAAGTGAAAATTGCTGTCATATCCGACTCTTTGCGACCCCATGGACTATAGAGACCATGGAATTCTCTAGGCCAGAATACTGGAGTGGGTACCATATTTTGACCCAGGGATCAAACCAGGTCTCCTGCACTGCCGGTGATTCTTTACCAGCTGAGCCAAAAGGGAAGCCCAGGAATACTGGAGTAGTCGTCTATCCTTTCTCCAGAGGATCTTCCTGACTCAGGAATTGAACTGGGGACTCCTGCATTGCAGGCGGATTCTTTACCAACTGAGCTTTCAGGGAAGCCCCCAGTTTGGTTAATGAGGACAATCAAAACCAGGTCAGAGGACCTTCTCTTTTGGCCTTGACTGAATGATCTACTTATAATCTATATTTTGTAAAGGAGATTGTCCTTTTCAGCGGGTGTTTCCACTTCACCCTTGCTGCTCCCCTCTACAATAAAAGGCAAGGCTCTTATTTCAGCTATGACAAGCTCCGTTCTCTCTGGGCCTTTCCCTTGCCCCAGATCTGTCTCGTTTGTGAAGGCTGGGGGGAATATCCAGCATAATACTGCTAAATCAGTTATTCTCATATCAGGAAAAGCAACATCAACACCACCAGGGTACTTGTTAGAAATACAAACTCTCAGGCACCATACCAAGCTAGGAAATCAGAAGATCTGGCCCAGCCCTCTGTGTTTGAACATGCTCCTTAAGGTGATGTTCATACATGAGGAACTCTGGAAATCATAGTGCTAAACTATGTTACATTCCAGAGCTTTTTTTTTCCATACTCAGTTTTCCTATTTCTTTGACTTCTTTTCTGAAGCTTAGATTTTGTTCATAAAAGGACAACACCCTCCTCAAATGAGCTCTCTATTTAACTACTTTGAACTACTAGGTATACATTAAATGTTACAAGGATGTAAAACACATCACAGGAAATATGGGTATTGGTTTATAATGACTTTGCATGAATTTTAATCTATAAAGACATGTAATCACTGTATTGTACACCTGAAGCTAGTATAATGTTGTAAGTCAACTACACAAAATAAATAAGCGGACAAACCATAGGAGGGACAGAATAGAATTCTTCTCTCACTCCCCACTGCTGTGACCATTCATCTTTCAATAACATTTTGGTCTTTCAGAGTTTTTGTTATTTTATCTGCTGCTGCTGGCACTGTTAGGGCTAGTATTCGTTCTGCCCCTATTAAAGTACAATATAGCTTTGGGGTTAAGTATTTAGAATCTACAACCAGACTTGAGTCATTATAAGACACAGTTCTCCACTTAAAGTGTCTATGTGACTTCAGCAACTTATTTAACTCACCGGGACTTGGTTATTTTATCCATGAAATAAGAATGGTAGTAGTAGCCCTCCAATATAGTTTTTAGTTTAAAATGAGAATCTGGAACAGTGACTGGCACACAACTAGCACAATACCATTGGCTGTGATTATTTCTCCCTGACTGACTCACATTTACGGATTTATTTTTATGCGCCAGGCACCAGTCTAAGCCTTTTAGGTATATTGTTTCTTTTAGCCTCACAACAATCCTATGAAGCGTGATAGACTAATACAATCATTGACCAACTCCTAACACCTTTTAAATGCTTAGGATATGTCAGACATTCTTCTGGGTCCTTAACTGGTAATAAATCATAGGTTCTATAAATATCCCTGTTTTGTAGATGAGGAATGAAGCATAGACAGTAGAGTACACTGTTCAAGATCACTCAAGTAGTAAGCGACAGGAACGGACTTTGAATCTCAGATGCCTGGCCCTGGTAAACATGATCTAGACCATTGCATTCCTTTTTATAGACAAGAAATCAGAAGCCAAATGAGGTTAAGTAGCTTTCCAGTCACATAGTTATTAACCAACAGAGCTAGAATCTTATCAAAATTTCTGTACAATATTGATGTCATCTTTTTTCCCTCTCCCACTTTAGTGACTTTGACCGCTTTACTCCCCTGCAAGCCTTCCTCTTATCTGAACTTACATGTATGCTTCTCACCTTCTGACTCCCTGACTTCATCACTTCCTACCCCCTCAATTTCAGTAAGCTTTTCATGTTTACTTAACTTTAGGGGCATAATTGCATTCCCTCTGGGGTCACCCTAAACTCTATCATCTCCAAGATGCCATGGACTTATGATTTCTTCTCTTGCCTTCCCTGTTGTATCTACACCTGCTTAAACCCTCCTTACAATTTCCCTGTTCATCTCACTCCTGATGTTCTCCTACTCACGTGTATCACTGTGTTCAGCCGTTTTCAATTCTGCCTTTGTTTCGGATATGTAATGCAATCTCTTCCATGTTTTGAAACTTTGCTGATTCATTTCCTCTTTGGAATTTCTTCATCCTTTTTCATACTAATCTTCCAAAGCTCAACTTTAAAGGTTCCTCCTGAAGGACTTGTTTCCTTGTCACGCCAGCTGGAATGGACTTTTCCCTCCTTTGCTTTCCATTTGCACTCTGGTTATGGCCATTAGTGTATGTTGTTTTTGGCTAGTTGTCTTTCTTTTGCTCTTCTACTACACATAGAGCATCCTTGTCTTTTTCTAGGTGCCTAGTTGCATCATGTGGGCTCCCCCGGTGGGTCAGCAGTAAGGAATCTACCTGCCAATGCAGGAGATGCAGATTTGATCCTTGGGTTGGGAAGATTCCCCTGGAGAAGGAAATGGTAACGCACGCCAGTATTCTTGCCTGGGAAATCTCAAGGACAGAGGAGCCGGGTGGGCTGCAGGCCATGGGGTCACAGAGTCAGACATGATTTAGCCACTAAACAGCAATTACAACAAGTTGCATCTTGTAGATAAAAGAGCAGAGATTTACAGATTTCCATGTCGGAGAGTTTGGAATTCAGATATCAGGTCTATTGCTTGCTTTTTTTCTCTTACACAGTCTGTCTCTAGTCTCTGATTTGTAAAATGAAAGTGTAACTCAGAGTTGTTGTGAGGATTAAATGAATTAATGTAGGTGGAGAGAGTATAGCAAGTGCTCTGTAAATTTGGCTCCCGTTTCCTCCTCAACATAGTACCCTAAATATAGTCTCATAGAGGTTTGGAGTGTGAAAGCATAAATCAATGTTGAATGAAGTGGCTGTTTCAATTTTGACTATCTGTAGTACATTAAGAAAAATGTAAAGACCTTCCATATTGGCCAAGAATTTCTATGATCATTATTTTAATTACTTGGATATTGATTTAGATATCATTTTCATAAAATTAGAAAAAACTGGATTCTGAAATGTTTTATGAATTATATTCTTAAGTAGTTGGAAAAAGTCAATCCATTTTTATAATGCAATGGCCACTAATAATAAAAAGGATGGCTAAACAAATTAAGAAACTTAAAACTAGGAAGCATTTGGAAATGTCACAGATTATATAATTAGAAACAACTATTCAGGGTAAGAATAAAAAGTAAACATTGAAAGTAATCTACTGACATTTTTAATCTCAGGAATAGTGTGATTTCAAGTAACTGTGAAAAATGAGTATTTAAAATTTCAATTTTAATTCTGAAACACATTACTGACTACATATTATGTGCACAATTAGATGTAAATCCCAGCAACAAAACCCACTGACCTTGGAATTATATAGACTAGATTTGAAACAAGATTCCTCTACTTAGAGCTGCTTAACAACTTGGGCAAGTGATATCACTTACTTCAGGCTTAGTTTCTTCATCTAGAAAATGGGTGTATTAATAATGTCATGTCATTGCGTTGTTAGATTTTTGGTATGTGAAGTATAAGCATGATGTCTTACCAGTTGAATAATCACTTATTAAATTTAGTTCTGACTACAATATGAGTTGAGTAACAAATAGTTCATGATTGATTCAGCTTTACTGGCAGATGATTTTGTCCCCCAAGGGATAGTTTGTGATTTCTGGGGACATTTTTTGTTGTAACCATTTGCAGGCATGTGCTATGGGCATCTAGTGCATAAAGGTTGGGGTGCTGTTTACATCATCATATAATGCACAGGACTACATCCCACAATAAAGAATTTTGTTCATCTCAAAATATCAACAGTGTAGAGGCTGAGAAACCCTAAACTAAAAAAAGATAAAATTAATCTCTCTCCAGTTTATCTAGAGATAGCAATGTTTTCAAATAGGCAGAAAGAAACTGATGATTGAAAGATATAAAATAAATGTCATGCATCATTCTTTCAAAATATGTATTAGAAAAGAAGACACATATTAGATGAACCTGTTTAAAAACTATATATATATATATATATATATATATATATATTTGCAAACCTTAGGATGCACATGCAAAATTATCACCTGGACTGCTTATTACAACCAATTTCCAGGCTTCACTCTTAGCACATTCTGTTTTGAAAAGTCTGGAGTAAGAAGTCTGCATTTTTAATAAACACTCCAGGGAATTCTAATGCATCTGGTTCATGGACAACAATTTGAAGGAATTCTTCCAAAGAGCTGAATGGAGTAGTTGGATGTATAACTCATATAAACACTTATGAAACTCCTTTAGCATTATGTAGCTCTGGCTCTCTTTATCCTTGATGTTGTAAATAGCCTCAGTCTCATTTTTATTGAGCATAAGAAATAAAGTAAGATGGATATACAGAAACAACAGTAGTTTTCCAGTATACAGAAACCTACCCATAAGCCCAAAACTCCTGTGTCATTTTCTCTCTCTGCTTTCACCTTTTCTGCACAGGTTTAACATTCAAACTCCCAGAACGGGAAAGACATTGGCCTTTGGGACGGGTACCATTTACCACTAGGTCCAGGAAGCTTGCTTCATACACTCCCTTGTATCTAGTTCCTCTCAGCCCTAAAGGAAACCTCCAAAATGTTCTGGAGTTTGCACATAAGAGCATGTGGATTTCAGTCTTGAGACAGGTGAAAAGTCAACTGAAAATAATCAAGCATGAAAATACATTTTTAAACAATTTTAATAACAATTTGAGTTTTTATATTTTAAAGACAGGATATGGGATTTTTGCATTTAATTTCTGGAAAATAAATCCATAGTCGGCAGAAGTTTAATATCGCTGGGCATTTTAATGGGGATAATCATTCCCAGAAATAAAAAATTTCTATTTTGCACCAAGCATTTAGGAAATAAGTTACTCTGACTCAGAGCCAAAGATACCTATTCAGGAAATAGCACACAGGAAGAACAGAAGAGAATATTCACCTCTTGAGTGACTGTTTACCTGTGTGAAGAGAAGCCACTGAGAACAGGCGGATTATTAGGCTATAGCAAGTAAACAAAAGTTTGTGTCCCAGTCTAAGATTCATAGAAAAAAGCTGATCTACTTCATCCTTTCATAAAGTCATTTCTCAAATTTCAGTAGCAGATTAATCATGATCAAGGCTCTTTCAGAAACTCCCGTCTTTAACAGTTACATTTAAACATGCTCCTGGAAAAATGAGAACTTCTATGAGGCAGCCAATTTTGACTGAATTCAAAGTTCAGTGTTTGCCTTGAAAAAATTTACTGAGAACACACAGCTTAGCTCACTAGAGACAATGTGTCCCCAGATTTCTCTGCAAGAGAAATTTCTAAAGTTACCTGGTTAAGGGGATATTTTTCTTCCTTAGTATTACATTATGAGAGATTTTTTTGTTAATAATGGAATATAATTTTTACTTGTAGATGGATAAAGGTGTTAGAATTCTATTTTGAATTGTTTATATGTATGCAAAAAGAGGGATATCTAAAACCCCTCCACTCAACCACCTACACAGAAAGACAAACCTGAGGTAGATATATGAAGTATTAATTTTTTCTATTTTAAAAATATGTCCTATGGGAGCTGATCATTAGATCTGGGGAGCATTTACATATGATTCCCTTCATAAAATTTTATGAATGGAGTTATAATTTCCATACTTCAAGGTATCACACTAGACACAACTTCATTTAGGCACTTACTATTTCTTTAGCAGCTCTTCAGTGAGTATCTCCTATGTATCAGGCACTGTGCTAGGCATTAGGGATACAACAGTGTATCTGAAAAGCAAGCTCTTGCCCTTCAGCAGCTTACATTGTAGATATATAGACTCAAACCATATACAGTGCTTAATTAACTATTTAAAATTTGTAATTATATCTATGAAGAAAGTGACTAAAATTATGTATAAACAGATTTATTCAGTTTAGTTCAGTTGTTCAGTTGTGTCCAACTCTTTGTGACCCCATGGACTGCAGCACACCATGCTTCCCTGTCTATCACCAACTCCCAGAGCTTGCTCAAACTCATGTCCATTGAGTTGGTGATGCCATCCAACCATCTCATCCTCTGTCGTCCCCTTCTCCTCCTGCCTTCAATCTTTTCCAGCATCAGGGTCTTTTCCAAGAAGTCAATTCTTTGCATCAGGTGGCCAAAGTATTGGAGTTTCAGCTTCAGCATCAGGTGGCCAAAGTGTTGGAGTTTCAGCTTTAGCATCAGCCTTTCCAGTGAATATTCAGGACTGATTTCCTTTAGGATGGACTGGTTGGATCTCCTTGCAGTCCAAGGGACTCTCAAGAGTCTTCTCCAACACCACAGTTCAAAAGCATCAATTCTTCAGTACTCAGCTTTCTTTATAGTCCAACTCTCACATCCATATATGATTACTGGAAAAACCATCGCTTTGACTAGATGGACTTTTGTCGACAAAGTAATGTCTCTACTTTTTAGTATGTTGTCTAGGTTGGTCATAGCTTTTCATCCAAGGAGCAAATGTCTTTTAATTTCATGGCTGCAGTCACCATCTGCAGTGATTTTGGAGCCCCCAAAATAAAGTTTGTCACTGTTTCCATTGTTTTCCCATCTATTTGCCATGAAGTGATGGGACCAGATGCCATGATCTTTGTTTTCTGAATGTTGAGTTTTGTGCTTCAAATGATGTAGCAATTCAAGATAGTCCAATATCTATTTGCAATGGCTAGCCAATCCAGTTCAGAACATTCTTATTCTTTTAGGAAAAAAAAAAAATTCTGTCTTGAAATTGCTTGTAATTAACCTGATCTGAGAAATGTAGACCTGTTAACTCCTTTTATTTTTCAGAGTTTTCGGAGCTGCCATACTTCTTACCTCTACCCTGAATATGCTAATCCCATCAGCAGCCAGAGTGCATTATGGGTGTGTCATCTTTGTTAGGATACTGCAGGGACTTGTTGAGGTATGGAACTACAGGATGACATCATTTTAAGGTTGGCATGCTAACAAGAATCAGAAGATTATCTTTGTTTTGACCTACAAATAAATATATTGTATTAGGCTGTGTCTAGTGAAAGTGAAGTCGCTCAGTCGTGTCCGACTCTTAGCGACCCCATGGACTGTAGCCTACCAGGCTCCTCCGTCCATGGGATTTTCCAGGCAAGAGTACTGGAGTGGGGTGCCATTGCCTTCTCCTCCTTTAGCTACTGACGTGTAATGCCCTCTGTGTTATAAACCAGATATGTTTAAATGATGACAGACTACCACTGTGACTGTTTATCCCCACTTATCTGGAATTGAGTGATGATGAAGTGTTTAGTGAATAACAGAAAAGAAAAAAAAAAAAAAAAAGAACAGACAGTTTTGTTAATGTGCTGTGATAAAAATTTTGAGTCCATCCTCTGAATTAATATGTTTGGAGAGTTTTTTAACAAGTCTCTGTTGGCTTTACATCATGATCTAAATTTTCACTAAAAAAAAACATTTCATTGAATGTATTCTTTGGGCATCAACTCTAATGATTGACTTTTGCTCCATCAACCTGTTGTCTTTGAAGGAATATCATTTAAAAATTTGAGAATGGTATACATATTGCCCTTTCTCTTTCCATGAAATACGGTGGGAGTAGGTAAGTTAGGTAAAGTATCAAGGCACTGAAAACAGTTTCTTGTCTTTCCAAAAAGAAAGAAAAAATGATAGGATCAAAACAATACAAAAAAGAATATTTTAAAGATTTTAAGTTTTAGACACGCATTTCAGGAAGTATAACAACCTTCAAGGATCTAAACTGCACATTCTTCTGTAGGGATTTGGGAATCACTAAGTTTAACTCTTTACAAAATTGTCTCTCAAACTGTTCAGAATTGCAGATGAACTGAATAATAGAGGATCTTTTCTTCAGCCTTAATCAGAAGAAAGCTGAGGTTAGAAGGAAGTCTTAAAGGGCAGGAATAATTTGAACATGTGACTAAAAAGAGGTCATGTCTTACCTGGTCTGGGCTGAAAGTTTTTAAAATGGAATTTTATGGAATCAGCAAAGAAAGGCCCTCACATGGCAACTGGGGACCCTGTGCCCATTCTAAGAAAACAGCATCACATCAGAGAAGTGAATGTGCTTATTTTCCTACGATCCAAGATTCTAAACAGTGCTGATATATTTCTTTCCATCACAGGGTGTCACCTACCCAGCATGTCATGGGATATGGAGCAAATGGGCTCCCCCTTTAGAGAGAAGTCGATTGGCAACCACCTCCTTTTGTGGTGAGCATTATGTGCAGATACAGTTATGTGCATAAAAGCTTAGGAACAACTTTTGTAAGAATTGAAAGTTGCTAAAACTCATCTGTAAGACCATTTGAGGTGTGTCTGTATGTGTACATGAGGAAAGGTTTTTGACCCACGATCTCAATTTCTTTAATTATTACTAGTCTACTCAAATCTTCTACTCCCTCTTACATTTTGTATTTTTCTGGGAGTTTATTCATTTCTTCTGGATTTTCAAATATATTCATTAATTATTTTTATTATAGTTTTTTGAATTTGTTTTTTATTATAGTGTTGTACTATTTTTATATCTCTGACTTGGGTGTGTAGGTTATATTCACTTGTGTAGCCTTGTACTCCTGGATATGTGTTTGAAGTATGTGGATGAGAGTGCATATACATCCAAGTGTGCAAGGATGTGTTTGTAAGATCCAGGCAAGGAAAATGAGATGAAGTCAAGAGTTTCTATTGATTTCACTTACTTTTCTCTCATTTTCTCTGCTACTTTAGGTTCCTATGCTGGAGCTGTGATTGCAATGCCTTTAGCTGGCATTCTTGTGCAGTACACCGGCTGGTCTTCCGTATTCTATGTCTATGGTATGTTGCATTTCTGTATAATAGAATTAAAAGAAACGTGCATAAACCAAAGCCGTATGATAGATCAATGAATATACTTCTGTGTTTACTCACTATTGTTTTTTCATTGATTCTTTTCTTTATAATCTAAGATCAAGGGCAATATTCTATATCTGCAATTTTCTCTGTAATATTATTTATTATTTTTAAAAGCCATCACATTGCTGATGGAAACTTTGTAATGTACAGTATGTGTTGCCCTTGATTATGAAACATTTAATTTAGCTCTTGATTCAAAGCTGATTAAAAGGAAGAAGCTAGGCAGCACCAACTTCTCTTTTTGATTCTTGCTTTCTTGGTCATTTCCCTGATTCTATTTCCTTGAGACTCAATGGGATAGGAAGCTTAAAGGCCATATTAGTGTTAATGCAAACATTCGATCTTGTGATGAAATATTAGCAGTTGCTGCAGGGGCAGTACATTTTAGTCCACATTTCCCCAGGATTAAAGAAGATTAAGCCCCCAAGTGGAAATAAAAATGACAGGAAGCCCAAAGTCCAAACTCCCTTTCTGTTCACTTTCTAACCAGAATATGGAATCTTACTTCTTGAAAGTATCCCATAGTCTTTCGCTAAGATACACTTTTTTAATAAAGAGAAAAGAAGAAAGATAAGAGATCTGGATTCCAACTGATGTTGTCACTAATTAATACCAGTTTTGGACATGGGCAGGAGAAGCTGAAAGATTAATGAAGTCATGTGGGAGAACAGAACAGAATTTGGCTGCTTCCAAATGTGCTATGATCCATTTTCATTTTGAAATGTTCTCATCAAAGCAAATTCTTATATTTATAGAATGTAAATAGTGGAGGATCTTATCCTGGTTTAAAAGCCATGGTTGGGTTTTGGATTCATGAATACCCTAAATGGTGAGCTATGTATGCAGTTGAACATATTTTTGTTTTCTAGGGAAATTTTTTTAACAGATTTTAATCCATAGCTTTTGTTTGATTTTATTTTAAAGCCCATAATTCAAAGATATTTAAAGCACTTACTTACAAGGTATATAGTAAATTTGGTGTGCTGCTGCTGCTGCTGCTAAATTGCTTCAGTCGTGTCCGACTCTGTGTGACCCCATAAACTGCAGCCCACCAGGCTCCCCTGTCCCTAGGATTCTCCAGGCAAGAACACTGGAGTGGGTTGCCATTGCCTTTTCTGAAAGTTGGTATGGCCATCCATTAAATTCTTTGATTTGTGCCTTAGTCCATTATTTAATTGAAGATGTGATGTGACTTTAAGAATATGAATTTTCCACAAAGGACCCAAGAAAAACCTACCTTGTTATTTCAAGCTATATCCCATTTCATGCTTATCATTGAATGGCTTCCCAGGTGGCACTGTGGTAAAGAACCCGCCTGTTAATGCAGGAGACATTAGAGATGCCAGTTCAATCCCTGAGTCAGGAAGATCCTCTGCAGGAGGGCATGGCAACCCACTCCAGCATTCTTGCCTGGAGAATCCCATGGACAGCGGAGCCTGGTGGGCTACAGTCCATAGCGTCGCAGAGTCGTATACAATGACTGAAGTGACTTAACACACATGCACAATCTGAAAATATCATAATAATAGTACTTGCTTACTTGCTGTATATGACAAAAGCTTGGTCTTTGAGCCACACGTTAAATATTCGTTTTTTTTTTAATTAATGAGATAAGACCCATATGGCAGTTTAAGTTTTAAAAAGATAACACATATACAGCAATTAGCTGAGTGTCTAGCACTTCAGATGTATTCAGTTAGTGGAAATTATCATTATTACTCAATTACAAGAGTTCTCATTTATTGAGTACTTATCTTGTGCCATCCACTATGCTAGTTTCTTTATGTATTGCCTTCTTTAACTTCTGTTTGCAAAAATCTTATTAAAAAATGAATTATCTCATTTGGTAGTAGAGATTTTCAGAGATTTAGTTACTGATTAGAAGATGTAGCTAGTGAGTGACACAGCCGCAATTTGAATACGGGAGAACCATATTCCACAACCACTACACTCTACCAAGCTGTCACACACCATCTGATTCCAAATTGTGTTTGCTATCATATTCAGTAATTAAAAGGGCACAGTACATCAGAAGTTATGATATTAAGAAGCACTTAGAGACTGACTAGCCCCCCACCCAAAAAAAATATATATATATATAGTATTATAGCGATCAGAGATTAGATTGTTACCCAAGGGAGAAATAGAACAGTATGAGGAAAAAATGAAATGACCAGTTGATGAGAATCAGGATACATTATGTGATTTTTTTCTGTTATTGATGCTTCAGATTTTTATTGCACAATAAGGGCATATTTTAGTGGTGAAAGTGCTGAATAAAGGGATGAAATAGAGCTTGCAGTAGCATGGTTATTGTATTGGAATTTATAACTTTCATCTGTCCAAACAATGATCAATAGGCATATGCTGTGGTATACAGTCACATAAACTGTTAAATATTACCACATTAATTATAGAAGCTCATGTTTCATGTACAGTATCTATTCAGGCTAAAATATTCTTTGGAAAATTGAAAGTGAAAGTCGCTCAGTTGTGTCCAACTCTTTGCGACCCCATGGACTAGTCCATGGACTTCTCCAGGCCAGAATACTGGAGTGAGTAGCCTTTCCCTTCTCCAGGGGATCTTCCCAACCCAAGGATCAAACCCAGATCTGCCACATGGCCAGCGGATTCTTTACCAGCTGAATCACAAGGGAAGCCCACCAGTACTGGAGTGGGTAGCCTATCCCTTCTCCAGGGAATCTTCCCAACCCAGGAACTGAACTGGGGTCTCCTGCATTGCAGGCCAATTCTTTACCAACTGAGCTATGAGAGAAGCCCAAGAATATTCTTTTAGATTTTATTTAATAGTCTGTTTACTATAGCTGGGAATTGCATGGACAGAGGAGCCTAGTGGGCTATCATCTATGGGGCTGCAAAGAGTCAGACACGACTGAGCGACTAACACACGCACATTATTAGATCTGCACGTGCTAACAGGAGAGGGGAAAAATCATTTCTTTCCCCTGGAAATGCAGACCACTACCCATATTAAAGACAGACACAAATAAAAGGATTTACTTCCAGCGAAATTTTTTGAGGACAGGAGTGTTTTCTTGTTTATCATATTTCTTTCATTCAGCAGAGTACCTGGAAAAGTAACTGTTCAGTAAATATTTGTTGAATGTATGAACATGTTCCAAACTATACCATTCAATATTTATTGTGAGTTTCCTGTGTTTCAGCATTGTTTAACAGTGACAAAGATTAAATTACAGCACCAGTCTTCAGATTGTGTGAAGTCTAGTGATAAAAGACAAGTAGAGATGGCTAGGTTCATTTGGAGAAGCATAAGCTCAAATTCACATTTTATAATCCTGTTACAAGATTACTGTAATTTTATCCCAGCTACTGACTGTTAAATGGAAATAGTTAGGTGAGTATGCCTTTCCTTGACTTCCTCCTTTTGAACTCTTACTTTCAGGAAGCTTTGGAATGATCTGGTACATGTTTTGGCTTTTGGTGTCCTACGAGAGTCCTGCAAAGCATCCTACTATTACAGATGAAGAACGTAGGTACATAGAAGAAAGCATTGGAGAGAGTGCAAATCTTTTAGGTGCAATGGAAGTAAGAACTTTATTATGGTGTATATTCCTATTCTTGTTCTCCATCTCACCTCTCTTCGACCAAGCAGATTGTTTTATGTGTCCCTATTCAGCAAAACTAATTTAGTATCAGTCATGATTGCTTTTTTTTTTTTAACTCCATGCGTATTCCCTGACTTAGAAATGATTGCTCCTTCTTCCATCTATGATTTCTTTTTTTCTTTAACTTTTCTTAAGCACCTTCAAATTTTAACTGGATTATAGCTATAATACTGGAGCTGTAAACCTCAGTAAATTTTTAAAAATAGCTCAACATAGCTAATTGAAACAAAATTCAACTAGTATTTGTTAAATTTAGATTACAGGAAATGTCAAATCACCTAACACAGTCATGAAAGGAGATATTTTTATTCACTGAATATTCTAAATCTAAGTTTTATACATGTGTATTTCTATATAATTTAGTAAATACTAAAACATTAGTATGCCAACCATAGGTAGCTAATCTGAAAAATATTCTTTATATAATATAACCCTTTTATTGATAAAACATTACCATTTTAGGATTATCATATGAAGACCAAGTGTTATAATATTGTAAAGGCTTTTTCTGATTATAATTTAGTTTCTTGGGCAGGATTTGCTGATAGAGAAAGAAATGCAGTTCTATATCAGTAATACAAATATTTTAGTACACATATTAATACATCATAAATAGCAACTAATGAATACCCATCTGATGCTATAAAAATAAAATAAAACCCTTGAGCAAAAATATTGTAGACAGTCTCAGTAATTCAGGACCTAATCAACTCAATTTCTTTATGCTAGGAGTTGAAAGTTACTGTGCATAACCAAGGACTCTTATGCATTATGCTTCCCCCCAACTTCAGTTGTATTTGATTTCAGCTCTGATTCTCTGCTTCATTTGTTAGGGAAGGCCTGTCCTTGGCATCTCATTCTAGGAAAAAAGGTCTGTCACTGATTGTTGCTGAGGGCATCTTGGTCTTTAATGAATAAGAAAAGGCCATACTGGGTAACATTCAAAATTAAGCCGGTTCTTTAAAAAAAAATCTTACATTGTAGTTGTTCCATTAGCTAAATAGTCTGGCATTAGAATGCACCCCTTTCCTGTTTTCTTCTGTAAATAGACTGATAATTTTTTTTTCTGATGGTAGCTACTCAAGAAACAAGTGATGGTGTGGAGGCGGGTTCATACTTAGCTTCCTGTTCTAGTCCAAAATACTCTGATTAGCCCATATCATCATTGATAAAATATGCTTCTTCTATTTACCAGTTCTTGAGAGATTGTATGGTGTTGAAGTGAGGTATATATTTTTTAAAACAGCAAGAAATTTAGTCTAAGTGAAAACTAATTTCTGGAAATGACTCACAAGAGAGTAATCAGTAGATTGATAAAACAGTATAGATAAGCTCAAACTCTCCATTTCTTAGACTTAACTATTTTTCTAAACACAATATTTTACTTCTTACTGATTTTTCTTTTTTTTTACTTTCCTGAAGTAAATTTAAAAATGAGATCAAGTGGGAATAGAACTTGTATTTTAGTTATTTTGAACTTTTTATTGTGATCAAGTTCAACATATAACAGAAAGAATAAGTAACAGGAATATCTATATATCCACTGCATAGAAACAAAAGTTTTTAACATCTTGCCTTATTTATTTCACTTTTCTTTTTGTTGAGCAATTTTAAAGTAAATGAGACGTCATAATACTTTACCCACAAATACATGCTTCTCTAGAAAAATAATATTCTCCTTTATAATCTAAGTACTATCATCATACTTAACACAACTAAAAGTAATTCTCTAACATTATCCAATACTAGATCATACTGAAATTTCAGATGCCCAGTTCAATCCTAATATCTAATCAATATTCATGTCTTTTGTAGCCATTGTTTGTGAAGTTTAGATCAAATTAAGGATCATATATTGTAGTTTATTCTTATGTCTTTTAAATCTGTTATTTTTCTCTACAAAATGATTAAATATGCAAACAGAAAAATGTACAAATATAAGCAAATAGCTTGCTGAATTTTTACAAACTAAACACACCTATGAAGCAAGCAACCAGTTCAGTAAATAGAATATTATCAAAATATCATAAGTCCCCCTACAGCCACCAATAGTTTTTAAGAGAGATGACTAGACACTTTCTCATGCATTTGATGAAGTGCTTTGTGGCCTGAAGAAAAAGTACTTAATAAAGATGATCCTGATATAAATTGAAAACAACACCTTCTCTGCAAGAAAAATATTTTCTTCTTAAAATCTTCTGAAGTTATTACTTATTAAAACACAATGCTATAATAGACATTCCTGTATTTGGTCATTTTTATTATCTTTGAAATAAGTATATTCATCTGGCACCATTTTTCTAGAACTTGTTAGGAAAAAATTCTTTTAAATTTGCACTTTTTGAATCCATCTATGATGGTGTCACTAGAAACTTTTACCTAAAGCAAAAATACTCACTATTTATTGTTATGACAGGTTTTTGTTTTTTTTGATTTGTTCCCTGTGATCACCACAATGTATCTTCCTACTATATCACTTTAAAGTTATCTGTAAAAAGTTTCATTAGACTCACAACCACTGCTAGTAATTATGAGGCTCTACACCCAGCAATCATGACTAAATCTTGTAAAAAACTGTTTGCCACCTCTTTTACTAACTTATTAGGTTGAGAATCCAAGATAGGGCTTCCCTAGTCGCTCAGAGGGAAAGAATTCACCTTCCAATGCAGGAGACACGGATTCGATCCCTGATCCTGGAAGATCCTGCGTGCTGGGGAGCAGCTAAGCTCCTCCTCCTCCCCAAGAGAAGCTGTCTCAATGAGAAGCCCGTGCACTGCAACTAGGGAGTAAGCCCTACTCGTCACAACTAGAGAAAAGCCTGCACAACAATGAAGACCCAGCACAGCCTAAATAAACAAATAATATTAAAATAAATAAAGCCAAAATAAATAAATAATACTAAAAAAAATCCCAAAACCAGTGATAAACATTTATATTAGGCTATTGCCCCTTCACCAAAGAGTATTTCTGTGTTCAAAATAAAGAATTGAGAAAGTGTTTGGAACTATGAGAGATTTTTTAAGGTCTAAAAAATATTAGTCTTGAGGGAAGATAATTGCTTTGTATTTGGGCATATATAGCATCTTTAAATATACCAGGTATAATTTTTTAATGAGTGTCATAAGCAAAGCTAATCATATTTAAGTTAATTTTTAATGTCTTGAATATCTTAAATAGCTAGTTATGGTGTGCTGGGTGGCCAAATGCTTAACCCAGATGTATACCATGTGAATTTTAAAGACTCTTGCACTCCAGTGTCACAGAATTTATACTGATATCCACTGGCTACCAAGAGAATTTGTAGTTAGGTAATGTTGTTATTAACTTTTGATGGGGTCTAGAATACTGCATATTTTTCTTATTTTTCTTCTCCTAACTGAGTTGAATTTTCAACATTTTATATAAAATATGTCAGATACCAACAAGGTCATTGATTTGGCAGTGAGTTTCAGCTGAGGCCTGATCTATCACTGCCAAAACAAAACAAAAATCTTGGAAACTAGGATCTATGCGTTTGGAATTACTTTTTGAGGAAAACAGAATCTTACCTATTTCTAAAACTGAAACAATTTAATCAGGACAGCCATATCTTCTTTTCTTCTTCCAACAATTATTTATGCCGCTAAGGTTAACTGGACTGGTGCAATTAACAACTCACTACCTCCTGCCTATCTCCTACTCATGCTTCAGCATACACATCCTAAAAATGCAAAAGTATCTATGATTCTCATTTAAGTTAGGAAATATTTAAAATGATCCGAATGGCTCTTTTTTTGGAATTTCAGAAATTCAAGACTCCATGGAGAAAATTTTTTACATCTATGCCAGTCTATGCAATAATTGTTGCAAACTTCTGCAGAAGCTGGACTTTTTATTTATTGCTTATTAGTCAGCCAGCATATTTTGAGGAAGTCTTTGGATTTGAAATCAGCAAGGTATGTAAAAATTATCCTTCTTTAAAAAGAGCATTACTTTTGTACTTTAGTGACTATTAAGTTTCTTTGCCAATATTTTATCTCCTAATTTTATCTTGAAAATTAGAATTACAAATGAATAGAACAGTCTTCTGGACTCTGTGGGAGAGGGAGAGGGTGGGAAGATTTGGGAGAATGGCATTGAAACACGTATAATATCATGTATGAAACGAGTCGCCAGTCCAGGTTCGATGCACGATACTGGATGCTTGGGGCTGGTGCACTGGGACGACCCAGAGGGATGGTATGGGGAGGGAGGAGGGAGGAGGGCTCAGGATAGGGAACACATGTATACCTGTGGCGGATTCATTTTGATATATGGCAAAACCAATACAATATTGTAAAGTTAAAAAATAAAATGAAAAAAACAAAACAAAACAAATTAATTCTAGTAAACAAAGACTAAGTTAGGCATCTGAGTGTCTGTTAACATTTAAATGCCTGCTAAAAACTGTTGCTGGGATATAAACAAAACAGACCTAGTCTTTGCCCTCAGAGAGTTTACCTCTTGATTGGGACGGGCAACAACATAGCCTTTTTTCTTGTAAACAAGCATAATTCCCTTTAAGTTTCAGGTCAAAGGCAATACATCAGTGAACAAAAAAATATTTCATTTAAAATTGTATTTATATAATTATCAATCTAACTCTGCTTCGACACCCTCAGAAATCTGTCTGGCTAAAAGATTTGAGGATAGCAAAAATATCTGAAAACATTCTTGTATCTTATTTATCCAGTTTAATCATTTGGCAAGCATTTATATGTGAAGATTTATGTGTTATATTGAGAAATAAAAATGTGGTTCCTCAAGTGTTCACAGCTTGGTGGTTTAGACAAAAATAAAACATTTCCAACAACAGCACAGCATGCTCAATGCTACATTTATTTGTAGGTATGAAAATGTAATCATTTTAAGATTCTTGTAAGGATTAAATGAACATAAAATACTACAATATATTGAAATTTACAAGGTCTTCTCATATTCATGAATAACCTGTCCACCAACTGAATAACTATCATCATTTCTATTGAAATGATGGAGAAACAGAAGCTAGGGAAAGTATTTAAATTATCAAAGGCCAAGCTAACAATAAGCGACAGAATTAAGTTTAAGCCCATATCCTTAGATTTATGTTTCAATTCCCTTTACTATGCCATTCAAATTCAGGTAAACCATAATTCATTTAAACATGAAGCAAGTATTTGCTCAATGCCATCTCAGTGACAAGTGCTTTGCTGAATACATTTGTCTGCTTTGGCCATGGACTTGCCATTTCTCTTCATGTCATTACATAAGTCCAGCTGGGCTCGCTATTCATATTATGCCTCTTTGAATGACTATCTGAGGCCTGAAACTGAAGAAAACCCGAGTTTAGGAGTAGCTATTCTAAGAGCTCTTTTGTAATCCCTGTTTCTAAGGAAACTGCTTCCTCCATGCCTGAGAAGAATGACTGTTTTAGACAGGGCTCTTCTCTCTGGAGCTGATCAAACATTGCAGGGTAGCCTTCATGAGCTCTGAGAGGTGTTATACGTCTCAACAAAGGCTGCTGGAGGTGTGAGTCCATTTTCACAATCTAGGACGAGTATGACACTGAGAGGCTATTAATAAAGTCTAGTCTCATCGGGGAGAGTGAGGGAACCAACTGATGTTAATGAAACTGTGTGGTCATTCTGGCCCTTAGCTCCAATTAACAGAAAGTGCCTGAGTGCACGATATTCTGCAAAACCTAAATGTAATCAGCATCTATGTTGATTAATTCACTTATTATATTTTAATTAAAATTTTGATAAATTCTACACATACAAATCGGCCTGAAGATTTTGATTATACTGGTTTAAAAAAATTACTGACTTATCTAAAGTATGTGAAAAGGAGATGATGGAGGCAATAAAATATGAGATTTGGATCCAGGCTGACATGGTCCTAAATCTAAGCTCCGCAAGAGAGTATTAATACATAACCTTGGTCCTGTTCTTGAATAATTGTGTCCTCGGTTTTCTGACCTGTAAATAACAGTATTAAGATTGTCTTTCATCACAGTGCATTAAGTAGAGTTCCCTGTGCTATACAGTAACACAATATTGTAAAGCAACTATACCCCAATAAAAATTAATTTTAAAAAATGACCATGCTTCAAAAGTGCAGGAAAATTTAAGTGAACCAAAGTATTTATACAGAGGATTGTTTTAATCAACCTTAGTTAAACTGAGTATCCTACAGATAAAACCACAAGTGCAATGACTTTTTCATATGTGTATACACACACACACACACACACACACACATACAGAGTCTCAGCCTATACTCATATATAAATCTTCTCAACCTCTTGAGAATGGCATAATCTTTTTAAGTCATAGTTTCTTCATCATTGCAATGAAGATAATAATATTAAAAGTTTCTGTCTGGAGTGAAAGAAAGAATAAAATTGCTTGGATATTTAAGCTATTTAGAGTCATTTAGTATCTCAACTGGAGAAGGAAATGGCAACCCACTCCAGTATTCTTGCCTGGAGAATCCCATGGACAGAGAAGCCTGGTAGGCTGCAGTCCATGGGGTCGCACAGAGTCAGACACGACTGAAGCGACTTGGCGGCAGCAGCAGCAGCAGCAGTATCTCAATTAGTCATTAATCATTCCAAGTCCATGGTTGTGATACCACAGTATACAGCATTGTAAAATAAAACAGAATCTTTTCTTAATCCTTCAGTAATCTAGTTTGGAAGGACACATCTATACAAATAATGAACATTTATCTAATATTTACTATTTTCTAGGAATTGTTCTTCAAAGTATGCTTAGTAAAAATCTTCCTTATATATTGATGTGTATGAAATTTACTAAGTCCATATGTGTGGTAATACACAATTAAAATATATTTTATTCACAATTTCTGCCTCTGTGATGCCCAGAGGACAGTGTTTTACACATAATTGTTGATCAAAAAAATGTATGTTGAATTGATGCTGGCAGGTTAGGTTTTAAATTGGGCCATTTAGTATGAAATTAGTTCAGAAACTAAGTATGCTATATGACAGTGTAACCAAATATTGCTATTTGACATGGAAAATGCCTAAAACTGAGAATTGATCTGTATTTTCTGAGCTCTTAATCTATAGAAACTAAATATAAAATATATTTAACATGCAATTAAGGTTTTATCTTTATTATGAATTAAAAACAAATTTTAAAATAGTCTCTTCAAGGTTTGTCAAACGTATTTCTCTTCTCTCTGATTTTGTCTCTCTTTCTCTTTTCCTCTGTTGCTAATGATGAATTTCTACAAACATATTTAAGACTATAAAATAGGCACATAAATGTGAATCATTCTGTGATAAAATTCAGGATAGTTTACTCAGAAACTCAAGATTTACTGACACATAGCAGAAAAGAAGTGTTCTCATCTAGAAGAGAAACAAGAATCAAAGTAAATGTACTTCGCTTTTCTCATTTATTCTGTGGAAGTTATTGCTTACTCTGAGAATGAGTAAGTGGTCATTTGCAGACAGTAGTTTTTTCCTTCCTTTGTCCATAAAGAGCTTACAAGACCATTAAATTGCCCACATTGCTTATTTCTCTCCTTTTCGTTTCTCATCAGGTTGGCATGCTATCTGCTGTGCCACACTTAGTAATGACAATTATTGTACCTATTGGAGGGCAGATTGCAGATTTTCTAAGAAGCAAACAAATTCTTTCAACTACTACAGTAAGGAAGATCATGAATTGTGGTGGTAAGTATGCTAAGAACACGTTTTTACTTCACAAAGTTCAAATCGACATGATTCAGCTTTTTCTATGCATATCACATATGCTATCAAATTTGTACCTTTAATGTTCATTCAGAATCATTCTCCCATCTTCAAATATTTATAACTTCTAGTTTTAGATAATTGCGTAACTGACTTGACCCTTCCCACTATTGAAACTTAAAGTTGTTTTTGTTGTTTTTCTTAAAACACAAAGAAGGCTTCAGTAACTTCTGTGAATAAATGACTGTTATTATTATTTTGAAGATAGAATCCCTGAAGTGTTTTTCTAGGTCAAATAAGTGTGATCATTTTTAATAGTTTTGACTCACTGGAAACTGACATAAATTTCTGAAGTATTTTCATGTGTCTGTTTCTGAAGGTTTTGGCATGGAGGCAACGCTGCTTCTGGTTGTTGGTTATTCTCACACTAGAGGGGTCGCAATCTCATTCTTGGTACTTGCCGTGGGATTCAGTGGATTTGCTATTTCTGGTAAGATACTTTTTTAAAAAAATGTACTTGTAACATTCTGATTTTAAAGAAATTTATATTCTACTTTCCTCTAACATTTTGACTGTTGATAAAGTTTACTCAACATATTTCCACTAGAAAATAACAACGATGAAAGTAGCTCAGACGGTAAAGCATCTGCCTGCAATGCAGGAGACCTGGGTTTGATCCCTGGGTTGGGAAGATCCCCTGGAGAAGGAAATGGCAACCCAATCCAGTATTCTTGCCTGGAAAATCCCATGGACAGAGGAGCCTGGTGGGCTATCGTCTATGGGGTCGCAAAGAGTTGGACATGACTGAGTGACTAACACATTGGTGTTTGTTACTATTCACTACTTACTCACCCCTGATTATCCCTCTCCTTTTTTTTTTTTTTTTAATGAGCATCTCCTCTTCTCTATGGAGTAAATATCATGTGTTAAGTATTGGATAACAAATCATACCTCTTTCTATTCTCATTATATCTCTGAGCTAAATTATCAAAAATAGTTAAGCACATGCTATGAACCTGGTGTCTTTTAAGGAGGTTGGTGAGGGTGGTGGAGAAAATTCTGTAGTCACCTACTTCTGTAAGGTTTGGGATTCTCTGAGTCACACCTTCTGTGTGTATTTCAGGTTTCAATGTCAACCACTTGGATATTGCTCCAAGATATGCCAGTATCTTAATGGGCATTTCAAATGGTGTTGGCACATTGTCAGGAATGGTTTGCCCTATTATTGTTGGTGCAATGACAAAGAATAAGGTAAGACAGAGCAAGAGATGTTCATTTGTAGAATACTCTCTCTCATGATTAGGAAAAGCATCTGTATGTTCTCTGTGGCATTCTGCTTGTGGTCCAGTCACCACATCTCTGAGTAGGGGAGATAACTGAGGCTCAGAAGTAAATCTCTTTCTGAACTCTGAGGGAGCCTGCTTCTCCAGCCGATAAAGGTTATACTTTCAACACCTTCTAATACTTCTAGTATCCCTGGTGTGGCAAAACAACAACATCCTAGCTCATTTGAACAGACAAATGGAAATCTTCACAGCTTTATTTGTAAACATCAATTTAGACTTCTCTGCAGTAATTGATGGACGAATATTGCTATCAGTATTTGTCTTTATAGGTAGAGTTTCTAAATTAGGGCTTCTCTGGTGACAAGAATATTGTTATCAGTATTTATCTTTATAGGTAGACCTTTTAAATTATGGTTTACTAAAAGGAAATAAAAGAAGTGGGAGAAAAAACTAAGTAACTCAATGGAATTTACAGAAATATTATGAAATTTAAAAAATGAGCAGACCATAGACATCTTTGGAGTTCTATTTCAGAACTTTAGACTAAAAAGTTTTGAATAATGAGAGTCACAGTAATATAGAACATTTCACTGACAGTGTTTGTTAACTAGACACAGAACAAGGATTTCCCCTGAAGATAGCATTTTAGGAAACGCTTAATGGTGGAACTTTCAGAGAAGATGTTAGGCTTTTCAAACCCAGGGAGTTTGTTCTCACAATGCCGCTTTTTGTCACCGCAGTCACGTGAAGAGTGGCAGTATGTCTTCCTGATCGCTGCCCTAGTCCACTATGGTGGAGTTATATTTTATGCAATATTCGCCTCAGGAGAGAAGCAGCCCTGGGCAGACCCTGAGGAAACAAGTGAAGAGAAATGTGGATTTATCCATGAAGATGAGCTCGATGAAGAAACAGGGGACATTACTCAAAATTATATAAATTATGGTACCACTAAGTCTTACGGTGCCACAACACAGGCCAATGGAGGTTGGCCCAATGGTTGGGAAAAGAAAGAGGAATTTGTACAAGAAGAAGTACAAAACTCATACAACTATAAGGACCGAGATGATTATTCATAACAAAGTTAATTGCTGGATTTATTTTTAGTGTTTGTGATTAAATTAATTGTGATTGCACAAAAATTTTACAAGATGTGGTGTAAACATGTACACATATCAACCAGGCAAGTCTTGTTGTACAAATGAAATCAAAACAAACTCATAAAGTTACCATCAAGTGCAATCTATAGAAGTTGTGAAACTCCATCATTTCCATTCAAGTCATCCATTCTTGCATTTGTGATTTAAAGGTTGACTGGTCAAAATTGTAGAAGTAAGTAGTTATTCATTAGATTCATATGAGTTAAAACTCATCACCACTTACTAAAGCACAACTAAAACAGTTGGCACATCCCATCCTACAAAGGTTAGGAAGCCAAAGCTACTTGATCATGCAAAATGCACTTACGTATTTGTTACACCGTATTGCAAGATATCGTGCAGAAGTCCTGTTAAAAAAAGGTGAAGTTGTCATGTTGGCTGCATCGGGTGTTGGCAACATTTATTGCGTATAAATCATAGAGTTGAGATATCTCTCATGTAGAGAAGAATGTTGTGGGCTAGCAACTAGCAAGGTGTACTAAATAATTATTGTTATTACACAATGTAGACTATTTTGTTGATTCTCAAGAGGAATATCTTGCAGTGTTTTATATGAAATGCTTGGGCACAAACACTTTTATCTGTGAAAAGGAAGTTGTAGAGTGAGGGGTATGCTTCATGTTCTTCCATTCATTTACCTAACAGTATAAAACACTTCACACTTCAATAAAATCTGACTTTTCATGTAGCATATCACATAACTTTTTTGCAAAAATATTAAAAATAAATAGACTTCAATGTATTTTTTATTACAACTTTGTACTGGTTGTAACTTGCATTAGGAAAAAAAAAAAAAAGATGCATACACCATAAAGAATCTAATAAGAAATTTACTATGGAGATATAGCCCTTAAAATGCAATATTAACAGCAAAAGAATAGACATGATAGAGGTATCTTTGTTCCTTACTGATTAAACATATATGAAACTTGTGCCACAGAGCTATATATAATATGAAAAGGTAAACTTAATAGAGATATTATAAGTAGATGATTTTATTATTTAAATTCCCACTAAAATATTTGTCTTAAATATATAGGACAATAAATTATATTAAAACTATATCTATATATATCTGTATATCTTATACATATCCATACACATATACATAATAAACGATCTTCACAAGAAACCAAAAATAGCATACACCTAATGTTGGGTTAGGGGACTGCAATTTCTACTTTCATAGAGTCATAGAATTTTAGATGGGGCAGAGGCATTTTGCTTGTCATTTCTTAATATAACTCAACAGAAATTGCAACATTTGTGTACCGAGCAATAAGTGCAATGCATAAAATTTCCTGTCTGTATATTTATCTTCATTTTGCTTCTGGTAGCTGTTCGGGTGGTTGGAATGATTTTCTTCCTTTAAAAAGTTAACATCAGACCTCTTTATGATGTTTGAAAATGACAATGATACATTTCCCAATTCAACTTAAAATATTATTGGTGTGTTTGTCTGTTCTGGATATTTGATCTGCTCATTGTATTGTGCTAGTGACTGGAGGCCCTGCTACTGCAAATATAAAACATAAAGTTTGTTTTAAAAACGCAAACCATTCTTGACCTTAAGATAATAAAATTATCTTTTGCTTTGTGTCTCAAAGTGATGTAATGTGATCATCGCTTTTACTGTGTTGAATGAAAAGATATGGACTATCATTTTGTTGCTGCAAAAAAAAAAAAGTGTTAATAAAATGCTCTATTTATCCTTTTGCACAAAAACAGTACATTAATTTGGGGTCATTTTTTTTGTTGTTGTAGCTTAACTTTGTACAGTTTAGCCTGCGTACACCCCAATGAAGTCAAATGTAGGGTCAGGAAAATTAGCCTTTTCAACCACTTGAGATTTAATGGAAGTATGTGGCATTCTTTAGATTGTGTGGGATGTGATTCTGCAAAAAGAGTTTTATATCAAGAAATAGGTCTCTAAGTCAAATTCTATCTTTCAATGCCTGGTTTCTCATCACTAGTGCTAAGCTTTAAAACATTAGGAAAAAAACTCAAAACTTGTTGGGTCAATGATACTACTGAATTTTCATTGTGCATGTACCTTGTGCTGGGACTGCTTTAATCATTTTGTGTTGAGTATTTTATGTAACGCCACAAGGACCCTCCAAACTGGGTACTCTTTATTCCCAGGTTACAAATGAAGGAACCAAAGCTCAGAAAGTTTAAATATCTTTCCCAAAGTTAAATTGAATAATGACATGTTAGTATAATGTGTCAGCCAAATCAGCAAACGCGGAGCAAGGTTTCTCAGTGAAGCCAGAGGAATGTCTGCGTCACTGGAAAGATGATCATTCGCTCTGACTCCCTCTTTTACAGATATGTAGGAAGGGATGACCATCATTTTTACAGATATGTAGGAGGTGATGATCATCATTACATAAAATTGGTAACTGAGACTCATAGAACTTACTATTTAAAGAGACTTATGGGATGACTTAGCTGATACCTCTTATTTAACAAATGAGGACCCTGAAGGTCAACAAGGAAACAGATGTGATCAAGAGGACACAGAGGATATTATGGATTTGGAAAGAAGTTGTTATGATTAGTTATGCTTTTACCTTTATTTTTTTAGGCAGGTTTTTATTTAAGGAATTAAATAAGAATATTTTTTGGTTCAACCACTACCTCGTATTCACTACTCACATAACCTCTGAGTGGGAGGTGAGGGAGTGTATTTTCTCTTCCTGTAATCTTGTACATAATGAAACAACAGGCAGAGACCTAGTTTAATTTTTAAGGAGGCCCACATGCCATCTTTATACAACTTGATGGCAGGAATGAAAATGTCATAATCTAACACTCTATATAATTTTTTCAGTTCCCATAAGAAAATTGTTCTAATGATGCCTCTAAATGCTACCATGGGCTACACTCATTTACTTTGATCTCAAACCTGTGAAGTCATCTTCCCTTTCATTTTCCTCCTCATCCCAATGCCCTTCCCCATCTATACTGTTCTATGCATCTAGTATTTTGCAACTTGCAAAATGGCTTTCCATGCATTCTCTCATTCCATCCACACATCTGCTTGTAAAGTTGAAAGGCCACATATCAGTATTAATATTTCTACTCTCCAAGTAAGGTAACTGGCTCTAAGCTGTATAATTAATTTCCTAAAGAGTCCCCAGGCAGAATTAGAACAAAAATACATACTATCTGACTATAGCAGGAGGGTAATTTACTTTTAGCTCTTAAGTGTTATTACTCTTCTGATTATGAATATAGGATAAGGGGAGGGCATCTTCATTAAGGGAAGGACAATATTAAAAACAATGAAAATAAGAGTAATCAAAGCACTGTTAACATTTTAGGCTATTTACTGTGAAAAATACATAGGAAACACCCATATACTTTGTGATTTGCAAATTTGAAGTCATACTTGATCTACTGTTGCCAACTATTTTTTTCATTTAATTGTATGGCATGCATATTTTCCTATTTGAATACTAGAGTTCTATAGTTAATATTCTATTACATAACATGGGCTATACTTACTCTATTTATGCCTTCATTATTATGAATATTTCATTTTTGTACCTCTTTACCTTTGTCTCCCTGCTCCAGTGGTGTTTTGGGGAAACATGAAATACTATACACCAAAAAAAAAAAAAAAAATACTATACACCTATATTAAGACCTTTAACTTCTCTAAGTGTGATATTGTTTCTGTGTCTAGATATAGATATAGAAATAACAATAAAGATATTGTTCCTAGAGCTACTGGCAATTAGCTTTTCTGGGGTTCATTTACTAGTTCACTTATTTACTCAATAAATATCTATTAAGCAGCTACACTGTGCAGTCAGGGTAGGACACGATGGGGAGAAAACTGGACCTCTCTCTTGGACTCTAAAATCCAGTTCCCATTCTGGAGGTATCGGTGGTACCCCAGTTGCCCAGTCTGACCACACAGAAGCTCCTGGATACCAGAAACTCACTAACCTCCCTCAGGTTTTTTCTTAAACTCTCAAAGACCTAAAGTGAGCTGCTTTCAATGTGCTCCCCATGTCATTTTTTTTTAAGTTTCCAGTAAGAAAGATTTTTCTCATCCTTTTGTTCTCCAAATTTCTTTGTTTGTGCTTCTCCCCTGGGTTTCTAAGGACCTATGTATTTTATCTTTTCATTTTTTTCTCTTCATTAACATAGTGCTTCTCTAATTTTTAATGGCACAGAATGACTATTGACATTTATTTCTGCTGTAGTGGTATAGTTAGCAGGTTTTTCTGCTTTTCTCTCCATCCTCATGCAAGACCTCAAACCTCAGTTTTCATTCAGCAGCTGTCAAAAGCACTTTATTTGTGAAGGTTGGTCGATGCTATACAGTCCCTTAAAATGCTCCAGCTTCTCCAAGCTTTCCCCTGAGTGCAGCAGGCACCTGAAAGCCACATCACCTGGACTGTCACCCTGACCCTTGTCCAAATTCAGCAGCTTTTATTGAATAAAATCCTAGACTTTCACCAAGAGCAAACAAAGTGAAGAAACCTCTCCAGTTTTGTTAAATCACTTTCTCGAGCACGTTTTATTACCCTGCTTAATGTGCTTTAGATAAATATCCTTGCATTTCTAAGAGTTTGAGGTATTCCTTTCCGGATGCATGAGAGGACTGTCAACATTTAGATAGGAAAGAACCTGGGACCCCTCTTCCCACCCCCATGGAGCCTTTGTCTGCTTCTCAAGGAACTTAAAGACATATTTTTTGGCTCAATTGCTGCTTGTATCTCCCTTCCTCATTTTCATTTGGTTTTCATCTTTTACTGTTTGTTGGTTTGTTTTGGTGTTATTACCTTTGATTATATTTTGAAGGAGGAGGTGAATGAGTGATCAAATATAATAATTATGATACACATGCCTGTGTGCTCAGCTATGTCTGACTCTTCGCAACCCCATGGACTGTAGCTCGCCAGGCTCTTCTGTCCATGAAATTTTTCAGGCAAGAATACTGAAGCGGGTTGCCATTTCCTACTCCAGGGGATCTTCCCAACTCAGGAATTGAACCCTGTCTCTTGCATCTCCTGTATTGGCAGGTGGATTCTTAATCCCTGTGCCACCTGGGAAGCCCAATAATTCTAGTAGGAATTATTTATAGTTCATGAAATGCCAGACACTAATCTCAGGGGTTTATGTATTAAAACTCTGCGAACATTATTACATAATGTTCACAATACCCTTTTGTGGTAGATACTACTATCAACCCCATATATAAATGAGGGAACTTTGGCACAGAGAAGTTAAGTGACTTATCTGTGGTCATACAACTAATGGAGTGAAGTCGGAAAGTGAACTCAAGCCATATGGCTCCAGATTTGTGCTCTTCATCACTTCTGTCCATTGTCTCTGAAGAGTTGTATGACTTTGGAAAGTTACTTGACTCCTCTGAGGCTCAATTTTTCATTTGTAAAATGACAATTTAATACCTTATTAGTAGCTGGTTTTCCAATCTAATCAAATAACAGAGCTTATTAGTACAGCAAGCCGCACATGTAGAGTTTAACAAATATCCTTTCCCCTTCCTCATTATACTAAGTAAATACTAGATATTAACTCTTCAAGTGTAACTTCAATTCCAGCTTCATCAAAATGGACCGTTTTGGAAACTATCTCTAGAGAAATTTTTTTTGACTACAACTAAATTACTCAGAGTTGTTCCCTAAATTATTTTTTTTGTATTTGTATTTATCAATTATGTGACACAAAACAAGTGCAGAAAACTAAGCACCATTGCTATTTATGTAAAATATAATGTATACTTATACAAATTTAGGAAACTATACACTGTGTATAGTAAAAGATTAAATACATAGATTGGAAAGATACAGAAGTATTCATTAAGTTTGTATCTGGAGAGCAAGAAAGAAAATGGATCTGGGAAAAGCATGAAAGAAATTTATAATTGTCATCCTTTAATTTCAAAGAAGATCTGAAGCATATATGAGAAAATATCAATATCTGTTTATTTTCAGAATTCATGTGTGGCTTTTTATTATATTTTTCATGGTAATTTTCTTTATTTTGAAGTACTAAAGCAAGAAAACCAGATAAGATATAATTCCCAGAGAACACTAGTCTTATTTCTCTCCAGTTTTTTTTTTTCTCTCATATCTGAGCTGCCAATGAAGATATTGTCATGATCTTCAAGTGCATTTGACAATTTTCTGAAGCGACAGAATTTAATACAATAGCTTTGGGAGAATGTTTTTATTTTATAAAGTCAAGGTAAAGGTAGAATTATACACATTTATGAACAGATTTATGAATCCAAATGAAGTTCTTCTGCACAAAGCCAACAAAAATGTGCATGAGAATAAATGTCACAGATGAAAGCCATCATTCTGACAGATCTCATCATATTCTACTGGACTGCTTCTCAAAGATTAAAAAAAGGAGTGTGGTGGGTGGAGGAGCATGTCTCTCTTCATGAATTCAGGGTGGAAATTAATATATCTCCATTCAAAAGGTTCATTAACCCTTTCAATTCCAGTTGCAATGGGATCACAGCAAAAAAACAAAACAAACAAACAAACAAAAAAACCCACAGTTGTTTGGATTCAAACTCTTTACCACTGCCCCCTTTATATAACCCAAGGCAAGTCATATTGGTTCAATGAGCTTGGGCTTTCTCATCTGGAGGATAAAGGGATTGGTTATCTTGAATGGTTTTTGAAGATCCTCCCAGCTCTGAAATTTTCTGACTTCATTCTCACTGATAAACAGCTGAGTTCCTCAAATTAACTTGGTGAAATATTATAATTGTTCTCAAAATTCTGCTAAATAGAAGACCAAATGTTTATTTTCTGCTTACTTTTCTAGTAACTTAAAAAAAAATTAGCCACCCATCTCAATAGCCAAAAGGAGGGACACTATTGAAAGTTTGCTTTATCCTGGTGCCCTTGATTCTGTGGTTCTTCTTTCATCCTGACCTGAGATTTGAGAATTTCATGAAACCACTTATTAACTAAAAGCCCTGCAGCGAGCTGAAATATTTGTTTGAAAAACATGAGTTGAGTTGAAGTTCCCATAACAGGTCATACTCACCTTTTACTGGTTTAATGAGATATGTTATAGAGTCCTGGCACTGGAAAAGATGGAAATGCATGTTCAAACCTCTTCTTTCTATAGTTAGGAAAGTTGGGAGTAGAAAAGTAAAAAGAAAGGTTCAAGTCTATCTAACTAGTTAGTGGTAGAAGGGTAACTTGGACTCATATCTTGAACTCATAACTGGGCTCTTGAGATTAAAAAAACCACTTTCATTAAGTTAGTATTTCCAGCAATAAATATTTATTGATACCGTATTACATGGCTGGTCCTAGGAATATAGGGAGTGGGGGGAAATGACTAAATGAATCTTGCCTTCATAGACCCTAAAACAGTGGGTGACAGATGGTAAAAATGATGAACAGAAAAACCTATTACAATTGTGACAGCTGTTATGCAATAGAAGTATAGGTGCTCTGAGGGTTTCAAATGAGGGACTTGATCGATCTAGTCAATGCGTTGAGGAAAATTTCTTCAGTGATGTGACATACAGGGTGAGACATCAGAGGTGAGATGAAGTTAGCCTGGCAGAGCAGTATTGGAAGAGAGATTCAAAAATGGTATGTGCAAAGACACCAAGAAGGAAAGATCTTGGTAAGTATTTTAATATTTAGTGTTACCACTCCCCAAATGTTAATGAGTGTACCTGGAATTTAATTAATATGTAGAAATGCTAATCAACTAAAGGTTAAATCTAGCATGCTAAAACATGTTTTTTCAAGAGCTACAGTGCCTGTTCATTGCCTATTCATTACCTCTGCTGCTAAGTCACTTCAGTCATGTCCAACTCTGTGCAACTCCATGGACAACAGCCCACCAGGCTCCCCTGTCCCTGGGATTCTCCAGGCAAGAACACTGGAGTGGGCTGCCATTTCCTTCTCCAATACATGAAAGTGAAAAGTGAAAGTGAAGTCACTCAGTTGTGTCCGACTGCTAGCGACCCCATGGACTGCAGCCTACCAAGCTCCTCCGTCCATGGGATTTGCCAGGCAAGAGTACTGGAGTGGGGTGCCATTGCCTTCTCCGATTCATTAGCTCATCCAACATCTATTAAGCTATGTACAGGCCTATATTACACTATGAGGACACAAGAATAAATTAAACATGGTTTAGAGGTTAAGAATGATACACATAGAAATAAGTGTAGAATGTCTTCAGAGCAAATGAAAGAGAACTTGTGTATGTATATCATTTGGGCAGCAAATCCTGCATATCAAAAGATATTCACAATTATTCCTTATACCATTTAAAATTTTCAGAACACTTTTATGTATGATTTATCACAATTTGCTTTAGACATGTGTTTGTTTATAACTTTAGTATGTATGTCTACTAAGCCATTACTGCTATAAAGTATATCTTTTGTTCTCTATACTATATCCAAGTTTAATAAAAATAAAGAACTCAACTAATAATGAATGGAAAAATGAATGACCATATTTGATATGCACAGAAAATTATATAGGTAGGCAGATTATTGGGCTCATTAAATTAATTCTCCTTTCCAGAAAGGAAGTTGGGGAGACCAGACATAGAACTGGACTTTGCAAGTGGAATAGTTATTTGCCCACCTTATAAGGGGCTTCCCGGGTGATTCAGTGGTAAAGAATTTGCCTGCCAACACAGGAGATGCAAGAGATGTGGGTTTGATCCCTGATTCCGGAAAATGCCCTGGAGTAGGAAATGGCTACCCACTCCAGTATTCTTGCCTGGGAAAGTCCAAGTAAGTAATTTGGACAGAGGAGCCTAGCAGGCTACAGTTTGTGGCGTCACAAAGAGTTGGACACGACTGAGTGACTGAACACGCACACACACAACCATATAAATGGAGAACAGGCGTAGAGGCAGAGGCCGCAACAGTAGCAGATGCTGGGGGTGTATCTACCATGGCATGTGTCTGGAGGAATGAGTATGATTGGACCACCAAGTGTACATAGGAGATATGAAGATAGATAGGGCATTAAGCTAGCTGGCTCTGCAGTGCCATAGATGCTGGGGTATGGTGTTCAGATGCTATCTTATAGTTGAGGGAATTTTAAGTGGCGCCTGAGTGATTAGTGATTATTCCATCTGGCAAGATGTTGCAGAGCAGAGGGGAGAGACTGGAAGCAGGTTCCATACAAGAGTGCCAAGGAAGATATGGGAGGGAGGTGGTGTGGAGAGACGGCATGACCGGGGGATTGTGGCGTAGGTACAGATATCAAGACAAAAGCCTGGTATATTCATCTCCATATCTATCCACTCACAACTCAAACCACAGAGCAAGAGGTGGATAATGAAAATATATTAACAAATACGCAATTCATGCTTTCTGCACCTTGAATGATGTTTCCGGGCCAGGGTGATCCACTTGTCTCTGGCTTCCACAACTTTAGATAGAAAGAAGCATGCACAATATTTTTGAGAAAATACTCTCTTGTTCTTCTTTTTCAGAATTCTGTATGAAACTAAAGATTTATACACATTCTCTCTCATTTCAAGGGGCATATTTATTCCAGAAGTTTCTCAAGTTAGTCTCTTTCCTCAAGGAAATTGATGCATTCAACCAAGGGAACGATAGACTCACTCACTTTAAGGGTAGATTCACCTTAAGCTTTGGCTGTATCCCCATAATTTTGTTGTGCTTTTTTCCCTGTCATACTTCTTCCTTTTTCTCTTGATAAAGCACAGTTATTTATGATGTGTCTAGAAACATAAATGAAAACTTGATGTATCACTAGAGAGCTTTCAAGGTCAAAATCACATTTCTTCTTCAGTAATGGTGGACGTTATTGTTGCCTGTATTGGGGTTTACTTTAAAAAAAAAAAAAGCATAGGAAGGGCTGGGTGATCCAAAATATCCCTCTTACTAGGGGTTGCCAAGTACAACAAGGCAGGTATTGAACTTGTCTCCACATCATACCTCTAATCGCTTATAAGCAAACCACTTCATTTCTCTGAACTCAGTATCCTCATTTGCAAAATGGGTATCACAATGCATATTTCACTGAACTCTAATAAACGTTATGAGAGGTGGTTTGATTTGCATGTTTTGTAAATTTTTATAAGGTTCAAGCAAAGGCAGGAATTTCAAGTTTCTCCATTTGAATGATGGTAACACCCAGAAGCTCCCAGTAAAAGGAAAGTACTAACTGGATGCAAATATATCTATTTGCATTCATAGTAACTATGAATATTTTATGGTATATTAACCGGTGTTCCAAGTGTTTCCAGATAGTCTCTCTTATTGATCCTCACTCCAGTGATGTAAGGTAGAATGGAGAAGGATCGTTATCCCCCTTCCCCACTTTCTTTCCAAATTTAAAAAAAGAAATTAAGACTCAGAGAGTATTTGATTTATCCATCTGGGATTAGAACCCTGGCTAGTACTAATTCAGATACACCACAGTACTCATTCTTAGACGGGACAGATTCAAGTGAAATAAGTTCCAGGAGGGGTGGTAATTGGGAAGAGCTGCTCTTCAGGAAAGGTAGATTCAGTAGGGAGACCCTTGAGTGGGGGTGGGCAGGAGCAGCCACGTGACTGCATGGGATCCCCGTGTGGCACTAGGAGAAAAGGAGCCCGGAGAAGGAAGGGAATTGGGCTAGTGCAGCACGCTTTCCTCTGCCCACTGACGGCAAGTTACTTTTATTTCCATGTCGCCCTTATTTATCATTGTCTCATTGTTTGTGCCTAAATGAGTGTTCCTCAGTGAACTCACTGAAGGTAGGAATCATGTTTTATTTATTTTCATATATTCCCACATTATGCAAAACTATGCCTCCCACCTAATAAATACAGAATTGAGATGCATGGAGCTCAGAACACCTCTGTACTCATTTCTTTGGGCTCTTGTAATGAAGTACCACAAGCTGGGTGGCTCAGAACAGCAGAAGTTTATTGGCTCACAGTTCTGGAGGTCAGAAATCTGAAATCAAGGTGTTTTTGAAGTCAGTAGGACCATGTGCTTCCTGAAGGCACTAGGGGATGATCTGTTCCAGGCTTCTCTCCTAGTCTGGGCTATTTCCTGTGCTTATTGGCAGCATAACTCCAGTCTTCACATGGCATTCTTTTCCCTGTGTGTTTGTCTCTTCATGGGAATTTCTTTTCTAAAGATACCAGTCACATTGGATTGGAGACCCACCCTAGTCCAGTATGATCTCATCTTTATTCAACTAGTTACATCAGCAATGGTCCTATTTCCCAATAAACTCACATTCTGAAGTACCAGAGGTTAGGACTTTTGCCTATGAATTCAATCTATAACAACCTCTCCCTGGTCTTAAGAGAGTCTACCAGGCTCTTTGTTTTTCAGAGCTTGTTCAATTAGTGATCACAAAGCAGTTATTTTTAATAATCTCTTTCCTATGGGTAACATGTCTTTTGCAAAATGTTGTTACCGTTGGCTTCTTGTGGTCATTGATTTCCCAGCATTTTCTCCAAGATATGCAGGACTATGACCATCTGATCCCACCGCTACAATGGCCAGAAATGGGAGAGTGAACACACATCCTGAACAGCGAGGAAAACATCACAGAGACACTGCATGGCCATTCTGCTGACAAGGAATCCGTCTGACAAGACATGTTGTCGATCCTCTCAAGGATCAGATGGCAGATGTCCTAGATGAAAGGGCAAGAAATAAAATGAGCACCGAAGACAAGGGCATGAAACAAGTGTACTTGGCTGTGTGACTTGTATTTCAAATCACTTGAGACGCCGGTTTCTTCCATTTGGCAGTATGTGTCTTACTCTATGCTTAACCTCGCTCAGAAAATTCAGTAAAGCTACTCAATGGCAACAGCAGTCACTGCAGGAGTGGAGAAATTATTTGGTGCAAGTATTTATTTAAGAATCAACATCTGTGTATATCTCAGTGTGAGACATCTAGGATACATGAACCTGAAAAGCTACCTGAAAATCAAATAAAACCAAAATACCTATAGGTCGTTCTCTTTCTGGGGTCTAATGAGGTCACATAACAGTTAAACTTGAAGTTCCCTTTCGACTCAGCATCCAACTTTTTTGAGGGGAGCTTCTCTTTGGCTCCCATTTGTATCTGAGTCACTGAAAGGACATCTACTATTTTTGGTACCAGGGAGCTGATCCACCCATGGGTCACTGGCAGTGTTCTTCTGGAAGTTTCAGCAGAAGTTTCAGCATGCTACCCCATGCTGGCCTGAGGGGTATGGCTCTCCTTCACACATAGCTTCCATCTATGGCTTGCCCATGGGGAATGGATTACAAAAGGGCTGATGAGATTTGAAAGGGACATTGTTCCTACCAGTTTAGGTGGATTGATGTCAGGAGAGATTGCTTGGCACACAGGAGTCTTGCCTTTGTGCAGACTACACCTTGCATGACGTTATGAGATGGTTCTACAAGCTCCTATTTACCACTCTAATCCTCCATACAGTCATGCACAGCACAGTACAAGACAAACTAAAGGTTTTGTTATACAAAAATTTCATCCAAGAAAGGATCCAAGACTATAGATGAAATTTTAGTACAGAGATTTTCAATGGCCCACTACTGGGATTAGAAACTAAATAGGGACCAAGCATATAATGCAAAAGAAAGACCATATCCTAGTGTGGATATGGAGACAGCGAAAACTCATGCCCAGCCGAAAAGGCGTAGCAGATCCTTAGTTGCAGTAGACAGTGGTCACGTGGGAATGATGCCGTTTTTTTTCAAGAGGCTGAAAATCCAGATATTTTTGTGACGTGTCAATTGAAAAAAAAAAGAAGTGCAA
The DNA here is from genome assembly GCF_000754665.1 of Bison bison bison. Taxonomy (NCBI): domain Eukaryota; kingdom Metazoa; phylum Chordata; class Mammalia; order Artiodactyla; family Bovidae; genus Bison; species Bison bison. Next base: position 2,360,095 of record NW_011494960.1, on the reverse strand, counting down.
CCTAAAAGTTGAGAGTTATATTTTATTTGGCAGAAACTTGGAGGACTTAAGTCCAGAAGGCAGGTACCTCTAATAAACCTGAGAGAACTGGTCCTAGGAGGCAAGGGAGGGAGCCAGTTTATACAGAAGTTTTACAACAAAGAACAGGTGGTCTTAATGTTAAAAGATTACTGTAAATTAAAGAAAACCAAATATCAAGTAAAGGAATTTAGGGCTTTTTTTTCTGTATGAGAAGATGCAAGAGTATGGGGTCACTGAATTCATTCCTTTTATATGTGCCTCAGCTCTCTGGGGCCAGTATCCTGTGTTTTCACATTCTGAGTTTCCTCAGGGTTCGACCTTGGGGAGTAGTTGCAGTCTGATAGCTTGGAGGAGGCAATGGCACCCCACTCCAGTACTCTTGCCTGGAAAATCCTGTGGACGGAGGAACCTGGTAGGCTGCAGTCCATGGGGTCGCTAGGAGTCAAACACGACTGAGCGACTTCACTTTGACTTTTCACTTTCATGCATTGAAGAAGGAAATGGCAACCCACTCCAGTATTCTTGCCTGGAAAATCCCAGGGATGGGGGAGCCTGGTGGGCTGCCGTCTCTGGGGTCGCACAGAGTCGGACACGACTGAAGCAACTTAGCAGCAGCAGCAGCAGCTGCTGCTAGAGGACAGGTATTCTTTTCCTTCCTGAGTTCCCTCAGGGCTCATCAGATCACCTTCCATGGTGGCTGTAATTGCTGATGACTGACCATCCTTTGTTTACTGCTGTGGCTGGAAACGTTCCATTTCTCAGAAATCTCATAATTTTTTCTAATGTTGGCAATCATAATGGCAGCTTAACAATCAGTGTTAGCTCAGCAAAATATCTCCAGATCAATTTGCCCCTCAGGCTCCCAGTTGGAAATTTCTGGGCTCATAGTTTTATTAGAGGCTACATGGCTCAGAAATTCCTCAGGCCTCTTCTAGGGTGCCCCACATTCATTATAAGCCTGATTTGCTGGCAATAGCTAAGAATAACTCCCTGGCTTCCTCTTAGCTGATGTCCCTATGCAAAGATCACCTTTTCCCTTCAACTTCTTAAAAGTATCTACCCATCTCAGAAGCCAGGTTTGAGAGATCAAAGTCCAGAAAGAGAAAGCATTTCCCTCCTCATCTAAGTCTAAAAGCCTGAATTCCATTTATCCAACAAATATTGACTATGTGGCCACACACCAGCAGATATTTTTCCAAACATAGATAGGTATATCATGGAGTTACATGTCTAGGTGACCAGATTTTTCTAAGTAAATGAATAAAAACAGATACTTTAAGAATGGCATGTGTTAGGGCAAAAATTAAGGAGGGTAATGAGATGGAGAATGGTGGGAAGGTGTCTAGCTGTCAAGAAAACCTCTGAGTTGTGTGAGTGAAAGTCGTTCAGTCATGTCCAACTCTTTGTGAATCTCTGGACTCTAGTCTGCCAGGCTCTTCTGTCCATAGGATTCTCCAGGCAAGAATACTGGAGTGGATAGCCATTTCCTTCTCCAGGGGATCTTCCCGATCCAGGGATTGAACCCAGGTCCCCTCCATCTGAGCCACCAGGGAAGCCCAAAGCTTCTGAGGAGAAATCTTAAATAGGGTTTTTTCTTTTTTCTTTTTTTTTAAGTAAAGCCTGCGATGGGGATTCTTGGGTGATTTATTGGAAGCATACTTTCCCACAAGGCAAGATCTCATCTAGTAGATGACAGTACTCAAAGAAGGATTCAGACCCTTTTCAGGCAGGATCTTTTCCTGGACCCTAAGAAAACCTTCTTTGGAGGGCTTGTGCTTTGGACCTGCCCTTTTCCATCCTTCAAATATGGACATTGATGGGAATTAGATTCCTTTCTTCCTTGCATTCATCAACCCTGACTCTCCCGCATTGGGTCAGATGTCTTCCCACTGGGTCTGCTGTTTCCTTCTGTCGCAAATCCCCACTCCTTCCCCTTGCCATTTCTCCCTTCTACTTGAATTTATCTCGGTGTGACCTTTTGATAAGCTTAAGAATCACAGCAATATGTGCTCTTTAAATACTAGAGAAGAGAATATATTTAAAAGAAAGATTTGATTAAGACAGTTTAAAGTACAGCCGTATTTCAAACCCCCTTGATAAGAATGATACTGCCTATAAAATCATGATCAAGAGAAGTTTCACAATTAGTCCTTTGGCTTACAAGGTACATTGTCTCTTCTTTGCAAAAACAACTGGAATAAAGAAGAGAAATACAGGTCCTGATGGAACAGAGACTCTTTTCAAGCCAAAAGTTTCCACAGATTTCTCATTAAGATGAACTGAATTGATATTAGAATAGATGTTATAAACAAATGTGTTGGACACCTTTTTAAGACCACGAAACAACACAGAATTTAAGTGCATTATCTCTCACAGTAAACAGATCTTCTTTACTAGCTCAGTGGTGTGAAATGAAATATTTCCTGCCATATTTGTTGGCAAGAAATGTCACAGCTATCAGTGATTTCTGGCCTCCAAATGTGAGTGAGGGCTCCCAAAAGGGAACACAATGCCTGCATTCCAGCAAATGCCACCCTATCCCCAATGGTGATTGCTGAGGATCTGGGAAGGGGGATGCAAGAAGCAGTCATCCACTATACCTGTCATCCCTTATGATGAACAAGGAATTAAAGATGTGAGCAATCAAGAAACAGGATTTGGCCCCAGGTAGCTGAGGTGCTTATAAAAGGAACAAATTCAGTGAGCCCAGAGGCTTGCATCTTCCCATACACAGAAGAACACTACATTCCTTAGCTTGATATCTGGTTTTTCTTTACTACTTAACAATAGTCTTTGATGTTCAGACCATCTGTCCCCTTTGATACAAACTTGTGTGTAGCCTGAGCTCATCTCTTGCCTACTTGGAACAATTTTCTCAGAGCTACTAAGATACTGCCTCCCGGGATCATAGTCCTTAGCATTCCCACCAAATAAAATAACTATGTACAGATTGTGACTAATATTTTCTAGAGGCAGTGGCTTAAAAGTTGTGAGCTTGAGAAGAAAACCTGTTTGGTGCCTCCTAAACCTTATCTTGGGCTTCCCTGGTGGCTCGGATGGCAAAGAATCCACCTGCAATAGAGGAGACCTAGGTTCGATCCCTGGGTCAGGAAGATCCACTGGAGAAGGGAATGGCTGCCCACTCCAGTATTCTTGCCTGGAGAACCCCAGGGACAGAGGATCCTGGCAGGTTACACAGTCCATGAGGTTGCAAAGAGATGGACATGACAGACTAACACACTTTCAAACCTTATCCATGAAGCAGAGACAGTCAGAGACATAGAGATAGTATCTACATACTACATGGTGGTATCTACATGATAGCAGTTGTGAAGATTAAATGTGAGAGAATGCAGAAAAGATTTAGGGCAGATCCTGACATTTAGTAGGTACTCAATAAATGAAGGTTATTGGTATAAAATGGTGCTAAGATGGGAGATTTAGTGATAAGTGTCAAGATTCTTGGCTTCAGGAGTCTTTGATGGGCCACTGTTAAGAGGATTCAAAGACATAGGGAAGAATACTGAAATCAACGGGGCTTCCCAGGTGGCACTAGTGGTAAAGAACCTGCCTGCCAATGCAGGAGACGTGAGAGACTCGTCGATCCCTGGGTTGGGAAGATCCCCTGGAGGAGGGCATGGCAACCCACTCCAGTATTGCTGCTTGGAGAATCCCATGCACAGAGGAGCCTGGTGGGTTACAGTCCATAGGGTCACAAAGATTCGGACACGACTGAAATGACTTAGCATGCATTGAAATAAATTGTTCAAGGTGGAATTTCAAGTTTTATCAGTTAATGAAATGTGAATGAGAAGCAAAGAACTGAGAGAAGATTTTGAGAAGAAAGCAGGATGTTAGGCATGTGATGGAAAGGTGGTTAAGTCTGAGTTGAGAAGACCTTGTCAAACTCACAATGTTTCTGAGGGACACACATAGCTTGAATACAACACAGATTTTCTTGTCTTTTCCTTTCCCTGTTTTTCTGTAAAATTCTAGGTGTGCAGTGGCGCAAATAATGAAATTCAACTATATATATTTTTAATTATTTATGGGGAAAGTACTTAATTTACAAAAACAGCAGTTTTATAAAGCAGATATTCTACACATGGCAATATAGTGAGATAAAATATTTAAGCGTGTGAGCATGTTTAGTGTTCTGAACAGTCCTTCTGATTAACAAGATGATGTATACACCATAACCTAGTGCTTAGTCTCTTAAAATGTCAGGACTAACCACAGATTGGCTTACTATTTGACTTTATTACAAATGGAAAGTATTTCTTGATAGTTGAATAATCGGTTTAAAATTTTGAGTTTATCCCTTACAATGTGGAAAGTTAAACTAATATCTGCATTTATTTAAGCAATAATTTCTAGATGATTCTATTTATTGCTTTAAATATATGTATACATACATGTCGGAGAAGGCAATGGCACCCCACTCCAGTACTCTTGCCTGGAAAATCCCATGGACGGAGGAGCCTGGTGGGCTGCAGTCCATGGGGTCGAGAAGAGTCGGACACAACTAAGCGACTTCACTTTCACTTTTCACTTTCATGCATTGGAGAAGGAAATGGCAACCCACTCCAGTGTTCTTGCCTGGAGAATCCCAGGGACGGTGGAGCCTGGTGGGCTTCTGTCTATGGGGTCGCACAGAGTCGGACACGACTGAAGCGACTTAGCAGCAGCATACATACATGTTGCTATAGTTTCATCACTAAGTCATGTCCGACTCTGCAACCCCTTGGACTGTAGCCCACCAGGCTTCTCCATTCATGGGATTTCCCAGGCAAGAATACTGGAATGGGATGCCATTGCCTTCTCCAGGAGATCTTCCCGGCCCAAGGAACCTGCATCTCCTGCTTGGCAGGCAGATTTGTTACCACTGAGCCACCTGGGAAGTCGCCCTCTCCCCTTGCACATGTGTATACCTCAGATATACTGTCAGTTTGGTTCCACACCACAGCAACAAAGTGACTATCACAATAGAGTAACACAGTTTTTTTGGTTTCCCCATGCATATGAAAGTTGCATTTACAATATTCTGTAGTCTATTAAGTGTGCAATAGCATTGTCTAAAAAACAAAGTTCATATCTTTATTAAGAATACTTCATTGCTAAAAATTGCTAGCCATCACCTGAGCCTTCAGTGAGTTATTATCTTTCTGCTGATGGGGGGTGTGAAACATTACAAGAACTAGGCACAGAGGCACACAGTGAGCAAGTGCTGTTGGGAAAATGGTGCTGATATGCTTACTTGATGTAGGGTTGCCACGGACCTTCAATTTGTAAAAAAAAAAAAAAATTATCTGCCAAGAATAATAAAGCAAATCCATGCCAATTTCACAACAGTAATTCTGCTTAACGAATAACTATATATTCTCAGTGGGATACAACAATAGACATTTATTTCTGGCTCACTGAAGATCCCCTGAAGAAGGAAATGGCAACCCACTCCTGTACTCTTGCCTGGAAAAATCCCATGGATGGAAGAGCCTGGTAGGCTACAGTTCATGGGGTCGCAAAGAGTCAGTCACGACTTCACTTTCACAAGTCTATAAATGAACTGAGGTTGACCTTCTCCTGGTGTCTTTTATGCTTCCTCTGGAAACAACAAGCTCACAGTGCCCATTTAAACCCTATCAGATCTGCTAACAGTTCATTGGCTAAAATAAGTCTTTAGCTGTTGCCAAAGATAAGGAAGATGGTTACTTCAACATCTGTGGGAGGAACTCCAAAGTTACACAACAAAGGACATGAATACAGGAAAAGGGGAAGAATGACAGCCACTGAGTCAATCTACTACATCTTATAATCTTCATCAGCAATATTTTTTTCTTGACATTTTACCAAATCTATGTAAATCTTATATAAGCAGATCAAAACAAATTGTGAACCTTACATGAAAGTCCATTTTATATAGAATTTTGAGTTACTAAGGGCTAGGTGAAAAATTAGGTAAAGTCTATGGTTCAAGTTAAAATGTCGGATTTTATCCTGAATTCAATGGGAACGGTTGAAGGATTTTAAGTAAGATCTATGTTTTAAAATTATCAGTGTGGCTACTGCATTTGACATTTGTTTGCATGTTAGTTCTAGAAGGTCTTGTGGGTCTTCATAGAACCATTCAACTTCAGCTTCTTCAGCATTACTGGTCGGGTCATAGACTTGGATTACTGTGATATTGAATGGTTTGCCTTGGAAACAAACAGAGATCATTCTGTCATTTTTGAGATTGCATCCAAGTACTGCATTTCAGACTCTTTTGTTGACTATGATGGCTACTCCCATTTCTTCTAAGGGATTCTTGCCCACAGTAGAAGATATAATGGTCATCTGAGTTAAATTCACCCATTCCAGTCCATTTTATTTCACTGATTCCTAAAATATCAATGTTCACTCTTGCCATCTCCTATTTGACCACTTCCAATTTGCCTTGATTCATGGACCTAACATTCCAGGTTCCTATGCAATATTGCTCTTTACGGCATCGGACTTTATTTCTATCACCAGTCACATTCACAACTGGGTGTTGTTTTTGCTTTGCCTCCGTCTCTTCATTCTTTCTGGGGCTGAAAAAAACTAACATCCAAAAAAGATGTCCTTTTCATTATAGGGGACTGGAATGCAAAAGTAGGAAGTCAAGAAATACCTGGAGTAACAGGTAAATTTGACCTTGGAGTACAAAATGAAGCAGGGCAAATGCTAAAAGAGTTTTGCCAAGAGAAAGTACTAGTCATAGCTAACACCCTTTTCCAACAACACAAGGGAAGACTTTACACATGGACGTCATCAAATGATCCATACCAAAATCAGATTGATTATATTCTATGCAAAAAGATGGAGAAGCTCTATACAGTCAGCAAAAATAAGACCAGGAGCTGAAAGTGGCTCAGATCACTCCTTATTGCCAAATTCAGACTTAAATTGAAGAAAGTAGAGGAAACCACTAGACCATTCAGGTATGACCTAAATCAAATCCCTTATGATTATACAGTGGAAGTGACAAACAGATTCTAAGGATTAGATCTGATAGAGTGCCTGAAGAACTATGGATGGAGGTTAGTGACATTGTACAGGAGGGAGTGATCAAGACCATCCCCAAGAAAAAGAAATTTTCTTTTTCAAAATTTTCAAAAACGCAAAATGGTTGTCTGAGGAGGTCTTACAAAGAGCTGTGAAAAGAAGAGAATTGAAAGGCAAAGGAGAAAAAGAAAGATATAATTTGAATGCAGAGTTCCAAAGAATAGCAAGGAGAGATAAGAAAGCCTTCCTCAGTGATCAATTCAAAGAAATAGAGGAAAGCAATAGAGACTAGAGATCTCTTCAAGAAAATTAGAGATACCAAGGGAATATTTCAGGCAAAATGGGCACACTAAAGGACAGAAATGGCATGGACCTAATACAAGCAAGATATTAAGAAGAGGTGGCAAGAATACACAGAAGAACTGTACGAAAAATATCTTTAAGACCCAGATAATCACAATGGTGTGATCACTCACTTAGAGTCAGACATCCTGGAATGCAAAGTTAAGTGGGCCTTAGGAAGCATCACTACAAACAAAGCTAGTGGAGGTGATGGAATTCCAGTTGAGCTACTTCAAATCCTAAAAGATGATGCTGTGAAAGTGCTGTACTCAATATGCCAGCAAATTTGGAAAACTCAGCAGTGGCCACAGCACTGGAAAATGTCAATTTTCATTCTAATCCCAAAGAAAGGCAATGCCAAAGAATGCTCAAACTACCTCACAACTGTACTCATCTCACACAGTAGCAAAGTAATGCTTAACATTCTCCAAGCCAGGCTTCAACAGTATGTGAGCCTTGAACCTCCAGATATTCAAGCTGGATTTAGAAAAGGCAGAGGAACCAGAGATCAAAATACCAACATCCGCTGGATCATCGAAAAAGAGAGTTCCAGAAAAACATCTATTTCTGCTTTATTGACCATGCCAAAGCCTTTGACTGTGTGGATCACAAGAAACTGCGGAAAATTCTGAAAGAGATGGGAATACCAGACTGCCTGACCTGCCTCTTGAGAAATCTGTATGCAGGTCAGGAAGCAACAGTTAGAACTGGACGTGGAACAACAGACTGGTTCCAAATAGGAAAAGGAGTACGTCAAGGCTGTATATCATCCCCCGGTTTATGTAACTTCTATGCAGAGTACATCATGAGAAATGCCAGGCTGGATGAAGCACAAGCTGGAATCAAGATTGCTGGGAGAAATATCAATAACCTCAGATATGCAGATGACACCACCCTCATGGCAGAAAGCAAAGAAGAACTAAAGAGCCTCCTGATGAAAGTGAAAGAGGAGAGTGAAAAAGTAGGCTTAAACTCAACGTTCAGAAAACTAAGATCATGGCATCTGGTCCCATCACTTCATGGCAAATAGGTGGGGAAACAATGGAAACAGTGACTGACTTTATTGTCTTGGGCTCCAAAATCGCTGCAGATGGTGACTGCAGCCATGAAATGAAAAGATGCTTGCTTTTTGGAAGATAAGTTATGACCAACCTAGACAGCATATTAAAAAGCAGAGACATTGCCACAAAGGTCCGTCTAGTCAAAGCTATGGTTTTTCCAGTAGTCATGTGTGGATGAAGAAAGTTGAGAGTGGAAGAATTGATGCTTTTCACCTGGTTTTGGAGAAGACTCTTTTTTTTTAATATAAATTTATTTATCTTAATTGGAGCTTAATTACTTTACAATATTGTATTGCTTTGCCATACATCAACATGAATCTTGAGAGTCCCTTGGACTTCAAGGAGATCCAATCAGTCCATCCTAAAGGAAATCAGTCCTGAATATTCATTGGAAGGACTGATGCTGAAGCTGAAACTCTGATACTTTGGCCACCTGATGTGAAGAACTGACTCATTGGGAAAGACTCTGACGCTGAGAAAGATTGAAGGCAGGAGGAGAAGGGGACGACAGAGGATGAGATGGTTGTATGGCATCACCGACTCAATGGACATGAGTTTGAGTAAACTCCGGGAGTTGGTGATGGAAAGGGAGGCCTGGCATGCTATAGTCCATGGGGTCACAAAGAGTCGGACATGACTGAGTGACTGAACTGAACTGAACTGTAGGGAGGGACAGGAAAAGATTATTATAGAGCAGCTGCAGTGTTGAAACACTTTTGTGGATGGACCATAGTGGAGGTTACAATTGTTTGAGTATCTTTTTCTGAATCATTTAGTCCACTATTGGTTTCTTCTAATGTGCTTTTCATTTCAGTTATCATGTTCTTTTTGTCATCCTTTATATTTTCTAACTTTTTGTTAGAAACATCTAATTTCTCCCTCTGTACATCCATTTTTCTTCTGAAAATTCTTTGATCATCTTTACAAACAGTATTCTGAACTCTTTATCAGGTAGACTGTCCATTTCCACTTCACTTAGTTCTTGTTTTGGGGTTTTATCTTCTTCCTTCATCTGGAACATCTTCCTCCATTGCCTTATTTGGTCTAAGCTGCTCTTCGCAATTTTTAAACTTTTTATTTTATTTTGCAGTATAATTGGAGAAGGAAATGGCAACCCACTCCAGTACTCTTGCCTGGAGAATCCCATGGAGGGAGGAGCCTGGTAGGCTTCAGTCCATGGGGTCGCAAAGGGTCGGACACGACTGAGCGACTTCACTCACTCACTCACTCATAGTTGATTAACAATGTCATGTTAGTTTCAGGTGGATAGCAAAGTGTTGGAAAATAATAGATACATGTATATGTATAACTGAATCACTTTGCTATTTGTATTTTGGTAGGTTAGTTACATTTCTGGACCTTGGAGAAGTGGCCCTACGTAGGAAGTGTTGTATGTGTCCCAGTAGTGCACTCCCCTTTTGTTGCCTAAGCTACCTGTTCCAGGGTTCTCCCTAAGAGGGTTGCTTAGGTCCTTCTGTTGTGGTGGGCTGACTATGTGTGTGGTCTGGTGGGCTTGGTTGGCTCCTAGTTGGATTGGTTGCCAGGCCCTGACTTGTGTGGATGCTGCTGGCTGTTTAGTGGTGCCTGGTCACGAGGTGGCTGCAGAATCCTAGGGGACCCCAAGGCTACTGCTTGCTCACTAGAGGACTGAATCAGGGTCTAAGAGACTCTCAGGCTGTTGCTTACTCCCTAGCAGGTGAAGCCAGGCCTTGGTGTTAATGCTGGACTACTGGCAGGCAGAGCTGGTTCTTTGAATCTGGTTTCTGGGCCCAGGGATCCCAGAACTTATTTCAGGTTGTTGGTGGGCGGACACCTGTTCTTGACACAGTTAGATAGTAGGTATGGGGTCCAGGATATCCTGAAGGTTCTGTTGGCTTGCTAGAGGGCAGGGCCAGGGCCCACCTGGTTCCAGGGTCAGGTCTGGGCTATGTTGAGAGATTGAAGTTTTCTTACTAGTGGTGTCTGACCCTTGGCGGGTGAGGCTGGTCTAAAGGTTTGTGCAAGCTTCCTGTTGGGAGAGGCTGGTACCTCTCTACTCATGGGTGGAGCCATGTTTTGGCCTTCTGGTGGGCTGGGCCATGTCCAGGGTTGTATCTAGAGGCAACTGTGGGCTCTTTAGTCTTTAGGCAACTGGTCTGCTGATAGGTAAGGCTGTGTCCCCACCTAGTTAGTTGTTTGTCCTGAGGTGTCCCAGTGCTGGAGACTTCCCTGGTGGCTCAGACAGTAAAAGCATCTGCCTACAATGTGGGAGACCTGGGTTCAATCCCTGGGTTGGGAAGATCTCCTGGAGAAAAAAATGGCAACCCACTCCAGTACTCTTGCATTGAAAATCCGAAGGATGGAGGAGCCTGGTAGGCTACAGTCCACAGGGTTGCAAAGAGTAGGACACGACTGAGTGACTTCACTCGTGTGTGTCCCAGTGCTGGAGTCTACAGGCTGTTGGGTGGGGCCAAAATTTGGTACTAATGAATCAAGATGACAGCCGGTGTCTTCACATGGCTGAATATTCCCCAATGTATCTAGCACCCACGACTATGTGCCCAGGGTAAGCTACAGCTACCCTTTTGCCTCTCCATGAGACTCTGCAAGTCCAGCAGGTAGGTCCGGCCCAGGCTCCTATCAAATAACTCCTTTTGCTGTAAGTCTTGGTGTGTGTGAGTTTTTGTGTGTGCCCTTTAAGAATGAAGGCTGTATTTCTCCCAGTTCTGTGGGGCTCCTGCAATTAAGCCCCACTGGCCTTCAAAGCCAAATGCTCTGGAGGCTCTGGTACTGGACCGGGCCTGGGGAGCTTGATGTCGGGCTCAGAACTCCCATTCCCATGGGAGAGTCTCTGTGATATAATTATTCTCCAGTCGGTGGGTCACCTACGCAAGGGATATGGAATTTGAATATGTTGTGAGTCTGTTTTCCTCCTATCCTATCTATCTATTGATGATTTGAATATAAATCTGTATAATCACTTTAGAAAACCACTTAATAATACCTGCTAAAGTATAAAATCAAAGATATTATAAGACCTATCAATTATACTCCAGGGTATATATCCAACAGAAAAGAGGGTTTATGTGTACCTAAAGATATGTACAAGAACATGCATAGCAGTATTAGTCATAATAGCTAAAAGTGGAAGCAACAAACAAGTGCAAATAGTAGACTGAATAAGTTAAATACAGTATATCCATACAATGGGATAATGTACAGCAACCAAAGAATAAATATTACTATATTCACTAATATGGATGAATGTCACATAAATAAGCCAGAACCAAATAGACAAATTGATGAGTGAAATAGAACATATTGCCTAGAAACCTAGTCACACATATATAGTCATCTGGTTGACTACAAATTTGTCACGTTCAATTTAATAGAGAAAGGATTTTTTTTTTCCAATAAGCAAAATGGGCAAGTTGACTATCTGAATGGAAAATGCCAAAGTTTAAATAATAAAGTCTCTAGAAAAAGTACAGGAGAATTAAGCAAATATTTCTTAAAAGGATACAAAAAACACTCATTATAAAAGAAAGTGAAAGTGAAAGTCACTCAGTTGTGTCTGACTCTTTGGGACCCTATGGACTGTAGCCCACAAGGCTCCTCTGTCCATGGAATTCTCCAGGTTAGAATACTGGACTGGGTAGCCATTTCCTTCTCCAGGAGATCTTCCCAAGCCAGGGATCAAACCCAGGTCTCCTGCATTGCAGGTGGATTCTTTGCCATCTGAGTCAATAGGGAAGCTCCATTATAAAAGAAAACATTGTTAACTGGATTTTATTAAAATTGGATGTTTTTGTTGTAGAGTTGTCAAGGGTTAATAACAATAGAGCTAAGTGTTGGGGGGATATCAAAGATTACTTTCAAGTTTCTGGCATAAGTCGGATAGAGGGTTCATTAACTGAGATGGGAACCCTGCAAATAGCTGATTTGATGGGAAGATAAGTGTTGTCCTCTGATATCTTGTGTTCCTTGCTTTAGTCTCCTGTTTAATTAGATTGCCATATATATACAGCAGAGGGATTTTAAAAATCTCTTTGACACTTGCTCTTTGAAACTTCATGTATTTTAGGTGGATATTATGGAGTATACCCAAAATGCAGCTGTATCCCTGGAGCTGAAGCATCCCAGAATTTCAAGTCCAAATTAGGACCTCAAATAACTTTCTCGGGCCTGGATATCACAGCTTATGGAGGGCTCAGGAAGGAAACAACGTCACCAGATGCTGAGATACCCAAGGATACACATCAATATCCACCTGCATTTAATCTTAATAATACTTCATCTTCCTTAATGTGGGCCACAGGCCTGAATTTAGAAAGAACTGCAGATCATATTTTAACTGGAGAAATGATATTAGACTCATCTCAGTGAAGTTCAAATCTTTCCAAGACTTTCGTACTTCAAGTTCTAGCTGCCCCAGTAGCTCACTCTTGCCTTCATTCAAAGGTGTTTTTGTATTTTATTTAATTGGTCTGTGTAGGAAAAAAAAAAGAGACTGAAATGGAAATACTCTTTGTCTTTTCCTCTAAACATTGCCAGCTCATCAGAAGAGGAGTTAGTCTGTAAAGATAAATTATGGGACAGGAAAATTTCTATGGAGCAGACAATGAAGTTCTGGATATTAGTGTGCGTGTGTTTGTTGAGGGCATCCATGTGATGATGGTCAACCCTACAAATTTGTTTAGAGTCCTATATAAGAAGCCATATGGTTATAAATCAGTTCTCCCAAATCCCAGAGAAATCTGGGTAACTCTAAAGAGTTCATCTTTTCCCAGTTTAACCACAAATCATTTACACAGGTTGAATAATTTTAAGAGTCTCCCTCAAGAAAGAATGAAAAAAAAAAAGGGGGGGGGAGCTTCTGAGTGATGTAGAGTTTGGTTCCCGGTTGGGATTATACCATGTGGCTTTGAAGGTTACTGACTTAAGCCAACCAATTCACTTACATAGAACTCTACTGTTTCAGTTCAGTTCAGTAGCTCAGTCGTGTCCGACTCTGCGACCCCATGAACCGCAGCACACCAGGCCTCCCTGTCCATTACCAACTCCCAGAGTCCACCCAAACCATGTCCACTGAGTCGGTGATGTCATCCAACCATCTCATCCTCTGTCATCCCCTTCTCCTCCTGCCCTCAATCTTTCCTAGCATCAGGATCTTTTCAAATGAGTCAGCTCTCTGCATCAGGTGGCCAAGGTATTGGAGTTTCAGCTTCAACATCAGTCCTTCCAATGAACACTCAGGACAAATCTCCTTTAGGATGGACTGGTTGGATCTCCTTGCAGTCCAAGGGACTCTCAACAGATGAGATGTAAACTCTACTGTTTACATCTCATAAAAATATTCTTTTTACTATATATATATATATCACATTATATTATGAATTATGTATTTATTAACGATCTCCCTTTCCTGACCAAAGCTTCATGTTCTGTTTAGTTTACTGATACATCCCTAGTGCTTAGAAAAATACTTAGATTTGGTTCTCAATAAGCATTTATTGAATGATGGATTTACCTGTCTCTCTTTACTAATATGACTGACCTTTTCTTTATTTCTGACCTCATTCAGTCAGTAATCAATTGGTTACTTCCATGCCTAATTTGTATAGCATACTACGCTGTGTACTGAATTATAATGTCCTTAGTTGACCATATGTCTTTTTGTCCTCTTATCTTTTGTGATCAATGTTAAGACAATGGTCTCCCAATTTTATCTTGCGATGCAATTCATGATGTTGACTTAATGAATCCAAGATGCCATAATATTTTCTTGTCAGCAATCCTTTTATTAAAATTGACCTGAACTATAAGACCTTTAGAAACAGGGCATTTGAGTGGCCATAGTTGGACTACACGACTTGATCTCCTTGGACAGAATTGAATGTGTCAGGGTGGAAACTTTGCCCAGGGGAAATCCAAACATGGGATTAATTCTCTATATGTCTGTCTCTTTATTTTCCTGTCTCCCATTCATTCTGTCATTCCTGAATTTAGATACAGAGGTTTAGCCACTTATCGTGTGATAGGCACTAATATTAATGGGTCATTGAGAGTTATAACTAGTTTTTCTGACTAGTTTTTCCATCACTAACAACAGCCTCCAGAGACAAAGGGAAAACAAGAGATTAACAGGAGGAGCAGATCCTCAAAGAAGATAAAGGAACAGATGTGCAGAGAGAAGCTGAGGTCCCAGCCTCTCAATGGGGGAGGGATAGCATAATAAAGACTGGGCCCATGATTTTGCTTTTAATTTTTTAAAATTAATTTTTATTGGAGTATAGTTGCTTTACATTATGTTAGTTTCCACTGTTCAGCAAAATGAATCAGCTTTATGTACACACATATCTCCTCTCTTTTTGTGTTTTCTTCCCATTTGGGTCACCCAGAGAACTGAGCAGAGTTCCTTGACCTATATGTAGGTTCTCATTAATTATCTATTTTATGCGTGTGTGTGTGTGCTAAGTTGCTTCAGTCGTGTCCTACTCTGTGACCCCATGGACTGTAGCCCACCAGGCTCCTCTGTCTGTGGGGTCCTCCAGGCCAGAATACTGGAGTGAGTTTTCACGTTCTCTTCCAGGGGATCTTCTTGACCCAGGAGTTGAACCCATGTCTCACATCACCTGCATTGGCAAGTGGGTTCTTTACCACTAGAGCCACCCGGGAAGCCCTATCTATTTTACACACTGTATCAATAGTGTATGTATGTCAACCCCAATTGCCCCGTTCATCCCACCCCCTTCCTTTCCCTCTTGGTATCTACATATTGGATTTCTACATCTATGTCTCTGTTTCTGCTTTGCAAATAAGATCATCTGTACCATCCTTCTAGATTCCACAAATATGCATTATTTTTAATGTTTTTAAGCACCCCCCTCCTTTTTCTTCTGCTCTACACCTACGCAAGCTGGTGAGGAAGACCAGGTACCCCTCCTTTGGCATTGGGAGGAAGTCCAGAATATGCAAGGCCCAGTTTGAGAACCCTGACTCCAGTCCCACCCCCTGCTATAATAAACTCCAAAGTCCTTTGCTCACCCTGTTTACTCAAGTCATTTTTGGAACTTCTTGCAACTCTGCCCTGCTCTCCCCAATAGCATTATTATGTGAAAAACAAATCTTTTCATAGTCTCTTGATGTGTGTGAGTAGTATTATCATTCTCAGCATTAAAACTAAACTATAAATGGGAGTCCACTCTCCTTGCATGAAATTACCTCAAAAGAAAGAGCAGTTTCTGACAACATTTTAGTTACTCTAGGATAGTTTTCTTGTCCTTAGGTGCTCATGAGACTGCTTCTTCTTTCCTTGCTCTGAACTCTGTTCTACGTAGATTTGCTTTAATGGGTTTCTGTTCTTGGTGAGCAAGTGATCTCTGCTATGACACCTGATGACCCTTCCTTCACCATAGCCCACAAACCTTGTGAAATATTGATGCCCCTTCCTACAGCTCCTAAGTGGTCTTGACTGATTCAATTTTTACTGAAGAATGACTGTTTTTTTTTTTTGTTTGTTTTTTTTTCAGACAGAAATGTATTATTTTTGGCTAGGTAAAAATAATAATTGCCCAGACTATAGATAAAGCTAAGTCACAGGAAATATCTGACTCATAAGTTCCTGGAGCCAAGAGTGTGAAAAATGCAGAGAGTATGTGAGTGAGACTGAAGCGGTGCGGCCCTCCTGGGGAAACATGGTAGAGTCATTCTTTCTGGCTGTCAGGGTTGCCGTTAATTTTGCTGCAACTGCCAGCAAAGTGCAGGAAGATGTATGAGAATGACTTATTGATTTTCACTTGCATTCTTATTGGAGCAGTTCTGCCGCTCATTTCCAAGTAACTCTTTTCATCTTCACGGCGATAAATACAAACATCCATTCCATTTATCTCTTTGAGTTAGCACCTTTCATGATTAATTGTATTTGTAAACCAACTCACCCTTTCCTTATTATAATCAGCAAATGAAGAGCTACATTTGAACAGATTCGTCCTTCACACCAAAATTTAGAAATGGCACCTTTCAGTGAAAAGAAAGATAAATGGAGCGTAAACAGCTAGTGGAAGTTTTTAAACACAGTAAGTCTTCTGGACTTGAGAACCAAAAAGCTTCCTGTGGAAAAGAGTTTTGACAGCGATTGGTGAGTATGTTTCTTGACTAAAACTCGAGTCTCCATGTTATAAGAGCTCTGGTCTAATTACACAAACCCTCTGTGTGTCTTTGCCTTCTTTCTTTCCCCCATCCCCCAATTCTGCAGGAAGAAAGACAGCATCCCATGTGGTGTGGAGCTAAGCTACCCCACTCTGAAAGCACTCACACTACATGTCTCTTTGTTTGCTGTGGCCTCTGTAGTGCTCAAGAGCTCTTGTCCCCTTCCTTCTATTTTGCTGGGGAGACAATGCTTTCAAAGAACAACTTGGATGGCGATTGGCCACAAAGTCCGCTCCTCACTGCTCAGCAGCTGTTTGAAAGCTGCTGGTCCCAACTTGCATGAGGGTTTGATCTTTCAGGATTTTATTTAATGAGGATCCTGACAGACTCAGAGCTTCAGAATGGTTCACCTGTCCAAAATAGGCAATTTTACCAGAGGTTCTAATGATTCAAAAACCATTTTCAGTATGGTCTCTTATAAAAAGGCACTGTCTTCTCATCAAGCTGAGACGAGAGACTTGCCAAGTCAAATACCAAAAAAATTAAAAAGCTTCATATCTTAAAACTCATTTTAGCATCCATTTCAATTTTTTTTTTTTTTTTGCTTGAGAACATTTCTGAGGAGAAAAGTTTAATTAGGTGCAGACCATGCTCATTAAAAATGTATCTTCTTGAATATTATTCTTTAACCTTTTCATGCAGTGATTGATTTAATTTTGAGAAACCTTTGGTAATATTGTAATTATTTTAGGTTTTATTTTATTTAAAATATACATTCTCTTTCAGTGTGTGTGTGTGTATGTGTGTGCTATATTTATGCATAATTTCCTTGGATATTAAGAAAAATATTCAAACCAGGTATTTTTTATATTATAAAATAAAAATGAAACACAATAGCTCTGTCCTTGAAATTTACAAGGGCAACAAGACTGAATTTAAAGCCAGAAATTGTGTGACAATCATTAGCCTCAAATACATTTTTCCATGCTGCAGAACTGCTGTGAGGTGGCTCAGAATGTTTAAAATTATCTTTATTTGTCCCTTTCATGCTCACCTTCCAATTAGAGCAGAACTGCAAAGCTTCAGGGGATTGAGCAAGGAGTGGGAGAGGGGATGTAAGCAAAACTATCTGCATTCTTTTATTAGCTACGAGGTCTTCCCAGGTGATGCAGCGGTAAAGAATCCACCTGCCACCACAGGAGACACGAGAGACTCGGATTCGATTCCTGGGTTGGGAAGATCCCCTGAAATAGTAAATGGCAACCCAATCCAGTATTCGTGTCTGGAAAATTCCATGGACAGAGGAGCCTGGTAGGCTACAGTCCCTGGGGTCACAAAGAGGGGGACACAATTGAGCACATAACACTTAACTCATTAGCTAGGAGCATCCAGACCAAGAAAACAAGGTTCTGACTACTGGGCTGATCTTCTGTACGAGACAGTGAGTGGCCCCCCCACTGTTGCGTCACTTTGGTGACACGGAAGTCTTCCCTTCTTCTTCCTCTACGTATATATTTTATTCACTCAATTAAAAATACAGGAGCTTCCCTGGTGGTCTAGTGGTTAAGAATCCATCTGCCAATGCAGGGGACACAGGTTTGATCCCCAGTTCAGAAAGATCCCACGTGCTGCACAGTAACTAAGCCAGTGTGCCACGACTACTGAAACTCACCCACCTAGGGCCCCTGCTCCACAAGGAGAGAAGCTACCGCAGTGAGAAACCTGGGCACAGCAATGAAGACCTAGCTTAACCATAAAAAAGAAATACATGAATTGCTCAGTCATTTCAGTCATGTCTGACTCTTTGAAACCCCCTGGGCTGTAGCCCGCCAGGCTCCTCTGTCCATGGGATTCTCCAGGCAAGAATACTGGCGTGGGTTGCCATGCTCTCCTCTATCAATTACTTAGTTAATTTTAAAAAATGCATGTACTTTTTGCCAGGGGCTCTTCCTGGTATGAGATACACAGATGGAAAAGAGACCTCTCCTACTTTTAGATAGTTTATAATATAGTGGACCATACAGAGAGGAAGATAGACATTCAGAGTACAAGGAGATACATATTATGATAATGGGAAGAACAGAGGCTCTGGAGCATCAAATGGAAACGTTTACCCAGTCCTTGGAATCAAGGACTTTCCTGAAAAAATGACAGCCTGGCACCTGAAGGACCAAGAGGAGTTAGATGAAGGAAAAGAGGAGAACAAAATGAATAGGCAGGAACATGATGGATGGAAGGGAGAAGCAGGAATAAGTTTGGAGGCACATCCCATTCTGGTTCCACCACTTATTAGTGGTTTGACCTTGAACAACCACTTATCTTCTCTGAGCCTTAGTTTTCTTATCTGTGAAAGGTAAATAATAGCACTTATCTCAGCATTACTGAAAAACAAATGAGATAATACACATATAAAGTGTTGCCATTATTAGCAAAGATAGAAACTCAGCTTCAGCCAGTTTAAGTAGAAAGGGCACATTATTGGGATATGCCATTGACCATGAAGACCTTATGAAGTACATGGATATGATGCATCTCAGAACCAACCACAGTCAGAAATTCAAATGCCATTAGGACATTATTGCTTCTCATATCTACTTCCATTTGCAAGTGGATGTTATATCCTCCCACAGCTGAAACACCAGCTTTTTATTCAGCGTAGATGATCATGACTTTCTAAGAAGCCAGCCTCTGAGTTGTTTTTTATCTTTGGCAGATGTGACTCAAAGAGAGTTAGCTTCTCTCAGTTCTAGTTCCAAAATTCTCAGAAAAGGACTGGTCAGATGCCCACCCCTATATCGTCAACAGTGACCAGGGAGTGAGGTCATAATGTATTCACATGATGACTTCTGAAGTGACTTTGATGGTGGAAAAGTTTCCGGAAAGGGAAGGGAGTTAGAGAGGCCATTAAGCTACTGATTCTTAAAAATACTAATTATAGAGTACTCAATAATAAACTACCTTTGGTGCACCCTGACTAGGAGACATGAACAATGCAACAAACTTTAGATGAAATATCTCATTAACTCTTAACCTAATGAGGTAGTTAGTATTATCTTCATAGAGGAAGAAACTAAGTTACAGTAAGGGGCAACTTGCTCAGGCTCCATACAGTTAGCAAGGTATATGAAAGTCAGGATTCCAAACCAAGCGTTCCTGGCTCAGGGTTTGAGCCATTGCCTATTATGGAGACTTAATTTAATAAAAGTCTCTTTTCAGTTACAGACCAGACTTCCACTTCCCTTCACTGAAGAATTCTGAACCCTGGTGTGGTGGGAAACAGCTCATTTCTCTGTCTCTTCAATGTTCAAGGCCAGCCAGAGGTTGCAAGCAATTCTTCCATGAACATGAAAACCAGAGCAGAACTCAAAGACCAGAGTTTTTTAGATGTAGTAGGTCACACAGCTTTGATGTGATTTTGTTACCAAGGTCTATATCATCTTCTTCTTTCCAACAGAGTATAAAATATCACACCTTTCATGCTAAAAGTGACTTTCACACATGGATGCTGACTTTTCATAAACTTTGGTGATTTAGTCATCAGCTAAACCTATAGATCTGACTAGAAATTGAAGAGATGTGATTCTATGATTCTAAAAATGGATGTGGGGAGATTCAACTGATTACAGTTTTAAAAAGACAGAGGCATTAGGCACCTGCAAACTGGTCATAGATTAAGGAATGGACCAAGATTGAGTTGATTCAAGGTTTCCCAGTAGGGTTTTACAATAACTGAATGTATGCCCCAATAAAATTCTCTGACATTCGTGATAGATCCGAACATCCACCTTAAGTTTCTTCACTTAAATCTGCAGGGTGTGTTCATTTATTGGTGTTTTAGTCAAGCAGAGGATGGAAACTAGAGAGTTGTTGGGTAGATGACATTTCATTACTCATTAATTTTCCAAATTTAAAGTAAAAAGGTAGTGAATAAATAATATGATTAGGTCATAAAATGTGAGAACACAGATAAGGTAAATAAGAGCCCAGAATAGACGTCAGGTTCAGGAATCAGTCCTGATTCTACTGTTGAGATGTGTCTTGGACACATTACTTGTTAAGACTGAGTCTCAGTCTTTAATTTGTAAAGGAGGGCCCTTAACTAGATCTCTAACATGGTCTGTTTCTTTATATTTTCTTCTCTTTCTAGAAGATACTTTTAATAGAACAAGTTTCCTGTATGATAATCTTATACTTACCCAAAAGTAGATGCTGCCTAGAATTTTCTATTATTAACTGTTTGATTCTTCTCAATATTCCTTAAATTCTGTGTTGCTTGACCTTTGGGCTATAATTTTTTGTATTACACAGCGTCCCTGGTGGCTCAAACAGTGAAGAATCCACCTGCAATTCAGGAGATCCAGGTTTGATCCCTGGGTCGGGAAGATTCCCTGGAAAAGGGAATAGCAACCCACTCTGGTATTCTTGCCAGGAAAATCCCATGAACAGAGGAGCCTGGAGGGCTAAAGTCCATGGGGTCACAAAGAGTCAGACACGACTGAGCGACTGAGAAGGAAAGGGGGGAAAGATAATATTGCAATTGTATCTGTTCATTTATTCAACAAATGTTTATTGAGATGAAGAGAAATGTGTTTGAGAAGAGTATACCATGGTAGTTTAACTTTCATCTGTAATATTTTATTTTAAAAAATTGAAACAAATTGGCAAAATATTGCCAATACAATATTGTAAAGTAAAAAAAAATTAAAAAAATAAAATTTGTTCAAAGCTTATTGTAGGTAAATACACATTTATTTTAAAGCCAAGTATCTTAATTTTAACATATAACATTTGGTTGAGAATGAGGACTAAGAGAAAAAGAAATGTGTTTTCATTCCCATAAGTACTAAAATCACTCCACTTTGCTTCAATTTTTTTTAGTGATCAATTATCACTTCATGCCCATAAATCCTAATGTGCCAGCACCATGTGAGTTGCAAACCTTCGGGTACATCACACAGTAGATTGCTTCTTTGTGTTCTGTGTTTGGTCAGGAGTAGTGATGGTACACTTTGGCATTACAAATTAAAAAGGCACATCAAACTTTTTATGAGGATGGTGAGGATGGTGCAGACCTCTCAGAATTGCCTTTCTTCAACTTAAAATAGAAATTTCCTATTTGAAATGTTACCCGGTATACTTAGCATAAAGAGCATTAAACATGAGGTGTAATTTAGCCTAGATTTTTACACTGCCTCATCCTAAGCTCCAAGACGTGAGGCAAGTCATTTTCCTAAATCTCATTTCCCTTGTATATTAGTTGGAAAAAAAAATAATAGTACTATTCTCATAGGTTGTTATAAGAAGAACTGGATTTACCATGATACAAGTAAAGGATAAGTTAGAATGAATACACAAGTAAATAGGTAAGTGATAGAAGGTAGCCACTGGGAAAGAAAATCGGCAGCTGAAGGAGTTGTTAACAGATCTGAAATAATGATTTCTGAAGAAATAAAAAAAAAAAAATTTCAAGTCATCATTTGTGCAGATTTTCTCCAAATTGAGTACTTGATTTTGTATTTGTAATTTTGTATTGCTTTTCTTATGAAGGGCCTCCTACCTGCAAGCTGCATAATATTTGGATCTGCCTCTGGTAACAAAGATTAAATGAGATATTTAAGTAAATAGAAAACATTATAGGAACGTATCTTCTATGAAGAAGAGAGACAGAGGCTTTAAGGAACTAGCTTACATGTCTGGAGGCTGGCAAAATCAAGATTTGCAGGGTAGAACAGGAAGCTAGAAAGTCAGGGGAAAATTGATGCTGTAATCTTCCATCTGAAATTTGACTGGTATGCAGGAAATTCAGGCAGGACTTCCATGTTATGGTCTGGATGTGGAATTCCTTCTCTCCTGGTGAACTTCAGTTGTTGCTTTTAAGGCATTCAGCTAACTGGATAATCAAAGGTAATCTTCTTAAAGTCAACTAATATTAAATATTAAATTATAGCTACAGCATATCTGCCTAGCAACATCCAGACTAGTGTTTGGCCAAGCAACCAGGCACCATACGCTCATCAAGTTGACACATAAATTTAACTAGTATAAAACTCCTAGAGGAGAACATAGGCAAAATACTCTCTGACATACATCACAGCAGGATCCTCTATGACCCACCTCCCAGAATATTGGAAATAAAAGCAAAAATAAACAAATGGGACCTAATTAACCTTAAAAGCTTCTGCACATCAAAGGAAACTATTAGCAAGGTGAAAAGACAGCCTTCAGAATGGGAGAAAATAATAGCAAATGAAGCAACTGACAAACAACTAATCTCAAAAATATACAAGCAACTCCTACAGCTCAACTCCAGAAAAATAAATGACCCAATCAAAAAATGGGCCAAAGAACTAAATAGACATTTCTCCAAAGAAGACATACCTGT